>NC_041716.1:21565955-21919080 GCF_900700375.1 Denticeps clupeoides
TGCCACGCACACACACACAGACAGAGACAGACAGAAGAGAGGGTCGTCTGGTTCCCTCTCTGAGCTCTCCGGGACCTCCTCAGGGGGCACAGTCAGAATCTCGGGAGGCGCGACCTTCTCGTCGCCCGCCAGTGCTTGGTCTTCTTGCCCCGGATCCTGACTGGCGCTGGATGTGGTGGAGGGGCAGAGTTCGATCCCTGGCTCAGGCTCTGGCCGATCAAACTCCGCCCTCAGTCTCTGCTGGAAGTCCCGAAAACTCCTGTCGGTCTCTCCCTGCTGCCAGGCAGCGTCGCTGGAGATGGTGGTGGGCGTGTGGCGTGGGGGGTGGTGGACGTCTTCTCCAGCATGCAGGGGCGCTGGTGATGCGCTGCCGTTCAGCTGGGGAACGTCCGAGCAGAGGGAAGGCGGGTCGGCGACTGGAACTGGGAGGGCATCTTCCCTGTGAGGCAGTTCCGACAGTGCAGTTGCTGGTTGGCGACCTCCTGTCGCCCTGTTCCACCAGCTTACGCCCGCATCGCTGTCCTCCTCCTCACTGTTGTCGCACCTCTGGGACTGACGTGGGTTTCCACGGACCTCGCAACGGACGGGCACGATGGGCGGAGCCATCCCGGCACCGACTGCCCAATCGGCGTCATCCTCGTGTTGGTCCGTGTCGACCTCATACCCTCGGAAGTCACGTGGATCTTCACGGATGTCGCGACAATCTCGGACGCGCGCGCTGGGTGGAGCCATCCCGGCCCCGACTGCCCAACGAAAATCCACGTCATTTTCGCTTTCGTCATCCGTGTCCTCCCACCTGTGACTCCGAGGGTCGTCCACCCTGCGGACATCCTGGACCCAGGGTGCGATCAACTCCCAGGGACAGTACTCTGGCCATTCGGGCTGGAGGCTGCCCATCCCCTCGCTGGAGGGACGCCGCCGTTGTTGTCGCTTCTCACCCCCCTGGAAGTGACGTGGGTCCCCACGGACCTTGCGACGATCGCAGACTGGTGCGATGGGCGGAGCCCAACTCTCGTCTCCCGTGCTCTCGTCGTCGTCCGTGTCGTCCCAGTCCACGGGGAGCCTTGCCAGCAGAGCGCAGAGTTCTTGGCTCGACATGGCGAAGATCGTGGGGGTCGCATCTACTGCGCTCGCTGCCCACGTCACTTCCTCGCTGCTGCCGACGCCAACGTCCTCGCTCCGCCCACTCACCCGCCGACGTTGTCGCTTCCGGGTTTCGCGGAGTTTCCCGGGGGTGACGTCATCACGCGGCGCCGCGTACCACGGCTTCTCGGGGAGAAAACGCTCCACCAGAACGGGCGGCGCGTCTCTCCCCTGCCGTCCGCGTTCGCCGCGCCGGGCTGCGTCCTTCGCGGCGTTTCTTCTCCTCTGCTTTTTACCTCTGCGCTTTTGGGTGGGTCGCTGGCATTCTGTCACGACTACGGACTTACGGGGGAAGGAAGCGCAGAGGTCTGACATTCTGGGAAGGGGGTTTTATTAATACAAACAATAAAGAAATACAAATAAACAATGGCGCGATGGCCGAAAACAATTTAACGTAAATAATGAACTGAAACAAACCCGTAGGCGTGTGGCGATTGCCAGAACTCAAAACACATGAAAACAAAACTAGGTCAAGTTCGTGCAGCGAGTTCACGAAAATGCCAGCGACCCCGAAAGGGCGGAAACTTCCGGCATTTATGGGGCGTCAGGATTGAGTTCCGGTGTGGAGCCCAGCTGCAGGCAATCCTGACACATATTAAGAAACAGGCCTCTCCAGCAGTGAATGGGATAATTAGTTCCTTGGGATAAACCTCCCTGCACCAATCCTTTTTAATTGATGCGTTGTAATTGCAGTTTTGTGAATGGCTACCTTAGCCTCAGTTTTTAGAATCAGGACAATGAAGAATAAAGAGGAAAAAAGTGCTTCCTTGAGTCTCTTTTGAGTCTCTATTGTATTTCCTAGGCATCGCTGCCAATGATTGCTCACTCCTTGGCTCTTGAAGAAATGTGGATGCTTTTCAATACACTTTTTTGATGATAAGTATTGTGAGTTATTGTAAAGCTGTTTAGATGATGACACTCTTTCAGCTTGTGGAGTGTAACAGTAAAGCCTTCCTCATATTGGGTCAGATCTCTTGCCACTATTGCACTGTTCTGCTATCGAAATAGCAGGCAGTGTAGTGTATATGTAGCTTTCATTTACCTTATTCATGGTGACAAAGTGTGAGTCAGCACACACTGTGACTAATTCTTTTTTTTTTTTACATTCTTTCCTTCTCCTCCAGAAATATGTGAAGAGACTAGTAAAGGCAAAAATCACAGACAGAGCCTTTTTCTTCTTTCCGCTGAAGTTTTTCTTCCACTTAAAAGGCACTCGTCTGTGCTTGTTTTTGTATTCTGTGGCACAGGAATGGAGGACCTGCAGGTAGTCCAGAGAACTTTTACACGCAGCACAAAAGCAGGTGTCATTGTGACCCTGTGTGGCTGGCTCTTTATGTTAACTCTTGTGAACATGTGTACTGGGCAGACCTTCAACAGTTTCCAACCCGAACGTCAGGAATGGGCCTTCAACCACCTAACTGTCCACAAGACAACAGGCACCATCTACATTGGCGCTGTTAATCGTGTCTACAAGCTATCTGGCAACCTCACTCTTCTGGTTTCCCATGATACAGGCCCAGAGGATGACAATAAGGCCTGCTACCCACCCTTGATTGTTCAGCCCTGCACAGAGCCACTGGTGTCCACCAACAATGTGAACAAGTTGGTGCTAATAGATTATTCCCAGAACCGATTGCTCGCCTGTGGGAGCCTTTACCAAGGTGTGTGTAAGCTTCTGCGGTTGGACGACCTCTTCATCCTGGTGGAGCCTTCACACAAGAAAGAGCACTACCTCTCCAGCATCAATCAGACGGGAACCATGTATGGAGTGATTGTACCCTCCAAGGGTGAGGATGCCACGCTGTTCATTGGTACAGCAGTTGATGGCAAGCAAGACTACTTCCCTACAATCTCTAGTCGCAAGCTCCCTCGAGATCCAGAGTCCTCCGCCATGCTGGACTACGAGCTGCACACTGACTTTGTGTCTTCACTGATCAAGATCCCCTCAGACACTTTGGCTCTGATCTCACACTTTGACATTTACTATATCTATGGCTTCTCCAGCGGGAACTTTGTCTTCTTCCTGACGGTACAGCCTGAGACTGAGAACAGCATGGTGTCCAGCAGCTCCTCCGCTGATCTCTTCTACACTTCCCGCATCGTTCGCCTCTGCAAGGACGACCACAAGTTTCACTCCTACGTCTCGCTGCCAGTAGGATGCGTTCGCAATGGCATAGAGTACCGGCTGCTCCAGGCAGCCTACCTGGCCAAGCCCGGACGAGTTTTGGCCGCCTCCCTCAACATCAGCACCCAGGATGATGTGCTCTTCACCGTCTTTTCCAAAGGCCAGAAGCAGCACCACCAACCTCCTGATGATTCAGCATTGTGTGTTTTCACCATCCGGGACATCAATGCCCGGATCCGTGAGCGTCTGCAGTCCTGCTACCAAGGGGAGGGCAACCTGGAGCTCAACTGGCTGCTGGGGAAAGACGTGCCCTGTACCAGAGCGGTAAGAGACAGATAAACTTTCTGCATTTTTTTTTCTTATGTATAGATAATTATTAATGATGTATAATGATATCTCAATAACTGGGCATTGATAAACCTTTTTTAAAATGATTTATTAGATTGTTTCTTTTCTGCAGCAGGTCACAGATCTCAGTATCCATTTGGTGCTCATAGATTTCACGGCATTTCACGGGTATTTTAAAAGCAAGTCAAAGAGTTCATTTAAAGCAGGCGCTACTTTCCATATTGCCATAGTTATTGTCTTTTGGAAGGGCTCGCCTTTAATACTGAATGGCAATTCAGGAAAGCAGTTCACTCAGAATAGCAAACAGAGAATGAGGATGCATGCTGTCACTGGCTCAGTAGGACATGCATTTGTCTATCAATACTCACACTACACATAATTATAGCTAATTGCCTTGCTGATAAGAAAGAACAAGCACATTAAAGTCGGTCATAATGACAGATATTCACAAATTAAAGGGGGTTTATTATTCTTGGCAACCGTCACATGTTCGGCGCAAATAAATATGGGTTTCATTGACAAGATGCCGGGGAAACGTGGAAACGGGTAATACAAGAGATGTGGCGCAGGGGAAGGGAAATTGAGTAGGTGACAGACAGAGAAAATGTGAGGTAATGAATGAGGACACAAGGGCCTTTGTCAAGAAGATTTTACAAGCCAACATATCACCAACCATTTTTCACAGTACTTTTGAAACATTGCTCATATGAATGCAAAATGAGAATAATGAACACTAATGAGTGTGTGTGTGTGCATGCTTTGTTGTCAGGCACCTATGTACTGTATGTGAAGCAAATCCGCTACCAGAAAATGTGTGTGTGTGTGTGTGTGTGTGTGTGTGTGTGTGTGTGTGTGTGTGTGTGTGTGTGCGTGGGTTTGCTATGTTTTAATCTTCTAGTTTGCAGGAGCAGGGAAAGATGTCCCTTGGCCAATGTGCAGCAATTCTCTTTGGGTCCAGCATTGACCCCCTTTATTAGCTTCAGCAATTTCACAATTAGCAGGGTGTCAAAGGTGATTGTCAGGAGGTGAAACATGTTATTTTGGGAGCTGATGGGAGGGTTGGTGTTGGAGTTACATCATCATCACCACTTTCAAGAAAGACCTCTGTTGTTAGTGATAGAGCTGATCTGTGTAGACTGACCGGTGAAAAGGGGGTTTATGTAAAGATGCCTCAATCAATAATGACTCAAGATTAACACAGGAAGGTTATAAAACCTGCATCATGTGACGTATCAGACTCTTCATCTTTCTATTACTTCCTTTGCAGTTTTATTATGTTGTGGTAAAACAACAAAATGCTCCTTAAAAAAATCCATATTAGCAACTGTGTTTTTTTAGTCATCATGCACAGTTTAATTCTATTGATTGAATAAAGAGTTAAATTTTTATGCAGTGTAACATTAAGTTATGCAGTGGTATGGGTGGTATTTGTACCGTCATGGCTGATATGACTTTCCTTTTGCGTGATACGCTGTCAAATGAACAACTTTTTTGTAATATTCTTGAACATTGATAATCTCAATTTCAACAATACTGAGAGATTCATGTAATGTAACTACAAAACCCCAAGGTGTCAGGGCAGAAACAACAAATTCTGATTGGTCTTTGGCAACTTCCTGGGAGTCACTGCATTCCGTTTCTCCAACACATGCTGTTATTAAGCAGTTTTTCTGCTACCTGTCTTTTTATCCAGTGCTGTGTGTAACATCTGTTGGGTATGTTGATTTTCCATCATTCTGTCTTGTTTGTGTGGCCCTGTAGAATGTCCCATCTTACACATGTAGTATCATTGTCTCTTTCTTCCTTATTATCTTCCAAAGTACCTGTTCAGATGGACTAAATAGTCTTAAGAAGGCACTCAGAAACTGTTCCTTCAACATGTTTTTCCTCCACCCCCATTCTCTAAGGTTCAGTTTTTGATCCTTAGCAGTCTATCCAGTGTTCCAGTAGTCATGGGACATGGGCCTTTTAAAATTAAATGACACTCCCCCTATTTCCTTGGCCGTTTGCTTTGGAGACTACTTACAGAGTATCACCATGTGGGATGAAGGTAAAGTTGGAAACCAGGGTTCATCAGCACCCAGAGATTTGTGGGAATGGAATAGAAGCTGTCCTGAAATGAGCTTCATCACAATCCCGGTAATACCGTAAAAACCGTACTCTAACCCTTTTAACAGTTATGTCAGACCTGTTAATATATATTTTCTTTGAAAAACTAGTATATACATATGAGCCTTGAACTCTGTAATCATTTGCAAAGCACATGTCCCCAAAAAATGTCTTGAATTACAGTCCAACAGCTGCCTCGCTCAGTGTGCATTTCTTCAATCTAAACAGACTGAAATTTGTGGTTAACATGCCATACAAAAAACGGCACATTACCTCGTCTGTGTAATATCATAGATTGTATCAATATGGCACAGCAAGAACAGGATTTCATCATTTCACTAGCGCTTTACACTCACTTTCTCTGGACATGTAAATAGTGGAAAGAAGGAACAATTCTTTCAGACAATCTACCATCTATATTGGGAAAGAGGAAAAAGAGTCTAAGATGCAGACTGGAGGGTTTATACAGGGGTGGTTTATAAAGGCTTTTATGGCCTGGGGTTGCTGCTAATGGGTTGACTGCTGCTCTGTATGAAAGCCCGAACCATAGCTGTACTCGGCAGAAAATGCCAGGCTGGTCTCAGACTTGTATTTCTGAGCGATTTACTCTGACAGTGTGTCAGAGAGGGCAGTTTGCAGGGCTCTTTTACACTTCCTGACACTTTGAGGCCAGCGCCAGTCACAGACAGTGATGACCTGATTCGAAGTGACCTCTCTGGACTTTGATACGCTAAAAATCTCCTTTCCTTTCAAAATGAAGATTTGTGGGCAGTAGGGCTGCTTGTGACATGGCCAGTTATGTAGTAAACCTTTACAAGGCCACACAGTTTTTGTGTGAAGGACTGATCTAGAAAGCTGAGTATGTGTGAAGTAATACTGATGCAGATGTTTGTGTCCTGGGGGGATGAAATATGCTGAGTCACTCACATGTGTTGTATTAGTCAGACAAATTTACGAGTTACTGACCTTGGATCTGCATCTTCTCTCCAGCCCGTGCCCATTGATGACTCTTTCTGCGGCCTGGACATCAACCAGCCCCTGGGCGGCTCCCAGTTGGTGACTGGCCACACACTTTACATCGAGAGCCGAGATCGCATGACCTCCGTGACCTCCTACATCTACAACGGGTACTGCGTGGCTTTCGTCGGAACCAAGAGTGGACGCCTGAAGAAGGTGCACACCATACTTTGCTTGTGAAAATGTTTTTGTCTTTGGGTGTTGACAGGATTTACAATGTAATTATATATGCAGTCAAGAAGCAGTTATCTTCATTTCACTTTCCAGTTAACTGTTAACTGTTTGCCAGCCTCATCTCTCTGGTTTGGGGTCAATTTAAAGGGCTTCCAACAGGCCAGAGACACCAAATATATTCCCAAGAGCCCACGACAGGGCAGAGAATGTGTGGCAAAACATACTTATCTTTCCCTCTCTGCAGCTGAGGATAGAGCATGTGGTGGGGTATCATCCATTTAATTACCAGATTGGGCACGAGGGGCACAGCATGAGTGCAGTATAAAGAGTTCCTTTTTGATGGAAATGACACTGTGATTATTGAATAGGTCTGCTATTCACTCTCTGAAATTGAAACTCTTTTGTAGGCAAGTGGCTTGTAACTGTTTTCAAGGTGTATGAATAGCAGAATTTCCTTTATATATGGAGAGAGAAACTGTGCACTACATGGTTTCTGGGCATTATCTCATTGACAGGTAGATTGACATCAGGTAGATGGAGTTCCTCCATGACCACCATGGACAGAGTCTCCATGTCTCCGCTGCTCATTGGCCCTTTTAGCATGCTGCCCAAATGCCGTGACAAGGACCAGAAACTGCAGCTGTTCTTTCTGACTGCCTGGGGGCTGGCAGCATCTTGAGTGACAGAGTGTCAATCACCCAGCAAAAAGAGCAAAATGGACTCTCAGTGAAATCCCTCCACACTCTTTAACAGAGAGAGACCTACTTGATGAACTCCCTGTTCTTTGTTAACATTGTTCCCCAAAATAGAACATCAGGGTTATCTTTGCTTACTGAATCATTTATTCATATTTGAATCAGCGCTGTAATCAGGATGTGACACTAGAGATATCGAGTATGTTTAATCCCTCTTATTTGAACGACTTTATAATTTTTTTGCTTTCTCTCTACATGGTTACAATGGAAAGATCTGCTGTAGTCAGATATTTTGGCGAATCCTCTGCATGCTCTCCTCCTTGCGTTGTCAGACGTGTGTCAGATACGTTGGAGCTGAATAATTCTCCTCTGGCAACCTAGATGGTGGCAGGGCTGCCACGCCACAGTGCATTGATGCAGGGCAATCCAACCAGGTGCATTATTGTGGCACGTGAATAACAGGGCTATAGGTTTACAGGATTTACAGGGGCTGGACAGCTTTGCTGTGACTTATCCTTTAATGCTCAGAGGTGGCTACATTGCACCCGTCTCGTCACCCCACTGTCCCTGAAAGACGGGGAGAGATGGCAGAAATGCTGACTTTCCAAGCAACCCCCACCTCACACACTGTCCTCACACTCCTTCATTTTTCACTCTCCCAGCAGAGTTAACCCTGCTGTTTATGTAGCTGGTTTATGGACTTTGCTGCAGCAGGGCAGGGAAGTAGAGTGAAGGCTGGATTGGGTTGGCTTTTCTACGCGGATTGATTAGGGGAGCAAAATTAGAGACACTTGGGAGCTGAGGCGCTGGTGTCATACCAGACTGCTCTCAATCATGATCATGAAAACACAGAGGGTTCACATACTTTTTCTTGCCACTGTTATAATGTCCCTGCTTAAAAATGTCCCATAAACCAGTCAGGCAGTGTTTTATAGAGCTGCATTGAAGAGGCGAGGACATAGTCTCAGCCTAGTGGAGAGGAGGAGAATCAAGGTGAGAAAGTCCCCAGACCTTCCATAGTGGCACAGTCTTAGACTGTGATTGATGGCAGAATGAGGTGCATCAACAGAAAGGCACCGTGTATCTTACAGATGACTTACCCTCCCCATCATCTCAGTACCGTGAGCTCTGTTTTCCAGCCACTTGAGATCTATAGGGATTCACTGTCCTACATAGCCTTTAAATGTTGAGAAGAATAGCATTAATTACAAATAGCATTTTACAACAGGATTCTTGGCTACGCATTCCATTTTCCAGAACTGCCATTAGACTGATGTTCTTTTCCTGTTTAAGCAGAAGGGCAAATTTTTTAAATGCGAATGTTGAATGTTGATTTGGTGTTGAATGGCCCTAGGTAGACTTTAAAATGGAAAGAGTAGTTTTATGCAGAATGAATACTAAAAGGTGTACCATTGATAGATTAGTGGCCACATTCACGTTGCCATGTTTGCAGTGGCCATCAGTTCATGAGAGAGACATTGATCATTGTCAGGATTGCCTGCAGCTGGGCTCCACACCGGAACCCAATCCTGACGCCCCATAAATGCCGGAAGTTTCCGCCCGTTCGGGGTCGCTGGCATTTTTGTGAACTCTCTGCACGAACTTGACCTGGTTTAGTTTTATGTGTTTTGAGTTCTGGCAATCGCCACACGCCTACGGGTTAGTTTCAGTTCCTTATTTAAGTTAAATCGTTTTCGGCCACCGCGCCCGTCTTTATTTGTGTTTAGTGTTTATTTAATAATAAAAAAACCCTTCCCAGTATGTCAGACCTCTGCGCTTCCTTCCCTCGTAAGTCCGTAGTCGTGACAATCATAAAGATTGTCAATCGCTCTTCTAGCCACGATATTGTAATTTGATATTAAATACAATTTTACTCTGCAGCTCATTATTCCTGAGAACTAATAACTAGGAATCTATGACCAAATTAGGATCTACTTGTAATTTTGTAATTGTATTTTTATTTCAGTTTTAGGAATCTTTTTTTATACAGACAAGTGTGTAATGTACTATTTGTTGTCGATTAAACAGTGGTCATAGTTCTACTCATTGAAAGATTTGGAATGATGTAGATGCATGCAAAGATAAATTCAACATGTATTATGCATCTTTTCCTTGGTGCCAATAGCTGTGTGATTGCAAAGCAAACCAGTTAGTGTCAAGGGCATTTTTCAGACAGGAATATCTCATAGTGGTAAAATATTCCTTGTGTTTTTTATCATAGACAACCTTTTATGTTAATCATTCTACAAAATCTTAGATATTTTCACTAATTTCACAATAGGGGACACAAGTCTGCACTCTACCAGTTCAGATCAGAGGCTGCTTTCCGAGCTCCTTGGACTCTGTCTTCTCTGGTCTTGGGGTATGGCCCCACACTCTCCAGTATCCACAATCTTTTCTCTGTGTGGCACCTTCACCCCTGCTTTATCAGACCCTAGGACTGGACCTACTAAAAACACCATCACCAGCTATCCTCCTCCTCAGGGTGCGGTAGGTAGTGCAGGTTGTGCACCGGGTGCAAGATATCATGTGACCGTCAGGATGTTTAATTTTTGTACAATACTTTGGTCATGAATGGTCTCTGTTGATGGATGTAGATGTAGAAAAAAGGCCCATGTGCATGTACTTAATGTTATTTTTTTCCTATGATGCTTTGATGCATAATCATCATTTTGTTTTGGATGCTGCCTTGGTACCATGCTGGCACTGCTTGAAAGGCTGGTTCAGGTGTAGCCCTCCTGGGTTCCAGCAAAGGCATTAACTGGACAAATGCCTCATTGAACTGGTTAACTGAGTTGCTGGGCACTAGTCCCACACACACCTTGCTTCTTCACCATGTGGCAGGGCTGAGCTTCCTGTGTGGAGAGGAGGCTTCACTGATTATTGAGCACAAAAAGAGTTGGTGACTTAAAAGGATTTTGCAAACAGCTGCTTCCATTGCGTTGTTTTTCCTTTTTTCCGCTCTCCCGTCCTACTGTGTATCTCTCATTCTCTTAATACCGTACCGTTTTTATGCCAGAGTGACTTCCCCAAATGTGGATGCCTTCTCTATCATCGCACATTACCAACTCCCATTAGCAGGAAGGATGGGTGGACTGGTGGCTCAGGTTTGTCGGCATCAACTTTGCTAATTTGTTGTTGCCTCCTCCAATGCAGGACAGCAACTGCAATCACACAGGTGTATATCTGTGTCAGAAGAGATGAGGTTAGTGTGTGTGTGTGCGTGTGTGTGGAGAGACGTGTGGTGCACAGAGAGACCCTCATTACTGCCAACCCCCCAAGTTCAGACTGGCAAACTAGAATGAGGATCTGTGTCCCTAGCAACAGCTGAGCCGTAGGACAGTGAGTGAATAGTGTCCTGTTCCTCATGGGACTGTGTTTCTCCAAACATGCAAGCATGTACACACACACACACACACACACACACATGCACATCATTTCAAAAATACAGCAAATGCTCAGAAGATTAAGAGTCAGGAATTCATTGCATTGTAAGCAGAACTTTGTACTAATTTATTTCTCAAGTGTACTAAAGATATAGGTTTTTCAGAGCAGGTGACTTTTTCTTAGATGAATTGCCACCTAAAGCGTGCTGTTGGAAAATTACACCAAAAGACGCTTTTTCCTACTTTATTCCCACTGCTTGTGCGATGATTGATTGCCTGAAGATTTTGAATTGTCAGACCTGCAACATTTCCTGGGTAGATTACAATGGGTGCAGTTGTGAAGCAGCATAAATTGTTGAGTTAATTTAGAAAATTCTGTAGTTTTTTTTCTCTCCTTTGTTCCGCCTCTCATGCAGGGAGATGCCATATGCATACTGCCATATGCAGACTGGAAATTGCTGTGACAGGTGGTCATTTTCTTCAGGATATGCGGCTGCTCATATATCTGGCATGAAATTGGAGTTGCCAGGATGATAACAGCTAGCAGCATGAATCAGTTGTACAGTATATCTACAGTACAAACTGGTCTGCACCTATAAAAGAAGCTCATTAATCAGGCAATATTTTTATTCTTGACATTCTCTTATTATTACAATGCTCATCTGAAATGATTGCCACTGGGATTGATCCAGAGTACTAAGCCCTCAGCTTCTTCAGTTAGATGGCAAGTAATCTTTCTAATCACGTTACACTGGGCAATTCACCTGCAATTTACCTGCCGGCAGAAACTGGTGGCAAGGTGACTTTGGGAGAATTAGCCTGTACTGATTTGTGGCAGGGAGGGGAGGCATCTGTTGATAAATGCTTGTAAGCTGCTTTTCAGTGTGCAAATTCAACATAAGCCTGTTTCTGTCCTGTGAGCTGTAGACTTTGCTGAAGCGAAAACAGACAAGCGTTAAATAAATTAATTATTCAACATTTAATCTCTTCCATCACTGGAATAAAAATATGGGGAATTAAAAAATAAGGAGTATTCAACTTCTTGATGCAATGTTAAAGGTCCTCTGTTCTGAAATTAGAAATGAAGTCATAGTACAAAATAAACTGTAAGGAACAGATACAACTTGGACACAATTTTGGGCGGCTTCCAATGTCTGGACTTGAATTTAAACTTTGTTAATGATGAATAGATCTTAAAGAGTCTCCTACAACATTTCCATAGATAGCTGAGGTTGAGAGCTTTTTGACTCCGCTATGACAATATACAATTATGTGGCCAATGACTGGTTGAGGTCAAGATTTTTTCCAGTCTTGAGACTGAGAAGTAATGGCACTATTAGAAAATGTGAAATGATATTTAGGTAATACTATGTTTTGCAAGTATACATATATTTCATGGACAAAAGGCACACAATTAAGGAAGGCATCAAGCAAATATTGCTCTAGTATTTATATCAGGTTCGGGTCTCTGTTGAATATTTTTATAATTAAATAGGCCCACCTCTTTACTTGGAGCCGGCCTGTGTTTTAAACAAAGCAGTCAGTCACTGAGAGGGTGGTTTGGTTCCCTCGCTGTGAGAGACCAGGGTGTCACTGCCTGGCTGCTTCCCGTTTACAAAGGCCACGTTGAGCAGAAGATAGCAAGCTCCTGCTGTTCCATTCAGGAGTAGGTCCACACTTTGGTACCCCTCCCCAAAAATCTCCTTTGACGTGTCTCCTCAGCTGTGTCGATGACAACCCCCCACCGACCCAGTGCCTCTGTCCGTCTGCATGGAGTGAAGGACTTGCCAAGCAGCTGTCTCCTTCTCTTCCTTTCACTATCACCTGCTTCCTCACTCTCTTGTTCTTCAGCCCACATGACACCCCGCATGACCCCACATTGATCTTATTACAGATGCACTTGTTTTTCCTCATCAACAACAACATTTATTTCTTATATAGCCCAAAATCACATACAGTATGTCTCAATGGGCTTTGACAGGCCCTACAGTTGACACCCCCCACACTTGACCCTTCTGCACACAAGGAAAAACTCCACATAAAAAAAAACTCTAGGAGAGAGAAAAAAAAGAGAGGAAGAAACCTTGGGAAGGAGTGATACAGAGAGGGACCCCCTTCCAGGGTAGAGTGAGCCTGCAAATGGTGTCAGTGCAGGGTTGGATATGATATAATGATAAGTCCTACGGTTGTAGGGTTGGAGAAGTCCAGGATGTATTCAGTGTCATGGTCTAGATTACGTGTCCATAATGATGTTACTGGTCCATTTGAAGATCCCTGAAGCTGTAGTTGTAATGGTGGTGGTGGCTGTGGTGACCCTCTGGTTTGTTTCATGTTTTGTCCTTGTAAAGCAGTTGTCAGGAACCAGGATTTATTTGCTGGTCTGATCACTGGGGTCTGCCAGTAGTCTGGGCGCTTGATTCCGTGCCTCGGAGAAAAACAAACAGAAGCAGCGGCAGACGGTTGCACTGTACGACCGATACTGAAATATGTGGTTATAGTGGTATATTGGTGCTACAGTGGCCCGGTACCCTAACTAGGACAGGCTAACTAGGGTGAATTTAACTCTGTCTGTGTCTAACAGGGGGACTGTGTGATAAACTGGACTTTATAATTGACACTGCGTCAAAATCAAGTGAAATGAGGGTCTAGGACTTTAGCAAAAAGCCAGAGAAAACAGATAGGTTTTGAGATTGGATTTAAACACTGAGACTGTGTCTGAATCCCGGACACTGACAGGCAAGCTGTTCCACAACTGTGGAGCTCTATAGGAGAAGGATCTGCTCCCAGCTGTGCACCTTTGGTACCAGTAGTGACCCCGCACCCATTGATCGAAGGGGGCGTGGCGGTTCGTAAAGAACCAAAAGTTCACTCAGGTACTGTGGCGCGAGACCATTTAGAGCTTTATAGGTTAAAAGTAGGATTTTGTAGTCAATCCAAAATTTGATGGGTAACCAGTGCAGTGATTGTAAGACTGGGGTGATGTGGTCAAATTTCCTGGTTCTGGTTAGTACTCTGGCTGCAGCATTCTGTACTAGCTGGAGTTTACTCATGCACCTACTAGAGCATCCAGACAATAATGCATTGCAGTAATCTAACCTTGATGTAATAAATGCATGGACCAACTTTTCTGCATCATGCATTGAAATTATATTTCTTATTTTCGCAATATTTCTAAGGTGAAAGAATGCTATTCTAGTGACATTATCTACGTGCGAATTGAATGAG
The DNA here is from genome assembly GCF_900700375.1 of Denticeps clupeoides. Lineage (NCBI taxonomy): Eukaryota > Metazoa > Chordata > Actinopteri > Clupeiformes > Denticipitidae > Denticeps > Denticeps clupeoides. The sequence goes on from NC_041716.1 coordinate 21,580,178, forward strand.
AGACCTGCATCAATGATGACACCTAGATCCTTCACTTTAATACTCGGTGAGATAGAAAGGCTATCCAGGGTAATTGTGTAGTCAGCCAGTTTATGCCTGGCTGCTTGAGGCCCAAGTACAAGCGCTTCTGTCTTGTCAGGGTTTAACAGGAGAAAGTTGGTGAGCATCCACTGTCTAATGTCCTTCAGACAATTCTCTATTTTGTTCAGCTGCTGCCTCTGATCTGGCATTGCTGACAGATACAGCTGTGTGTCGTCAGCGTAGCAATGAAAGCTAATACCGTGTTTGCGGATGACGTCGCCTAAAGGTAACATGTATAGAGAAAAAAGTAACGCACCTAGGACAGAACCTTGTGGAACACCAAACTCTACTTTACTATGTGAAGACGAAACACCATTGATGTCCACAAACTGATATCGGTTGGTCAAATATGATCTGAACCATTCAAGGGCTGTTCCCTTAATCCCAATAACATTCTCTAACCTGGCAAGGAGAATAGCGTGATCAATAGTGTCAAACGCTGCACTCAGATCAAGCAGGACAAGCAACGAGATGCGTCCCTGATCAGAGGCCAACAGCAGGTCATTAACCACTTTAACCAGCGCTGTCTCAGTGCTATGATGAGGTCTAAATCCTGATTGATATACTTCATGGATGTTGTTACAGTCTAGGTATGCGCTCAGCGCATAATCAGGGGTCTAATGACTGCTACCTTGAACGAACTTGGTACGTGGCCAGTGCTAAGCGACGAGTTAACAATTTTGAGGATAGAATTTATAACATTGGGTGCTATTTGCTTAAGGAGCCTTGTTGGAATCGGATCCAAAGCGCAAGTACATTGATTTGATGACGAGATTAATTTGATTAATTCATGCTCTTTAATAGGGTTGAATCGTTCTAATCGGTGGTCTATTAGAACATTATTTTCCATGGAAATATCGGCGGAGCTATTTGTTGTGCTTTTAATCTTCTCTCTATTTGCGACAATTTTAGTATTAAAGAAATTCATAAAATCATCGCTACTATGATGATATTGAGTGGTCGCATCCATTTCTGTCTTATTCCTGGTTAGTTTGGCTATAGTTTTAAACAGGAATCCGGGATTATTTTTGTTTTTGTCTATTAACGAGGACAGATATGTTGATCGAGCCGCGCTAAGAGCCTTCTTATAGTTAAGTAGGCTCTCCTTCCAAGCTATTCGGAATATGTTTAATTTACTTTGACGCCATTTGCGTTCTAATTTCCGGGCGGTCAAGCGAGCGCGTGTGATCATTATACCAAGGAATTAAGTTTTTATCTCTTACTATCTTCCTTTTGAGGGGAGCGACTATATCTAACGTACTACGCAGTGGTGATTCTAGACATTTGGTCGCTTGGTCAAGTTCAGCGGGGTCTGACGGTGAGTTTATCAGCGTTGATAAATCTGGTTAATAAACCTCTGTGCCGTACTTGATGTAATTGTCCGTTTGTCTCTATAACGTGGGGGATTGAGTTTGTTGTGTCTGAGACATATTTTAAAAGCGATGAGGAAATGATCTGAGACCATTTCAGATTGCGGAAGAGTAACTATATCTTCTATATTTAAATAGAAGGTCAACACAAGATCGAGCGTGTGACCACCTTCGTGAGTAGGTCCTGTTACATGTTGGTTAACTCCAGCTGAGTTAACCAACTGCTCTCATGCCTTATTCTCTCTTTCAACTCACCACCATATTTAATATGCATGTGCATCTTAAATGTTCTGCCCAACAGGAAGTGAGATCATTTGGATTGTTTAATTTTTTGCCTATACAAACTATACACAAAAAATCAAGAAAACAAATTCTCGTACAAAGGATGTGTTTTTGCTTCATTTGATGGGCGTTTGACTGACGTGCTCTTAACGCTGTTTAACGTTGGTTGCTGTTTAACGCTTGTCAGCTTGTCAGCTCATGAGCAGAAATTGATGCCAAGAGAATGCTGCATGCAGCGTTTCTTAGATGCCATCCAAACACGCAGCCAACCGAACTGGTTGGCCTGGTTCAGATGCCCATGTGATCTTTAATGGCGTTGCAGTGGATACCCCCTTAGAATAAGCTATAAAGAAGACAGGTTGGTCTCCCTGAGAAGCAGCTCTCTGCATGAGCTGCAACAGAGGAGGGGTAGCAGATGAATCAGATGAGTGCTGAAAGTTTAAATGAGTACTGTATTCGATGTATGCAGCTATATTTTTGTTTTGTCCCTCATAGTCGTGGCTCTAAATGACACTGTCTATGAATTTTTTTTGTGTCAGAAATGTTTTTTTGTTTCACTTTGACTAACAGCACAGGCTCTAAGCTAAAGGGATATTTATTGAAGATGTGGGATGGAACTGCTCTAATCACAGCATGGTATAGATTTTATCCATAAAAAGCTCAGCTTTACTTCAGTAGTGACAGGGACAGTCCCACTGGAGACACTCAGGGTTAAGTGTCTTGCTCAGGGACACAATGGTGGTAAGTGGTGTTTGAACCTGTGACTTTGTCATCTTCTGGTTCATATATGAGTGTCTTACCCACTAGGCTACTACTGCTGATAGTTCATATTCAGATTTTGTCACTTTTGTGCTAATGTGGTAACTCCTATGGGACCATCATGTGGCTTATGAATATGCTTTGCCTGTTTATATAGGCGCATATTTTTTCTAATTCAGAATATTCTGCCCTGTTCTGCAGCTGGCGATGGTGTAGCTTTGCATTATTCAAATGGCATAACAGGCTTCAGTGGGAGCCATGCTCCTCTCATTAGCTGCTCCCTTTGAAGGGAAGAGCTTCAGGCTTCAGGTAGACTTCCTGTCTTCCTTATGAAACATCCTGCTATTTGAAAGGGTGTCTATAGGGCCGGGATCTCCTAACCATATTGAAAACTGCATTTACATTTAACATGTGTTGTCTTACTATATGGTTATGCATCAGTGTATCTACAATATCGATATACATGGTACTTACAAAATTGTTATACCATGTACTTACTTACATACATATATACATACATACATACATACATACATACATGTATTTAATGCTAATATTAAGTTTGTGTTTCATGGAATATGATAATCATGCCTATTTAGTCCCAGTTTGAAGCATTGAGGTTTTCAACATTATCTGGCTGATTATATGTTGGTGTAATACCACTAGAAGTTATTATTATTATCAGGAAGCACCACTGCCTTTTTGGGCAATAAAGTGCTCACTAGGTCCTGTTTTTTACACTTGTGTGACTGCAGCAGGCTGAATTCTGTTGGGCCAGGCTCCGGTTCCAAATGTCTGAAAGTAATTGCCTCTTGGTGCGGTTTTTCCCTGATGTTGAGCATAATGACATTAGGCTTGGTGAACCACATTACACTTACCGTGGTTCCCGTATTCCATGTTTTTTTAGTATATAGAAGATTAAACACTCGGAAGGATAATGTGAAATTCCTACCATTGTCATTTTCCCTTCCACTTTTCTTCACATGATAATGATCTGTTCCTATGTAATATTATGAACTGTGCAGAGAGTGAAAAATCTATGAAATCTATTATTTTTTTTCCTGAAGCATGGATCTGTTTGGAACGTAGTAATAGTAGAATTTCTTGCTCTATGCTTATCTCTGTTCGAGCCAATTTTGCTACAGGGGGACCTTTTGAAATTCATTGGAATTCTTATCAGTCATGGCTTTTCCCTTATTGATCAATTTCCATGGAAACAGTGCTGTATTTGGGTGATTTCTCTCTGTCCTTTAACCTCAGGTTGCAGCCTCAAGAATCAAGTGTTCCAGTGGCCTTGATGAAAAACAAACTTCATGCTAAACGTTGCAACATGTAGGAGGCAGAGACATGTAGGGAGGTGGAGAGAAGAGGTGGTGATGTGATTTGCACCATCCGCTAGAGTGGACAGTTGGCCGAGTGCCGGACCATATATAAATTTACTTTGCAGAGCACGGTTATTACACAGTTCATTCATGGTGCAGGTGTGTGTGCACGAGGTGCTTCAAAATGCACTCAGCTGACACCATCATATTGTCTGTGCGTAATACAAGTAAATTGGGGCAGTGGTGGCCTAGCGTTTAAGGAAGCAGCCCCATAATCATAAGGTTGTCGATTCGAATCCTGATCCGCCAAGGTGCCACTGAGCAAAGCACCATCCTCACACACTGCTCCCCAGTGCTCACCAAGGGTGATGGGTTAAAAGAAGACACATTTCGTTGTGTGCACCGTGTGCTGTGCTGCAGTGTTTTAAAATGACAATCATTTCTCTTTCACATTGAATTTTGTTACATTACATATTTCTATTTAGCTCAAACTAATAAATGTTCTGCCTATAAGGGATTGTTGTTGGTTGTCTTTCAAACTGTGATGTTAACCCTAAAATCCTTTACAATCCCTCAGCATTCAAGACCCAAAACCGTCAAAACCTAAACTACTAATGTGTTTGTTTTACAGAACCTGTTCAGTTCTCTCTAAGGCAGCTGCAGATCCTAGTTCTCCATAAAATGTATTATAGTCAGTGCCTTCTTAATTACACTGGAAATTGTTTTTTTCCAGCATTCGAAATATCTAAACAGTCAGGAAAGGATTGATAGTAATCTGAATGCATCATTCATTAGAGATCAGTTTATACTTATTAGTTCAGTGATACAGTTAGCAGTTGGCTGCCCTCACACACCCCTGACACATTACTAAATAACTTGTGCTGTTCAGGCCCCAAGAGTGGTAAAGTGTCCAGTTGGCATCAACGATTGGGAATTTTCAGCCTGCTTCAGATTTCCTACGTCTTTATTTCTCCTGGGACTGAAACACCAGGGAGTATACAGGGAGATATGACCCTAATGAATTCTGATGCAGCCCTAATAGCCTGTAATGATGTTTCAAATGGCGGGTAATAGCATTTACCCCAAGCCAGGCTAGAAGTTGCAATGCCAGCTCCATCTCTGTCCTACTCTCTTGTGTCTTTCATGTAAGGCTGCCCTATGGAGTGGAGTGGAATCTGATGACCTCAGAGAACCGAGATATTCCATACATTAAATGGCAAGATTCTGGTAAAGAGACAAACAAAGGTCTGTGGGGTTCTTATGATTCTTCTCTTAATAGCCATTATTACAACATAAATTAACTGTCACAACCATGGTGGCATGACGAGGCAGGTGAAAGGAGATGATGAGAATAGGTGATGAGGAAGAATTTGCATGACATCAGGAAACTGGGTTTTAATGGGTGAAGAACAGGACAGGGGAAACATCCAAGACATTGGCGAACATGTAACATAAGACCTGACCGTGAACAGAAACGAACAGGGCAGCTTTATACATTCGACATAGGTGAAAATGATTAGGGAACATTACACACGACAACAGTGAAACCCCTTTCGGACTGGATCATGACATTAACTAGACTATTAATTATCTTGTAAGAGTCCAGCAATGCAGTATCATGTTCACTGCCAACAAGACATGCTTGCATAATCTGGGATCACTGGAATGAAGTCATGGTGACCTAACCTGTCACCTAGCAGCACCAGTATCAAACCTTCTTCCTTTCTTCAGACGGAATAATGTCAAAATAACATTGAAGGTCAACTTTCTTGTATTGATTCTTTGGCTGCTCGTCTGAGGCCTGAGGTCCATAAGGTTCAGCTCATGTGTGACATCCTCCACAGCATATGGCACATGTAATTTGGCTGTGGAGAAAGCAGCTGCTGTCTCGGGGGGGGGGTTCTACCCCCAGGCACTAACTGGGAGATCCTGACCCTTCATTTGTTTTTTTGTTTTCACGTGTCACAGGAAGGCAAACATCCACACTAAAGGGCAGGTAAACCACCTTGGTGAGTGATGGGTACACTGCCTGTCTGTGGACAATATGCTCTTTACATTCCTGTTCTCTCAGGATACACAAACTGCCCCAAAACAGTTTTTTATATAGTTCCAATGAAAATATCCATATTATTTTATCTATTGAGAATTCACAACATTCATTCAAAAGCCTGGTTGAGGAGTAAAAGGCAAACTTGAATGTGATTATCTGTGCTTTATGGCTTGCTCAGACTTCCAGGTGTCATGTTCATGTGAATTATAATTTAAAAAGGCACATTTAAAAAAAAAAAAACAGCAACATTATTCCCAACTCTCCTAAATGTCATGTTCTCAAATTCATTTTCATAAATCATTCTACATACAATTGTTAACGAAACAATTGTTCTACATACAATTGTTAAGTGATGTGAAAAAGTGAATATATTGTCACTTGTGATAGACAGCAGCACAGAACACAGTGCACACAGTGAAATTTGTCCTCTGCGTTTAACCCATCACCCTTAGTGAGCAGTGGGCAGCCATGACAGGCGCCCGGGCAGCAGTGTGTGGGGACGGTGCTTTGTCAGTAGCACCTCAGTGGCACCTTGGCAGATCGGCATTCGAACCTGCAACCTTCTGATTACAGGGCCGCTTCCGTAACCGCTAGGCCACCACTGCCCCAAATGTTAAACAACATAATAATTGAGCCTTTCATATCCAATTGTCACGACTGGGTGCAGCTGGAGACGCACCTGGCACCAATCTGCATGACAGCAGGGTGGGTATAAAGGTCTTGTTGAGCAGCCCATCAAGGCTGCGACATTTTATGTGGACCCTGCGATTGCCACACGCCTGCGGGTTTGTTTTTGTTCTCACTCTTTTCTCCTATTTTTGACCCCCTGCGCCGTTTTCCTTTGTGTTTAAGATTCTTGCACATGTGAATACTGATGTTATTCTATTGGTTAATATATTTAAACAGATATCAGTGCATAAGATTTCTCAACAGGTCTATCAGTAAAATAAATATAGATTTTATTTTTATGTGTATCCAAATACTTCTACATAATAAATATTTGATTTGCAAAAAAAAAATTCGCCACCAAACATGGCATCGCCAAACTGCTGCCCTTTATCACAGGCCCTGGGGGACTGTGTGGTCAGCATTAGAGCTCCTCAGGGCAGGTAAGCTGTTTTTGATGGAGGCCAGTAGTGTTAAAAGGTCTGAGCATCAGATGACATTCCTGGCTCTCTGGCTTTCACCTCAGTAATGTGATCTATCTGATGTTTGGGTTGCCCTTTCTGCGAACTGATGTCCCATTCAAAGAGACATGCTGAGTAGAGTGGTGCTTATTAGATTAACCATCATGCACCCCACCACTTTTCTGCACTCCGCTCACCTGATCAATTACAAGTCTACTTCCCTCTTGTGCTTGTGTTCAGGTCAGTAGCATTCATGTTAAAGCTGTTGCACAGTAGTTTTAAATGTTTTTTACAGGTGGGTGATCCAGAAAGAGAGAAAGAGAAAGAGAGCACCACGTTACACAGCTTGACATTTTTATTTTTAATTATAAATCATAATAATGCCTCCTCCCTAACTTCTTACCAAAATTATTCAAATGATTTCACAGCTGAGCACTAGGACCTGGGGAAGTTGCGGGCTGCTACTGCGGAATTTCAACCAACTAAAATGATGTAAACTGGAATTTCTACAACTAGTGGAGCCAAATCTTAAGCATTTTATTAATGATGATAAACAAATTTACAAAGACAAAACACATTTGTTACATGTTTGTTACATGGATTTTTTTCTCAGTTTAAGAGGCGATTTGTGCACCGTGCATCATTCTTCAAAGGCTATAGTGCACATCATCTGTATTTGGTTGGCATAATCATGAAGTCATGTTATGTAAGTATGTTGAGTTCTGTGGTAAAGTGTGCCGCCTCTGCAGACTAATACAGCTATAGAGTCTGACTAATAAACAATGGCAGTGCGGCTTGTGTGATTCACACTGGAGACTGAACCCCCTCCCCCGGCACTATTGTTAGATTGTCGGATGGTGAGGAAGCTGTTTTTCCTTTTAGGCGTCAATGATTTCCTCTTTCAGAGAACATGACCATCATGCCCATCTGCCAGAAAGGAAGTGCTATAGTGATATAATAACAGCTTCTTCTGTCTCTGCTCTTGCCGTCTTTCTCTCTTTGTTATCCTGCTGAGCTCGGACACAATCCCATATAAGGCTCTGGGTTGCAGCAGAAGATTAGACATTCTTTTCAGGATTGAATGCTGAGTCAGTTTGACCCTTCCAACTTGTGGAATGTATGCCCTTAGTATCAAAATGAAGGACCATACCTGGCTAATCAGAAGGCTGAAGAATAAGAAGATCAAAGCAGAGAGGTGAAAAAAAAGTTTTGTAAAAATAGACAAAGGAGAGTTGTGGTTTGGCCTACTGGACCATTAACTTTTTAATGGGCTCCCTCTTTTCCTTTTCCCCCCACCTTCTCTTTCATTTTTGTTTCTCATTACACTGATGTTTCTGTCTCCTCCCATGGGTATGCTTTAACATGCAAAGCCTGGACTCTGTGTGTGGTTGTCTTCGGGAATCTGCTTTTGATTTGGGTCTCCTCTCCCTAAAAGGCTGTAGCTCTGTGCCACATTTGAAGCCAGGGCTGGCACAACCCTAATTGGTTCTGGAAGGTGCCAGGCCTGTCCAGATCTGCCCAATGGGGAAGTAGTGCATTGTGAAAGAGTGACGTTTACCCCCTTGGGCTTCAGAGTCCTTGTTAACCTGCCACGATCTTGATCTGGCCACGAATGGATTAGGGTAGTGTCTGTAGATCCACTATTATCAGACCGTGATAAGGACACATGCTAAACTCACACAGTATTAGCAGCATGAGCTGATAAAGTGAACTTATATACTCAGTAATCATGTTTGGAGGAGTCTGTGTAAATCCCGCCTGAGCCCCGGCTTGAATATTGAAACGACATGGATCTTTGCAATTAATGGCTTTTAAAGGCTCCCTCTGGTCTCTATTATGCACCGCTGCTCTTGATGTGAACCAGGAGGGTGAAACATATGGCCGTGGACAGACCCCTGCACGGCTGGGACCTCTGAATACAGTTTATTCATCTCAGAGTGGGACCATGTGAATTGTCCCATTTGGTTTTTGGGCAGAGGATTAAGTGTGCAGCAAGTTTATAAAGACTGTAAAAAAGCAGACAGGCATGGGGTCAGGGGTCGCCGCGGGGCCTTGGGAACTGAGATGCGACAAACCTTTAATGTGTGATTCCTGCCTGTTGTGTGTGTAGTGCGTGTGTGTTTTATGACTCTGTGTTTACTGGTTTTACTGGGTGTCGCTAAATGGCAGCCAATGTTTCTGTAGGTCTTCTGACAGTCAGGAGACCTTAAATGTCCTGTGACATTTTGACTTTCATGGACACATAACTAGTGCATCCTGTTATAACACTGGCAGTCTGTGAGGTGTGTAATATGTGTGTTTGTGTGTGTGTTGTATTGATATGGATTGTTTATGTTATTGTATTTTATTTCATTTCTATGTTGTTTGGCAGAAATGTAATTAATCAATAAGTTCCAGATGTTTTAAAATTATATACTATATTTTCTTGGCTTTGAGATAATCTTGGCTCTGAAATAATTCGCTTCAGGGCCAGAGACACCAAAATAAATAAATAATTGTTGTTGATGTAAGATGGGGCGTTCTGCAGGACCACGGTACTTCTGCAACTTTGCGTTGTGGAGAGGCAAACGCCTCTTTGTTCTTGTGACAATTTGGTGGTGATGGTCCGTGGGGGTCGGCCTCCTGTTGTTTGTTCTTGTGACCATTTGGTAAATAAAAGGTGTGAAGTGCCAGCCATGTTTTTTGAGATCGCCTGCTCTCTATGTCTGCCCCAGACGGGAGACTCTGAGGGCCTGACGACAGAAACAACAAATTCTGATTGGTCAGTGACAACTTCCTGTCGGTCAAATGTATAAAGGATGTTCTCGTGTGGTAGCAGGGGCTTTTTTTTCTCTCAGCTTCTTTTCCATCGGAACTGGTCCTTCCAGTTCTTGAGTCTTCTCTCTCTTGAGTCTTTTCTCCTGGATCAGGTAATGTCTCTGAAGCTTGGTTCAGGCTTTTCTGTCTTTTTTTTATCTTTTCCTCCTGTCTTTCATTTTGGTTTTCTCTGTAACATTGATACCTTTTTTACATACAATATTTACATGTAACTGCAATAATAATGTACTGGTGTTAATAAATTAGAAACTGTTCATCCTTTTAACCTGTATTGTGCAATGCCTCTTTCTGCCAGGTAACATCAAGTTGAAGTGGTTTGAATACAGTGCTTTTTTTTGTAGAGAGAGAGTTTTTTTACTCTATTCTCCACAGTTTTACATTGATAATGGGTCAGCAAGTCCCACATATGTATGAACAATTTACACAATTTTAAAGACTTTAATATGCATATGCATTTGGTGATTGTTCAGTATTGTAACAATGCTTCTTACAAAGTTAAATCTCTCTCATATACCCTACTTCCTCATTCAGGAAAATGAGACAAAACGTTACACACCCATGTACTGCACAGCATCAGTCTATTCCCTCTTTCCTCCATTTCCCTGTTTTGTTTACTTATACCCTTTGTCCCTGGGGGCAATAATGGACATGACAAATGTGATCTGAGGACTAACTTGCATATATATTATCAGGACCTTAATTCAAATAATTCTTACATACATATTATCAGGATTTTCATTGAACTTTAGACACAAGCAAGATGTTAAAGTGTATTAAGAAAGAAAGTAGCTGTGCTACATTTTGTATATTGTTCTTCTGTCTGTGCTGTGAAGGTGAAGTTATCTGCAGGACTTTAAGGATACAGCTAGTGAATGACAGTGAAGGAAATAAAAGGTGTCTTTAAAAACTGCTAAACCATCTCTCTGGTAATAGCTTCCAGCCACATCTGTGTGAATGCTATAGCCAGAGGGACTCTGACATTTACCACCTACTTACAGGCTAATTAGCCTGATTTATATAAAAGTAGGAAGGAATCCATCTATCCAGCTCACCAGCAGGGAGTAGCAGGTTGCAGGGACTGTGTGTTCATTCATCGCAATGCATGCTTCCCAATTCATTTTTCATGTTCATCCTGTGTAATGTTTCCTGATCGTGTTCACCTGTGTCTGATTGTATAAAGCTGCCCTGTTCGTGTCTTTTCGCCGTCAGGTCATTGTTAAGTGTTTTGTGACGTGGTGCGTATGCGTCCTTCTTCATCATCATGTCCAGCCATCATTCCAGCTCAACTGCCTCTCCATGTCAAACCAGCATGACAGCAAGCATCCCAATTGCTTTCAGAAACATATTTTTCATTACGTGATATTAATTTACCTTACAGGATGGTAGTAAGATAAGATAAGATATGATGATCCTTTATTACTCCCACAAGTGGGAAACTTACATTGTCAAGGCAGGAAGTGGACAGTACAATATAAGAGCAGCAAAAGACAATAGCACAGACACTATGTCGACTGTATAATATAAATGTTCATATAATATAATATAAATGTGTACAAATAAGCAAACAAATAGTCCTAGAATAGCTAAATAAAAATGTCACTATATACATAAGTATAAAATATATATTTGTGAGAATTTTACATATAGATATACACATATTGCACTTAAGAAAAATGGAGATGGTGCTGGATGTGTGTGTGTGTGTTTGAGTGGTCAGCTGTTGTAGAGCCTGACAGCGGTTGGCAGGAAAGACCTTCTGAATCTTTCCGTCCCACATTGGACGCAGCCTGCAACCGAAGAAGCTGCTCAGTTCTGTCAGGGTCTCCTGCATGGGGTGGGAGATGTTTTTCAGCAGGGATGATAGCTTAGCCACCATTCTCCTGTCAAGCCTAGTTAGTAAGAAACCACAAGACCCAGATTCAAACCCCACCTACTACCATTGTGTCCCTGAGCAAGACTTAAGCCTAAGTTGCTCCAGTGAGACTCTCTGTAACTTCTGATTTTAAGACGCTCTGATAAGACGCTCCCAACCACACACTTTGATCTTATGATTCTCTTATGGGCAGTGGTGGCCTAGCGTTTAAGGATGCAGCCCCATAATCTGAAGGTTGCCGGTTCGAATCCCGGTCGTTTGGGCATCTGGTCAGGATGCGTCCTGGACGCCTCCCTGGGGAGGTGTTTCGGGCATATCCTGCCGGCAGGAGGCCCCTGGGTCACCCAGGACACACTGGGGTTTAAGGTGTTTGTGGAGTTACCCACTAGGCTACTACCATCCTATTTAGAATTATGTAATTAAATAAGTTAATTTAATATAGTTATCATCCCTCTTATCTCCTCTCAGTTCTCCATAACTCTGGACTGGGTGCTGAATGTCTCCCTGTCCTGTGTTCAGAGCTTGGTATGCACAAGCTTGGTGCATGGTTGTGTAAAAGAGTTGAAATCATAGCAGATACAGTCTGAATAAAACCGTTTCAGCAGATGTAAATGATTCTTCCCTTGGCCACATGTCTGCTTTACAAAAGCCCACATTGCATTGAGGCAGGTTGATTATTGTTAAAATGTTTACTTTAAATATTCAGGATATTAGTCTTTTTAGTGAAAAAATTGCTTCACACATTATTCAATTTAGATTTTATTATTAGCAGCTCAGTTTGATTTCCTTCTTTACTTAACTGCACTGTTTTCACCCACCTCAGTCCTCGTAGCGCCAGTTTTCCTTTTTGAAAGGGACATAGGAAGTGTTCTCAGCGCTGAGATATGTTGGTTTTAGCCAGTGCTGTGGTCCTGCTATACTGTCTGCCAAGAAGAAATAACCCAGAAGGCTTAGTTATGCTTGCAATTTAGGTTAGTTACGCACCGCACTTAGATAAATAGTTTTGCTAGGGAAATCCCTCACACTCCGGCTTTTATTAAAGAAAATCATTATTGCTGGGTCTGTTGCAACATTCATTTTGAGCATGAAAGTTCATATGCCGCTCTTGCTAGGTGGTGCTAAAGAGATGTTAGAAATAATTTCTTCTGGTCTTTATTCTATTTATAAGCATGTCTTTATTCAGCTCTGCTAAACTGCGTCCTCTGACCACAATTGCAGGCTTCAGTGTCCAGTTGCCCATCTGTGTCGTGCGGATTGGTTTGTTTGAGGGTGTGTGTGTGCCATGTGTTCTATTGCACTATGGGTTATTTTTTCAAACTGGTGCTACTAAGCATGGGGCTTGTTTGCTAGAGTAACGTGAATCGTCTGCAGGATTTACATAAACTTGTATTCAAATTTATATTAAAATATTCTTGATTGGTTCATATGGGGTGGATTGGGTTTCAGACAAGAGTGTGTTTAATAAACAAAGCATGCCATTAAACAAACTGTGTATGTGTGTGTTGGAGGAATGGTGTTCTTAATTTTACAACCATGAATAGTAATAGCCCCGTCTTTGGGTCAGGGGTCAATTTGTCACAGGGAATTAAAGGGAAGGTGATAGATTTTCCTGTGGTGATTGATTGAGGACCCGTAACCCCTCACACACACATGCATTGTCACTTTGTCTGCTGTGGTCCTGCCTGAGATCCGGCTGGCAGTTTCTACCTGTGGCCCATCACATTTTCTGCTGCCTGTGTATGTTGTTATTGGTCTTGTTGTGTCTGTGATGTGTGTTGTTGTGTAAAAGTAAATGTTTGAGTGTGTGTAAGTTATTTGAGGTAGTATGTGTGAGTGAGTAGACGAAATGCAGGACAGTCGAGTGTCTCTCTGCCACCTGGCCTTCTGACGGTTATCTCAGCTTGACAGGTTCCTTTTGTTCCTTAAAGCCGTCAAGATGAGTAAAGTTGCACTCACTGCATCTCAGCATGACTCAGCCATGACAAAGTGCCATGAGAGATGGAGAGGAAAAGAACAGAAAAGAAAGGAAAGGCAGTGGGGGGGCAGGGTCTTGGTTTTTAACCTGACCTGAAAGTAGTTTCTCATCCTGGGGCCTGCGTGTGTGTGTGTGTGTGTGTGTGTGTGTGTGTGTGTTTTATTGTGTGCGTAAATGTGTGTGCACTTGAAGTAAGCCATTACATACAGAGCTGACTGCTCTGCTTGGCTTCTTTCCCCCACCCCCCCCTGCTGCTCACTTCCTGCTGGGATCCAGCAGACAGCCATCGCTACGCTGTCGCTATTGGTGACAAGTGACGGCACATTACAGGATCTTAGCACCATCAGGACAGGGAGCAATAATGGCGAGAGCTGATTATGTTTACATCTAACCCCAGTGTTGGTCTTATATAAACACTGTCAACAGTCAGTCATGGTTCAGTCTTCAAACGTCCTGTTATGTTTTCTGTTACAATGTCACTGGAGTTTAAAGGTACAGGACGGCTGTGGTCCCTGCTCTACATTGATAAATAGCCAATGAGAGCCAGCCGGTCTATGTCAGTGCCACCCACATCTCAAACACAGCCGGTGACTGAGCAGCTGTGTGTTCCACCCCCTTTCATTTTGTCTGCTGCTTCTCGCTTTTTCTTTGTCACATGGTGTCAGTCTAAACAGTCCCCTCCTGTATTTTCTGTGTAAATTAAACAAACTGTTTGTTCACCTCATCTCATGTAAAAAAAAAGTGGGTACTCCAGTTTGTGAAAGTACAAATCCCTATGTCTCTTTACCAAATAAACTTTTCCTTCTCGCTAAAGAAGGCCTCAGAGACACGGGGAGTCTGTGCAAAGCCATAGCTATCATGGTCAGGGGACCGATAGATGACACCTCGTCCTCCCCCTCATGCAACAAATGGACATGGTTATTCAGCCCATTATTGTGCATGAACAAAGACTGGGGGATAACAGTGGTCTGAGGAAATGTGGAGGGGAAACCCACTTTCCACCCACAAGCCCCTCTTGGATGTCCGCCAGTCCAGACAAAAATGTCCTCACTGTGTAACAGCAGAAAGAAAGACGCAAACCACTGCCGTGGGGCGCTGTCTTGTGTTCATGCTCTTATTTGAGCTGTTACAGTGAGAGTAAATGTTAAAATGGACACTTTTCAACTAAAAGAGGGAGCTGGGGCTTAAAAAGTAAAGTAAACTAAAAAGTAAGGGAGAGAGTTAAAAAAGAGAAACAGAGGCTGTGCCAGAAAGAGAAAGGCTAGTCGTCTCCTTACAGGAAACCGGAGCTTGAGCTGAGGAATCTGGACAGCAGTTAGCAAACAGCCAGCAGTCCGGACAGAGTCTGCGGTTTGAAGGGATGTGAACGTTTGGAAGAATTAAGGGTTCTTCATAAACATGACTGCACTACCTTTTTCTGAACTGTTCTTCTGTCATATATTACACACAAATACAACACATTCATAACACAGTTACTGACATTTTCTTCTTCAAGGAGCACTTTAAGAGCAAAACATCAGATTTCATGACAGATCCCACATTTTCCTTAAAGACAATCTGACTGAAATCTGACTGATTTGTGAAAGGTTTCTGTATATAGGACAGAAAGCTGTCAGAACATCAATTTTCTAGGTAAACAGACACACTCAGACCCCCTACCCAGCTCCTCTATCTCCCTTTTTTTACTAAGGGATGATGGCAGCTGACAGCTGAGGTCAGTGATGTTGAACCTGGAACCCTCCCCCTAGCAGACAGAGACATCCATCCTCTTCCATGTAGGCGCTGACCGGCACTAATGCCCTAATAGTCCTGGTCTACATATGAACCAGGCGAGTGTCTGAACCGCTGTGGTCTCCGCCCACTACAGATATAGATATTAGTGTTTTTAGTGGTCCATCATAGTGGAAGTCCATCATAAGTGCTCCTCCCTTTTTAAAACTTTGTTTAAAAGGGGTATTTTTTGTTTGAATTATTTCAACCTGTACCAAATTGACATAGCAATAGAAGTTCCTCTTTCCAAGATTGTCAAATAACAGTCTTATCTTATTTTGATCTGTTTTTATAGATCCTGAAGATAGACCTGTGAACACAGTAAAACTGTTTTCTCGTTACTTTTATATTTCTGTCTTAAATTTACGGCATTTATCAGACGCCCTTATCCAGAGCGACTTACAATCAGTCCCCCCCCCCCGGAGCAACTAAGGGTTAAGTGTCTTGCTCAGGGACACAATGGTAGTAAGCAGGATTTGAACCTGGGTCTTTTGGTTCATAGGCAAGTGTATTACGGGATTCAAACCGGCAACCTTCTGATTACAGGGCCGCTTCCTTAACCGCTAGGCCACCACTGCTGCATACTTCATTAATCCCGAAGGAAATTGCTTCTCTGCTTTTAAACCCCTCACCCTAGGTGAGCAGTGGGCAGCCATGACAGGCACCCGGGGAGCAGTGTGTGGGGACGGTGCTTTGCTCAGTGGCTCCTTGGCGGACTGGGATTCGAACTGGCAATATTCTGATTATGGGGCCACTTCCTTAACTGCTAGGCCACCCACTGCCCACATAAAACTGTGCTATGTCTATTCTATCACCAGAAAAAAGGCCTTTACACACACATATGGTCACTGACCATATATTTACTGTTACAGACCATACATAACGTCTGGTTCTACCGACAATGTAAAGTACACACTAACACAGTCACTATGTGGCCCTGCATCAGCTGGCCTCCACACATGCACACACACACTTCACCCAAGAGAGTTGTCATAATGTCAGGGTTGTGTTTTGACCCATCCATCACTGCTGTTTGCATGTTGCCCATGGCGATGAAATCACCAACACATGATCTACTCTCTGGGGTGTGTGGCTCTGAGGGTAATACTGGGACTGGGGGAAAAATTACTATTGCTCATTCAGCACATCCCATCATTCCTCCCCTCAAGGGTCCCGGTCGCTCACCTACATTTTAAAAGGTGATGAGAGGAACAGGGAAACACTCACTCTGCAAGTTCATGCCTGGTCAGGATGCAGCATCCCTCTGGCACTCGTCAATTCCAAAATGACACACAATTTTTATCAAGCTTCCATGGCTCAGTGGACACGTTGCACCAGGCACGATGAATGGTTTCAGGGTAGTTCTGGAACAGTAATACTTTTCCATCATCACCAGCAGCTAGGGTGATATTACTCCAGTGATGAAGGTTCTTGTTGACTGACAGGAGCCACAGATTCTGGGCAAATGCAAATTGACCTTAATTGAATTTATGGCTCTGTCACCCTTGGGTGAGGGGAGAGTTGAGAACTTGGCAACGGCTGTTTGCTTCTGCGGACTGATGCACTAACTTCACCTGTCCATTATTAAGGCATCTGACTCACCTACCTGACTGCATGCTGCTACCTACATTTGGGTATTGGTTTTGTAAAGCGGGAGTAATCTAATAGCCTTACAATACTGTGCCTGTGCCTGTGTCTGTGTGTGTGTATATGTTTGTGTGTATGTGAGTACATGCAAGGCTGACATTTAAAACTGTGAGCTTTGTTGTCTGTGTATTAGCCTGCCTTATGGGGCAGTAATGTGTGTTTAAAAGGACAGATGCACTGATAAAATAGATGTCACACTGGCCTTTTAGAGTAAGTAATAAGTCATTACATACAAAAATAACCTCAGAGAGTAAAACACACACACTCACATGCAGCATGTTGAGTGAAGTTCTTATGCATACTCCTATTGTGAGCTGACAGGATGAGGACTGATGAGGAACTATTAGAGAAAAAAATATTGTTTTTATATACATATATACACCTTTATTTACTGCTTATTTCAAGGACAGAATAGCTGAGAATCACCACACACACAGTCTCAGAGTATTAAAGGCAGGTACCAACTATTAAAGTCACAGTGCATGAGTTAGTCTCACAATCTAAGGAACTTCCAGGAAGTTGTCACAGAAGAAAATTAAGGCTGGATTAAAGCATTGCACTTTTTCCAACAGTGGATTCCATTAACTTGTGTAGACAGGCTTGTGGGTAAATAATTATTATTTTTCATTTTTTTCATTTGATTTATTATTTGCATCTATTTTTCTTCTGTAAAGCACCTTGTGAGCATTATATGTGATATATAAATACATTTTACTTACTTACTCTAGTTAAGTTTGAAAAGATATTTAAAATCCCACGTCACATGACCTGTTTTCAAGCAAGGCAGTTGTTTGGGTGCTGCCTGCTTTGATGTCATTGCTGTCAAATAAGAACTACTGCTGTTGAGACTGGTAGGAAAATGTGTTGTTTTCTATTGTAATGAATTAAGTCAGAGCTTATGTAATATTTTGTGGGGGTGTTAATATTGGGTGTCACTGTTTGTGCGGCTGAAGTCTCTTTAACCCACTATTCTCATTCGAATAATCATAGAAACAGTTAAAAATCCCATGGCCCCCACACACATTCAATACATGTTTAAAGCAAGGAGTCTGACCTAAGGAATCCTCTTTTTATTTCTCTTTAGGATTAATGTTAAATGTAAGGAAATCAAGCCAGATGGGGGCAATGTGTCAGAAGTTGGCTGTGAGAGGTCAAGCTAGCAATCTATAGCCCTCTCTATAGTATTCC
The DNA here is from genome assembly GCF_900700375.1 of Denticeps clupeoides. Classification (NCBI taxonomy): domain Eukaryota; kingdom Metazoa; phylum Chordata; class Actinopteri; order Clupeiformes; family Denticipitidae; genus Denticeps; species Denticeps clupeoides. Next base: position 21,598,439 of record NC_041716.1, read on the forward strand.
ACTCTTGGGAGCATTGCCGTGGTGACCTGGCATTATGATAGTTTTTCAATAAAAGCATCACAATGTTAATGGCCCCAAAGTGTGTCAAAGGCAGAAAAAATATCTAAATGCTCACTTCTATTGTTCTATCCTACGTTCACTATCATTCCATATTATGTTCACTATCATTCCATATTATGTTTACTATCATTCCTTAATTCGTTCACTATGATTCAGTATTATGTACACTATCATTTTGTCATATGTTCACCATCATTCCATATTATGTTAGGCTAACATTCCGATTTACATTCACTATCATTCCGTCTTACGTTTACCATATTTTCGCATTATGTTCACTATCCTTCCCCATTACGTTCACTATCATTCCGTATTACTTACACATCATTCCATGTTATGTTTGCTATCATTCCATATTACATTAATCATCATTCCATCTTACGCTCAGCATTACTCTGTCATCTTCTGCCTATCATTGTAATATGTACTATGGTGTGTGTTTGTTGTGTAGTGTGTAAAGGAGAATTTAATATGACTGTACATTGATAGTGTTTGTGAAGGAGTATAGTATTGTATGGACAATGTCTTGTTCTGCCTCTCATATGTTAACAGGTGTAAGAAAAGACCAGGTCCTGGCATCTATTCTCTTTCAGCCAATGTTGTTTGGCTATTTTTCCAAGACGGTGCAGACAGAACGCTCTCACATGTGCACACACACAGACTAGCAGTGTATTACACCTTACATGTGCTGAATAATCCCTCAGGGCCTTAAAAGACATGCTGAACCTTTGCTGTAGTTTGATGATGGTGGGCGATCTGTCCCATTGAGGCCTCGTGGCAGCCTCAGCTCAAAGGCATCTTCAGACCCCCAGAGCCCTTCCACCTCACTGGGCCTCGCTGTGCCATCTGTTGGTCGTGGTAGATTGAAGAGAGACGAGCAGGGTATTTTTGGAGTCATGGTAGTCTCGGTAGCTGGATCCAGGCAGGAAGAAGATGGATAACGGGAAGGCCCTGAGGAAGACGATGAAAATTAATATAGTTGTGTGAAGTTTGGGTAAAGCTGGAGAGCCTTCCAATGTGCCTGAGAGAAAACAGAGAGATCAGGGATTTATTAAAGAAAAAAAGAAAAACAGTTAGCACAGGGGGAGACAGAAGCTCCTCGGGGACATTAGCCCCCTATCGACTCTAATGGGATGTGCTCCCCCTCTCCCATACTGTGAAGTGTGTACCTCAGACCTCTTGTTAGCAGTTCTTCCTTTTTCATTCCCCCAGTCTCTCTTTTTCCACACTTTCTTTCTTGCTTTCTGTCCTGGAGCCCTTCAACCATTTCTGATCTCTTCACCCAGCTGTAGACAAATGAGGCTTTACCATCAGCCTCCCTGTCCCCCATATACCCCCTTCCCCGATTGGCCCTAATAGGCTGTCTGGTCGTGCATGTGTCACTGAAGAGCCCACTGATGCCGACCTGATGAAGAAAACATGGGGTGTCAGAGTAATGAAGTGATACGAGACATGCTAGCTGCTGTTTCTGGAGCGAGCGCCCCTGGAGGATTATGGTGGTGGAGTTTGTTTCATGTCGAGGCTTCGGAGGCAGCCAAATTTGTTTTATGTTATCAAGAAGCCTTTCTGCTTCCTCTGTGACATAAATAAAACCCAGCATTGCCTTTGATACCATCTTTTTGTTTAATAGACAACTTTCTCAGGGGAAAAATCAGGCCAAATGCAGTTGCTGCTTTACATTTTTATTACATTACTTCAAATGCCATGAGCACATTTCAGAGAGGAGAGGTGAGCCTGCATTTATTCACATCTGACAGCATTCCCAAAATATATACATACCAGCCAACTGGACAACTTTTTAATGAACAAATTACAAAAGTGAGAAAAAAGTATTGTTACATTCGCTTATATTCACTTTCATTACATTTACTTTGTGTAACATTCTGTGAAGGAAACAGACTTTGTTAGAGTAACATATCATGTAACATACAACACAATAGTATTAGCACAAATAGTACTGATATTTTGCCTTGAACCATGCTTCTACATCACATCTTGGCAACTTGGGTATCAGAACAATTTTGTGTCTCCTCATTATTAATCTTAACCATTCATGTGATAATGTAATTTCTGACAGCAAATGAAGGCAACATTACAACCACAGAATTACATAATTACTACAAGTACATTAGATGTCATCTGATTTAAAAACAATCAACTGAGTTTGTCAAAAATTAGTTTAGTGTTTAGTTTTTGCTCATATTTTATGAGTGCTCCTGAACTTCCCTTTTACTTCTGTCTGCTCTGTCTAATATTTACACTTATACAGTACACTTCAAAATCTTGGTGTGCACTGAAACCTGAAACTCTTATTGTCTTGTCTGTGATTGGTGGGCAGACCTTGTGTGAAAGTTTCCTCTTTTTTGATCGATAGTAGTGTCTGTTGGTGTCATTATGTTAATGTGAATTATGAGTCACAGCTGTGTTGTTGTTGGAGGATGTACGGTTGTTGCACGTCTTGCTTTAAAAATATCACTGAAATTAAGAATGGTAACCTCTGAGGAAGTCTTTAATTAAAGTGTATGACATTAAAATGTATGACGTGTACTACATTGTCCCAACTCACTTGTTGTTGTTGGCTCGAGGGGTGTTGTGCGCTATTGTGCTCTGCCTATTTTCTATGTTCCAACAGGCTAAAACCGCCTTGTGGTTTAAGAAAGCCACTTCAGTTCCACCATCCCATCCCATCCCATCCCTGAAGCCTTATTTATTCTTGTTTTGCCTGGCCACCAGCCATCAGGCTGGTTCCGGAGCAGTTTTTATAGTGCTAAATATAGTGCCGGACGAGGGGTTTGCATTTTTTGTGCCAATTAGGGTTATTTTGATCACAATTCACTGCAGCTCATTATACATGTTTCAATTTGGACTCGGCTTAGCAGCTATTGGCCAGTATCAAGTTTTGCAATTGAAAAGAAGAGTTTTCAGTTCTTCTTGTGCTCCTGCAAGGATGGTCAATTCACATTGACCATTCTATTCTGGATGCTCATACAGAATGCGCCTGTGTGTGTGTGACAGCTTAGAAACATGCCTCTGTATAGCAAAGGAAGCAATCAACAAATCCAGCAATAAACTGTGATTTGTGGTGCAATTAGAAGCTTTTGTCTGTGCAGCGGCACAGGAGAGAGTGAAGTGAAGGAAGAGCCAATGATCAAGTGATGGAGATTGAAGAATGAAGACTGTAAGGTGGAGTACAATGAGGAGGCAAGACAGGCACAGGGAAGCAGGAAAGAGTTGCCAGATAGTCAGACCAACACTGAAGAAGTGGTAAGGAAGACAGATAGATAGGCGCTTGAATGAGTAGATTAGGGAAACGGTTATGGTGGGTTGTTTTGGAGACAAAGTCAGATAGGTGAGATTGTGTTGGTTTGGACAGGAACACAGGAGAGACACTTGGCAACTACTGACCAGTATCACGTTTTGCAATTGAATTTTTCAGATCTTCTTGTGATTTTTCAGATTTTTCAGATCTTCTTGTGACGTACTATGAGCTGCTACTGAAGCTGCTCCACAGCTATGATGTCACAGGAACTCAAGAGAGACACTTAGTATGTTGGGAGAAGGATTCTGAGGATGGGGCCATCAGGCAGGAGGAAAAAGTGGCTATGAGGTATAGGGATGTGGTGAGGGAGGTGGCTGGTGTGGAAGAGGAAGATGGAAACGGTTAATCTGCTCTGGGCACAACTAACACGAACAACCAAGAGTACAGTACAACAAGAAGAATGAACAGTGTGTGCAGCAGCAATAGGATATTTGCTAATCTCATGCCTTTACACAAACACAAGAGCTGCATGTTTAAGTGCAGATCACAACTGGAGTCCCGGTTCCCACCACAACAGCAGACTGAGAGATTTTGGGTCATGTCTGTATTTGAATATGGATTACACTCAGCGTGTGTCTGTGTTCACAACAATTAAAATAAAAAAGGAAGTAAAGGAACTCGCTAGTGATGAGTCAAATATAGAAATTAACAGCCTCCAGGTAATCATCTTAATTAGTCCAGCAAGGACTCATGAGAAAAAAAAGAAACAACGAAAGAACATTACTTTCTATTGAGGAAAGGCGCTATAGAGTCTGTAGTTCATGTGTGTGTGTGTGTATGTGTGTGTGTGTATATACACACACACACACACACACACAGGATTGTATATATGATATATGCTGATATTAGGGGACTGAGTGTGTGTGTGGGTGTGTGTGAATGTATGTATTTCCACATTGGCGTCTCTTATACTGGGCCTGCTAAACATTTTATTTTGGTGTCAGGTGAATGCAGATAGTGATTTGGAAAAGGGTGAGAGTACAGCCATGTACAAGCAAGACTGACATGGAGTCGACAGTGGAATATTACTGGCCGGGAGATGAAACCTTCCCACAGCAGCAACAGCATCACACCAGTAAAGGAAAAGAGTAAAATGGCTTCCATCTAGAAGAATGAGACTGAGGATTTAGCTGGACAGTGGCATCTCTATTGTCAGATTATTTATTAGTCTTTATTATTTTCCTTTCCTCTCTGTCCAGGATATCAAATAATCCGCACTGCCTTCTTGGTGGTGGCCACACCCAAGATACCAGCAAATCGTTTTTTTGGATCAATACAGTGTCCATGGTTCTGAGGTGTGACATCACACCCAGACAGTCCACTTTCCCGCCTTGGGCTCATGGATTAACCCTTTCATAACCCTCTCTGACATCCCAGAAAAAAACAAGAAAGTTGAAACTGATATCAGGTCTGTAACATGATTAGTTATAAAACGGACGTCTTAGAGAGGCAGAGTCTCTCAGAAGTAAAGATGGCCAGAGGGTCTTCAATCTGTGAAAGAGTGTGGAATACTTCAAAACAATGTTCCTCAATGTCAAATTACAAAGGCTTTGCATATCTCATCACCTACAGTGCATAACATCACCAAAAGATTCAGAGAATCTCTTATTGGACCCTCAAATGACCCTGTGTCACTGCACCTATTTAAGAATTCTGGTTTCAGGGTGCAGGTCAGTGTTTGCTCTTGATAAGAATCTGATCAAATACACTATACAGGGGTGACAATTCAGTGTGTTAGATGCATATAAGACAATATATTAATTGTGAAAACAAATGTCAAATTGTAGAAGACGCCATTAACTGGATAGCATTTAAAACATGTACTTTAAGTTAAATAAATACATACACTGGTAGCTTGGTCCAACTTCAGATGTTTTTGCGAGAGGGTTGCTGTACATTCACTGATCAAAAAACCCTGTAAGGACCAGGTGCTGTGAGGGGACATTTGCTATTTCATAAACACACAAACACATAGGAAAAACGTAACTCATCTAAGTTAAACATTTAAACCCTGAAGAAAGGTGGAGTTCTGGGAATTAGAAGTAGATTGTTCCTGAGTTGCTGGTCATGTCAGCCTCATCCACTTCCTCCATCATTCCCTTTATTTCTGTCTCGAAGTAAGGCCTGGCTGTGGGAGGTCTGGCTTGTCTTCCAGGGGCTTAAAGACAAAGTGAGTCATTGGAGGGTTTTGAGTCACTCACTCTCACAAAAAACACACACACACGCACACACAGTACCTTGGAGCAGACACACACACATGCGTCATGTCAACACAATACACATGCAGGATCCATTAAGTTCCTAATGCACACCTTGCCAGTGTCTGCTGGCTGATCGCAGGCCTGCAGACATGTTCATACAGGATCTATTCAGCAAATTCTATGCTAATTCAAACCCACTCTTACTCACACACACACATTGAAATTTAGTGAGTGAGTTTATGAGCGGTGATGAGTGAGTGAGAGCCGCTGCCTGTGTGGTTCCTTAATGTGAGAGACAGCTGGGTCACACACACACTAATGCATTCCATTAATGTGAATGGTAGAGAGGAGAGTTACAGGCCAGACAGGAAAACAGAAAAAAAACAAATCCAACAAAGAGCATAAGAAGCAAAAGTCCCTCAGTACAGGAGCAGGGAGTGAGAAAACGGGCATCTGAAAGGATAAAAGGACTCCAATTCACATAATCCAAGATGCAGAAACATCTCAAGGATGATCAGGGGAAACAGGATGCACTTGAACTCAATTTTGAATGTCATGGCAATGAATACTTAAGTACATTTGATTTTTCTTAATTAATTTCAATTAATATATTTGCCAAAACATCAAGTAAACATTTTTCATTATAGGGTGTTGTTTGAGGGAAAAACTATAAGGCTGTAACATAACAAAATGTTGAAAAAGTTATGCACTGTGAATACTTTTCAGATGCAGTGTATGAGTCTTTCAGATTTTGTGTTACTAAGTCAGGTGAACTGGTAAAAAAAAAAAAAAACAAATTCCCTCGAACGGACACCTTGAGGGAAATATATAGCTTTGAGAATTGCATCATGGAGATAGCCCATCTGTTAGCACTGTGCTAATCCTCTGTCCCACCACGGCATTGGAACTTACCCTGTGTGACTTGGCCTTGAATGGCGGTTGGTCATATGACAGACAGCTGACCTTGACCTGACCCAACGGGGTGATGCAGCGGGGCGGGGTCATGGGTAAAAGATGAATGTAATGTCGTAATGACGTAATGTCGCAGCATCTGCTGGAGCGGGTCAAATGTTTGAATGAGCACAGTCTTTTCATGATGGAGAAAGTTTCTGGGCTCCATTGGTCTTTTAAGAGCTGCAGCAGAAAAAAAACAAAAAACAATTGATTTCCTTTAGCTCCTCTGCTGTTGTCTGTTGTAAGGAGCAAGTGATGGAAATTATGTGGATTTTGATGTTCAGTGGTCAGCATTCAGTGCAGAACCGGTGTTCCTCCCTCAACCCTCGTAATGCTTGATTTATCAATTTACATGACTCTGATGCTCATTTCACTGCTCTCTCACTTAACTCATTTCCTCACAGACCTGTTTTTTATCTTTCAAATTAGGACCATCATTAATGTCATTAATTATATGTTGAACTGTGCAATTGTTATTATTATTATCCATATAAAAAAGCACATATTTAAAGTGTTGTGAAGCTCTTGCATGAACAGGTTTTCATTGCTGTAGTGTATCTCTCTCTCTCCATCAGATCCGGGTGGATGGGCCGCCTCACGGAGCGGTGCAGTATGAGACAGTGGCAGTTATTAAGGATGGGAGTCCAATCCTACGTGACATGGCCTTCTCATTGGATAACAACTTCATCTATGTCATGTCTGAGAGACAGGTAGGCAAGGCTGTGGCATAATGGCATTTGTTACGACAACAGACACACATGCACACACACACACACACACACACACTTTTTAAGTGAGGGTGATAGTAGCCTAGTGGGTAACACACCCGTCAATGAACCAGAAGACCCAGGTTCAAATCCCCTTTACTATCATTGTGTCCCTGAGCAAGACACTTGACTAAGTTGCTCCGGGGGGGACTGTCCTTGTAACTACTGATTGTAAGTCGCTCTGGATAAGGGTGTCTTATAAATGCTGTAAATGTAAATGTAAGCGATTGTCACACGGTGCACACAACAAAATGTATCCTCTGTTAGTTTTAGCCCCATCGCCCGTAGTGAGTAGTGGGCAGCTATGACAGGCACCCTGTGAGCAGTGTGTGGGGACAATGCTTTGCTCAGTGGACACCACTGCCACCTTTAGTTTGAGGAAAGGAGAATAATGGACAATGTGATCCAGGTCTGACATACTAAAACGTTTTTGTTTCAGTATTACTAGATTGGATGTGAGAAATGTCTACACTGTATATAGTATGGAATGGCCTCCCAGAAAGTGGACTCAAAGCCAGACAAAATTACTACTTATTGATTGGCTGAATGAACATTGGGTCTGTAAAAAACTTGTGAAAACCCAGGGAATATGAGTGTGGAGTCAGAGTGTCATGGCGCTGACTCAGGAAGCCTCGCACATGCTCTGTCAGCTTTTATAACTGCCTGGGTTGCTTTCTTTCTCCCACCTGAGCCCCTGTGAAGGATTCAGAGCCAGCATTTTCTGCCATGTCCACCCGTAAAGACTCAACTCTGAGCAAAGTGACCTTTGACTCTGTGAAAGAATTAATGAATTTGCGGCTCATTTAGTTCTGGCTGCATGATTCTACTCCCTCGGTGGAATCCCCCTATCAAGAGCACCAAAGAAGCCACTTTTAAAGCACTTCAGTTCAGGACTGGCCAGTCCACACAAGAATTTGTTGTTGGTAAATAATTATAAAAAAAAATTCAGTCTGAAACGATCTGAATGTTGTGAATGTTCTGTACTGAACTGCTAAAAATGTGTGCTCTGTGTTTTTAACAGACACATAATTTTACATTCTTCTCATCAATTCTTGCTAAACTGTATGAACACACTCATAAACTCTGTTAAAAGATTTCTAACCAAGTCTGTGACAAGAAAGCATATTCTTCAAACAGCATTGTTTGGGAGATTTAATGACAATATAAATGACCCATGGAGCCATTCTATCACTTTAAGTCACTGTAGTGGAACAGATGAAAGTGGTAGTTGAATGGGCTTGCCATTCTACTCCAGAACTACTCCGGAGGTCAGCGGCACGGCCACTGCAGAGCAGTACATCATTGCTGACAGTTTAGAAACGGGGCCTAGTGCTTTTGTTCCTGATTCATGCATTTCACTGCTGCTCCACCCAGTGCTACGCTGGCTCCACCTTCATCTGAATAGATGACTCTAAGATGGAGTGGGGCAGTCATGTTTCATTGGCTTTACGACCTGTAGCACTTTAAAAAAGGAGGATATTTAATTCTGTTATAGGCTGGTGTGACACATGGCCTGTGAGAACTAATGCTGATATATTGATCTCAGTGCTGCAATTGAACAGCCAAGTTATTATAAAATATGTTTCATGCTTCATACAGAATCATCAATAGTGTTGAACTTGTTGTTTTCAGTAACAGGGCCTTCCTTCTGGCTTCTAATGGCCTGGTTATGCCATAGCATAGTTTTACCATGAGAAAATAGCAGAGTTTTAGGTGATATTTCATGTCCTGCAACTTGTCGAGATTATGCTACAGTCAAGTAAATTTCTTCTAGAGGTGTGTGTGGAAATTCTCATTCTCTCATAGCCAACAGTGCTAGTATGCTGTTGATGTATTTCAAGAGCACATTTGATTTTCACCAAATGTTTCAGTGATCACTAATGACCATATTACTTTGGTGAAGCTGATGGATCTCCACAATTTTTTCAGTTTTTAATAATGTGTTGGACAGATCTTAACCCAATTTTAGGACATTCAGCAATCAATTGCAAAACAGCAATTGAACATCGTTTCCATCTTTTGACACGGTTGTTAAAGAAATGAAAAGCTGCCCACTGCATCAGTTTGGGTTAAATAACTTGTTAACATCATAATCTATGTTACCTGAATGTTAAAAGTGTACTAGTCTAATTTGTAGGCAGTGGTGGCCTAGCAGGTAAAGAAACAGACCCGTAAGAAAGTTGTGGGTTTGAATCCCGATCTGGCAAAGTGCCACTGAGGTGCCACTGAGCAAAGCAAAGGCTCCACACACTGCACCCTGGATGCCTGTCATGGCTTTCCACTGCTCACCAAGGGTGATGGGTTAAAAGCAGAGGACACATTTCATTGTGTGCACTGTGTGCTGTGCTGCAGTGTATTACAATGACGATCACTTCACTTTCTGTTTCATCTGGCCATGAACATTGTCTCGCACTGCACCTCATGCAAATCAGTCTCATTTGCAGTGCAGAATCTGATTTGCCTTCTGGGTCTCATGCTCTATATGGAAATAACCATGGCTGCTGAGTAGATGCAGGCTGCTCTGTATGTTCCTGGGATCGTACAGATCGTATTTGGACACAGATTGGCCAGGGTCAGATAACCTATGTTTTGACCCAGGGTCTGTGTTTCATCCTGTGGGCAATAAATAATGTGTTCACTCTGCACTTTTGGTATACTGTGCTTACTTATTTGTACCAGAGTGTTAAGCTATCACAGGCTTTTTATTTATTCCTTTAGTCAATGATGAACAACTGTCCTTGCACTTACAGATGCCATGCACTTGATATTCTTCACGTCAGAATGACAGTCGACATGAGTGTTGACATGAAGGAGGTTGCTGACATGAGGGAAGGAAAACATTAACCCTGGCTTACTGCTCAAATTAATGGTCATGATTCAGTCCTGGCAAAACCTCCCTCATCAACACCCCATAGCAATCCCAAATCATTCCCAAATATAGGTAGTTTGTCTCTTCTAACTGCTCAGCTATGAAATTTGAAAAGCATGAATGTATGAATTGTTCAAGCTTTGGAATACCAAATTCTGCCCCCCAACTCATTGGCTTTTCTTTGCAAAATCTTGCACACACCACACACACACACACACACACACACACACACACACACACACACACACACACACAGGCACACACACATATACATGCCCCCTCTTTGTTTAGGCAGCTTACAGCCACGAAGAGGAAATGAGTTCCGCATTTATCAAGCCCAAGGAAATGGGATTCGTATCCTGTTTGCAGCATCGCAATTGCATCACAATCACCTGGCTGAGGAAGAGTGTCCAATAAATGGCCAGATGTGTCTGTGTGACTGAATGCACCCCAGCTTGCTGTATTTATGACACCATGATTCCTGGAGGGACTGTGTGTGTGTGTGTTGCAGATTGCATTGGCTCATAGCCATCTGTTTGCCTTCTTTCACTGACCATTAGTGTGTGTGTGTGTGTGTGTGTGTGTGTGTGTGTGTGTAAGGCTAGAGGGGACTGGGGTGGCTACAGGAAATCAACAGAACAAGAGATTTGATTAATGAGAACAAAGGAGCATAAATATTCACTTAAGAGGATCTTTCCCTCGATTTTTCTGAGCACCAGCTCACAATCTCCCGGAAGAGGCAGGATGGCTGGGGACATCAGCGCTCTGGCAGGACTGCTAACTCAAGCACGGAACAGAATAATTGGCTTTGCAGAGGTGGTGAGAAAATTGAGAGCAGGAGGCTCAGCTTCACACTGGCTTGTACTCAGTCACTCTCTCACTCACTATCCTTAACCACTTAGTCCTGTCACTCAGGAGCGCGACTGTCGGAGCCCATCCTAGGACACTGGGCGCAGGGCAGGCCCACACACACACCATTCACTCACACACTCAAACCTACAGTTATCACGGCAAGAGCATGTAAGCTCCACTCACACAAGATCTGAGCCTGGATTCGAACTCATAACCTTGGAGGTGTGAGACCACATTTTCATGCCGGCCCACTGGCTTGTATTAAATTTTAAATCTGAAAAACTTGGTAAAAACGCAAATGAATGTTTTGGCATAAAAGCTGTATATTTTAACGGCTGCAGTGTAAAGTCTGGTAAATGGTTTGTTCATGGTCATTGTCAGTCATACCTTTTTTCAGATTTTTCCACTCGCTGGGCAAACTGTGCATCTATTGTGCATATGGTCATGTGTATTTGCATCGGTCTGCTTTGTCTGTGTTCACACATGCTTGATCTCATTTGGCTTGACTGCTTTAGTCGGGATTGCCTGCGGCCCATCCACAGCCCTGTGGCCCCATAGGGGCCAGCTGTTCTCACCGTAGAAAAAGGGGAACAGTGCCAGAGAGAGAGGACTTGGACCATTAACATCTCTTCACCAGTCAGTGTGTGACCTACTCTGACAAGGACAATAACTGACTTAATGTTCTAGTGTTCTTGTGACCTGTTTATGCTTTTTTGGGGGCATTAAGCAAGTTGCTACAGTTTCTACATTTTTTTTTTTTTTGTATTGTACAAAAAAATCTATACAAAAACATTAACATTCAAAAGTTTGGGTCACTTTTGTCCATAAAAATATCATCAAATTGATCAAAAAGTTGCCAGATGTTGTAAAAAAGCTCAACACCTCGATTCAGCATAAAACAGTTAAGATTCTCCCATTGGATAGCTACCGCATGGATGAATATGTTCTATCCTCCTGAGTCCTGGAAGAAAAAATGTTTTGGTATTTAGATTTTTTTTAGACAAGTTAAGTGCTGTGAACAAAAGAAACATGTTGCAACACTTGTTTTTCAATATGTCCTATGTTTTTACCATATGTCCTCTGCAGTTTTAAATCACAGTTCATCATAGATTCATATAATGGTGTCATATGGACAATTTATATAATTAAAACATTTAAAAATTGCTAAATTCAGGAATCTTATTTAAACATGGAAAAAGCTTGTACTTAGCAATTGAACTTTTGTTTTCTAATGCAGATCATGTAAAATGTGAAATGGTAATTCATACCTCCAGAAAGCATAACAAGGTAATAGTAAGGCCTTTTGGCAAACGGTTTTTAAAAATTTGAAATAATTGTTTAAAACCATAAGGGATCTGAGTTAGGAGTGAAATGCCAGAAAACATTTTTTTCCTTTGGCAATGCACAGAAACACATTGCATTTGATGCATTTCACATAGGGCTGCACGATTTGGGGAAAAAGACATGTTGCGATTGAGATGAATATTGCAATGTGCGATTGCGATATGATAAAGGACACTTGCTTGTATATCAATGAAAAGTCGCATACAAATTACTAATAGTGAAATGTTTAATTTCAAAGTGAAACATACAAACTACTTATAACAACCTGAAATGCCCAGTGCTTTCAAAATACAATATTCTAATAAATTAAATAATCACAAAAAAGTCTTTACTTTAAAAAACATTACTGTCGAACGACAAACCCTGGTAAGGCTAAACAACTGTTTTGATTATATTTGGCCATTATAAAATCCCGTATTATAGTTCTTACGTTTAACCAAAACGTTGTTTGGAGGCTGACTTGAACACAGGGATGCATAGCTTTGCTAGCTTAGCTAAGGTTAAGATTTGTAAAGTGAGGTGAATTTCTTTAGGAAACCTTCAAAGTTTGAGAAAAGTTAACTAAACAGCTAAGAACCGTCTAAATAGTTAATGCCTACGTTTAGCCAAAACGTTGTTTGGAGGCTTACTTGAACACAGGAATGCATAGCTTCGCTAGCTTAGCCTATCTTAGCTAAGGTTAAGACTTTTATAATGGCCAATATATATATATCAAAACAATTGTCCAGCCTTACCTATGAAATGTAATCCCCCAGGATCTGGTTTGGAGCGTACAGTGGTTTGTACAGCCCCAAGCAGCACAATAGTGAGGCATTTTTATGCACTTCGCTCCATAGACATGTATATGCTTCACGCCACAGCAGAGCCTATCGCAATATGGCGGCGACTTTGACGTACGATGCAGTGCGTCATGCGGCGTCTAACCATATGTCTCCGAATCGAAAGTCATGTGACCAAATACGTCACATTCAACTGAAGTGAGACTTCAGTCAGCTCGCAAACTTTGAGAGAATGGATCGGATATGTTGCCGATCCAATCCATGTACTAATCATTTAAATCGCAGCTTTTTGCGTTCATGTAATCGCACAGACTGACATCGCGATTACGATTGCGATTAGATTAATTGTGCAGCACTAATTTCACATAGGTTTTGCCATTACATCCACCTCTCCAGCACCGTGATGCATGGGCTGCCTCCACCATCTTGGGCATATGGACAGCCCCATATTTTTTCATACTGTGGCCCCATCAGTGGGCTGTGGCTCCACACTTCGCCTCCTCTTAGGGGGAGTGTACTCATCATTAGTGCTGACATCACTGACCACCTCATCAAACTCTTGACCTCGTCCCCACTGGGCTTGGGCAATAAGATCTTCAGCTAGGAGCAATCTGAACTCAAAATACTGCAGCCTATCCTGCTCCAGTCTCCCACTCATCTCATGATCTACCCTGTACTCAATCCAGCTGTTAGTGGCAGCCAGATCAAAGAAATGCAGAATGGTACGGACAGTCCATTTTCTTGTACGGCTAGACATTGGGTAGAAGCTGATCATTCGGTCACACAGATCAACTCTGCCCATGTTAGTGTTGTACTCAGTCACAACAGCAGGTCGAGATAAATTAAAATGCCGCTTCTCTTTGGAAGACCATCTCATGCAGTTGTCCTGGGGCTCTATTCCATGGACAGTGGAGGCCAAGAGGACTGCTTTATTGTCCTGACACTTAATCACTGCAATCTTTGATGGCTTTCTGACAACCATCTCAGATGCACCTCTTCCTTTTTTTTCAAAAGTGTTATCATTTGACATCTTTAACTGTTTTGGGAGTCTGTTTTTCGTGATGGTCCCTGTTCCCTGGAGACCACTAGCTTTCAGTGCATTTAGCAGTTTGACAGAAGTGAAAAATCTGTCAAAGTATAGGTGTGTTCCTCGTGGAAGAGTCTGTGCCATCCGAATGACAGCATTCCCTCCGATTCCCAGGTGATGGTCAGTGAACGTGTTCTTGCCCTTATAAACCTCAAAGTCCAGCACCAGACCACTTGGACTGGCAAGCACAAAGGCTTGCACAATCCTTTCAACCTTACTCATCCCCTGGCTTTCTGTTTTGTGAACAATGGTAATAATGAGAGTTATTAAGTCCTGCTGTCCTCTCCAGAGGACACTGAATACAAGTTGTGTTTTCGAAGGGTTAAATTCATGTTTGAAATCTTATTAAAATTAAGTTAAGACTATCATAATAATCATGATTTTTGACAGCACAGACATATTTTCTATGAAATAATTAGCACTTACCTCCCCTAGTGCCGTAAAATGTGGCTGATGCAATGCCGGGAATTTTGAAAAGGCAGTACATGTGCTCAGTAAGCCCCTCCCCCTTTCTTGTGACATCATTAGAAAGCCCAGGATCTCTCCTAGGCAGTACAGTAGGACTGGATTAGGTTAGTCAAATGCCATTTAAACCAAAATGACCAAAATCATCAAAAATGATGTGTTGGGATTCAGGAGGCTATGTGCCAACAACCTGAAGAGATGATTTTTTTTTTTTAAGATGTTGGAAGACACATCCTGTGGTCATGTTTCAGAAGGATCACATTTTTAGCAATCAAAGAAAACATGTAAAGAGATTACTGAAACTTCTAAAATGGGGCTAAGAAATGTCCAACACATTATTAAATGTGTATGTATAGTGGATGGATAGGGCTTCAATTTGTCAGGGGCATAAAGACTGGACTTTGTAGCAATTCTGCCATTATACCTAAATTGTACCATATGAACTGGGGTTGCTGCAGTTGGTATGATGTATGAATCTACTGAATCACCAAGTTAGTTTATCTCACAGTTTTTCCATGATGGCATGACATATTCTACAAAAGACCAACATCTACTGTGCAGAGGCGACTCTGTTCTCAATTCTACCTATAAAAACCACAGGACAGTCGATTGACTGGAACTTTTAACAAAATATCCTTAATCACCTGTGAACAGATGCTTTTGTTACGTAAACAAGGTGGGGCCATGCTGAGCTACTTCAAGGACACTTGTGTTTCACTTTGATATTAACACACATTGGTTTTTTCCTTTGTTGAAGAGATTTATTGATAAAATAGTACAAAATAAAATAAACAACAAACCAATCATTTGTACAAATATTTACAAATAATAATAAAAAGTGAGTGAGCACATTTCAGCAATAACTCACAATCTTGGCACTGCCATGGCATCTCCCGTCTGCATTTACCACATGTGTATCTGTAGCAGTGAACACATCGCACAGTGGCACGATTGTTCTTGCACTGGTGTTTGACCTGGCACATGGCTCTTTTTCCAGGGCTAGGTGTGGAGGGTTGTGTCTGAAGCAATTATTCACCTCAGCAGATTGACATGTAGAATACCCAAGGCCTCCCAAGCTGTTATGAGCAGTGCAGTGTTATTCCATTGGTAATTCACCTTTTACTTTTTTTGCTCACTTTTGCTCATGTAGTGAAGCCACAACTTGTGAGAACCATTCTGTGATGGCCTGGTGTGGCACCATTCCAGCCACAGCAGTCTGTGAAGGGCATGTGTATGTAGATCAGTCTTTGATTGATTGAATATAATTCCTGAGGCCACTGTGGGACAGTCAATTCCACTGATATCTCCTGCACTCTTCTAATCATGGCCCAAGTGTCCAGGCTGACAGCTTCACTTGATATTGACACCTGGACAAATAAGGATAAATTCTTTTGTCGATACCAGTGTCTGTTGTTATTGATGAAGCCATTTGCTTTTTGAGAGCCATCTGCTTCTCCACATGAGCTATTTTCCTTCTTGACCCTCATTTTGCCATAGTCTCCTTTTGCTTTTCTATTTGGATGCGGAGGTTATTTTGGCTTCAAAGTCATCTGAGGTCAAAGGTTAGCTCAAGTCTCTCGTTCAGTCTGACAAATGTTCTGAAGCATTTCGTGTTGGTGATGAGGCCCCTCATCCTGTTCAATTCACAAACAAAAGTACCTAATTTGCATTAATCCCAGATTAGTGTTAATCCCCCACTGGCCAATTCTCACCTCATTATTTCATAGTGCACAACCTGTCATCCTCCATTAACTCATTAATTAATGTTACAAACCACATTATCTCACCCTACCAAGTCACTGTTGATGAAGCTGAAACTGCCGTCTCCAAGGTGAACATCACCTGCCCCCACCGCTACCCACCTGACCTCCTGATGTGTTCAGAGATACATTGTCATAGGTGGTGACATTTGGTCCATCATGTCCTGTCCTGTCTCTCACCCCTGAATTTAGGATCTAGAGAGAGACAGGCTCATTTCTTGGCAGGTGTCTCCACTGGGAGCTGTTCTGGACGGACATTGCTCACTCCCCCGCTGTAAATTATACCCTACAGCCACAATTTTTAGTTGGTTCTGCAAAGTATTTGACATGATGTGGTTTGTTGTACATCACTGGTGTGCATCAGTAGGCCAGTTCATTAGTTTATTTGTGCAAAAAACCCTTCAGCAATTTAATATCATGGTCGCATTCACACTTGCCATCACTTTGTCCCTGGAATCAGGCACCTCACCTCACCCATGTACGCTGTGACAGGATAATCACAAATGCAATTAAAATGTTCTGGAGTGTCAGCAGTCATTGTAGCTGTCACTGGGTGACTGCATAATGTTGCAGCCTTTGTGCGTTTATTGATACCTTATAGAAACCATTGGCTTCCACCACAGGACTAATAGTGGTGCTTTGCTCTCCTAATTGCAGGCTTTAATTGCAATAATGACTTGCAAGCCTAATTAAACAAAAAAAAAAGAGTCTTGGGAAGAAGTGACTACCAGTTCAGGGATTCTGCTGGAGTTCTGTCAGGGAAGTGATGGCGTTCAGAGAATGCCAGCATGCTATCATTACTGCTTGTGGTCTAATTGGTGGAGACAGCAGTGTCGAGCTGTCTCGACTCGTTCTTTCGCTCTCTTTTTCAGCTCACAGACAGTTATGTGCTTAGAGTCAGCAAGGTGACATCTGCATAATGAATGCACTCATGCATCAGAAAGGGGGAAAACAACAACTTCTGCGCTATAAAAATATCCCCGGGCCCATTTGCTTATTGGTCATTTTTGTGAACACGATGCAGTAGCTTTGAAAATGGTTGGCTTTTGCGTAAAAATATAAGGTGAATTGCTAACTTTGTGGGATTTAATGCAAAAAATAAAAAGTAATTGCCAGAAAGCGTGAGAGACTGTTTGTTCAAGTTCAAGTTCAGCTTTATTGTGATTTGAGCTACTTACATTTTAGACAGTGCACAGTGAAACGAAACATTTCTACAGAACCAGGTGCAGCATGTAACTTTAAAACAAGGTTAAATAAACCTTACACGTGTGACATCAACAAACTGAGCTACATAAATTGCAAGATTTAATTTTCAAACAAAATACGTAGGCAACAAAGAAAACAGACAGTGCTTAAAACCAGTGAAATGAATAATGAAGGTGGTAAGTAGAAAAATAATGAAAATGGCTCGTTCCCTGACCAGCTAACCTGCTTAAATGAAATATCCTTTAATGTCAGGTGAATCTGTCATCGTAGTTCAGCATGCTGTGTCTGCAGCTTTTTTTCTTTTTTTTCTTCACCTTATTGTCATACCAATTTGGCACCAGTGGTCTCTCCAAGGTGTTCATTATTTTTTAAAGACTGTACTTCCCCAACACCGAAATAACAAAACTACTGTCACCACAGTCAAAGAGCTGCCTGTCAATTTTCCCGACCCCGCTGCTTCAACAACCAGTGATTGAGCCTGTCCTGTTGGTTGCGGTGTCGAGGATAACCCCGCCCCCACAGAGTCGGGGTGTTCGCCAACCAGCTTGTGGATTTTGGCAGGCTGGCAGCAGTTTTGGCCCCACAGCCGGTGAGCCGAGTGCCAGGGCTGCATATGTTGATTGTCTGTGCCACCAATGGCCCAGATGCACTAGAGATCAGGCTGTGCAGTGAGAGCTGATTGCGTTCTCTGTGGGTGACAGGCTGTGGACTCAGACCATACTACATATGCAGGAAGAACGGCCCCATCTCCTGCTCTCCAAGAATGGGTGCAACTGCTACCCACTATCATCAGGTCAACATGTTTGAAGTCCATTTGATCTGGAATATCAAGCTCCACTGAGTTTGATGCAGCAGCACATGACAGTGCCATTTGACATCCATTGATATGTTAATATGATGGATATGGCCCTTTTAAAAATCTGAAAGCGGGTCGTCCAGACCTCCCTGGATTGCAGGTTATTGACAGCCACCTATTTTTACTCAAAGTAAATCAACTCCATTTGTGTAGCATGGTGAGGCAGCGGTAATAATAATGGTGTCATGAAGTCATGATGGCACATTTCTGCACTCAAAGCAGCCAGAGATGAGGCTTAGGCACAAAAAAGAAAGGATGAGTACAGTGACAAGTGTACCATATTCCAGGGTAATATAAGTATGGGAAATATGAGGTTCAATAAAAAGATAAGCCCTCTCCACCTGACTGCACTGCACTGCATTTTTGAGCAATATCAGACTGCTATTGAACTGTTTGCTCTGCACTCGACTTGCAGATATTGTTTACAGACAGGATCAGATGAGGGAAGTAACTGATAGAGCAATAAATGTGTCAGAAGCTGATCTGAATTCTAAATTTCAGTGGGTGCCTGTCTCCAGAGTGCATGAAATGAAGGTTTTGTTTTTGTGGTGCTCAATAAAGCTCAGCTCATGGGCCAATCTCATGTATGACCTCTGGATGTACATCTTCCCAACCAGCCTGTCTGTCTTCCTCCCTTCTTCTCTGTGCTTTGGGGGTGTCAGTGGATGTCACAAATTATCTTTAATACTTGCACTCAGATGTCAATGTGACATTAGTGTGCACTGTCTTTTTTTACAGATGGGGAAAGAAAGCAGTCCCATATGGAGATAGTTTAGTTTAAAAATTCACAAATACATGTAACTAGATTCATAAATATATTTCATGATTTACAGATAAATGTAACAAGATTCAGAAATATATTTCATGACTTACAAATAAATGTAACACCGTTGCATGCATTGTTGGACTTGTGATTCACAAATGTCAGTGTGGTTACATTTATTCACAAACCTATCAACCTGCATTTACAAATCACTGTATATATTTGTGAATACACTTACATTTATTTTTGGATTTTTAAGCTTCTATGATGGCGCTCGGTTCGCAACTGCCAGGTAGCCAATCAAATGTCTCCATTATTTATAGCCAATCACATCAACTGATATTCTAGAGTATGATGTCAACTGCTCTACTTTCGTGCATTGTTGTGGTGTCTTGGTAGAAATTGGGACAAAAGTAATCAATATAACGCAAACCTCACAGCGTTTTGTTGTGGTAGTAACTGTTATTCTGCTGAATTAAAATGAAAGTTTCCCTGCTTGCTCGTGTCAAGTGCTGTTCGTTGGTCACATGTCAACACAGACAGCCTGGTGTCTGGACAAACCCTGTATACAAGAATACGATCTGAAATTCTCTGAAGTTCAAGTGCAGTTGCCCATCACCAGACTATTTTATCCCCAGTTGAATCTTTGTTTTTTCTTTCCTTCAACATTTAGACCCTGTCAGGAACATTGTATAACAAACAGCATTAATTAAAACTGGACTTAATTGAAAGTTTTGTCTCGTTTCATTTGATGATTATCAGCTGCCAAAATACACAAACAAGTGCATGCGCAGGTCACCAGTAGATCAGTGACAACTGGTTGATCATTTTTCCTGAATAATGCATGACTACATTCAGCTTGTGAAAATACTCATAGTCCAGTTGTATATAGACACGACTACGCACAATGTAACCGCACTGATATTTGTGAATCACATAAATTTTTTGAGTTGAGAAGCTGTGTTACATATATCAATATTTGTTAATCTTGTTACATTTATCAACTCATGAAATATAGTTACATTTATTTGTGAATTTTGAAATTGAACTATCACCATTGTCCCTAGTGTGTAAAAGAAAGCAGGACAAAGTGCACATGCAATCTTAAACCTCGCCTTTGAAATAAACGTCTGAGTCATTATGTATTTTAACTCTGTAAATGGGAAGAATATGACATTAAAAGCTTGTTGCAGCTCCTCCCCCCTCCCTCCCTTCTCTAACCCAGACAGACAGGCTCTCCTGTCGGAGGAACAGAAATAAACAAGATCCGTCTGTCCTCTCTCTCTGTAGAATGTGATGTGATGCTAGAGGTATACACAGCTTAGACATCCTTTTGGAGGAAAAAAATGACAGTCCTGATATGATGACTAAAACCTGGAGATTGTCTTGGAGAAGAAGAAAGGCCTCAGGTGTGTGTGTGTGTGTGGCGATGTGATTGTGTCTCAACCGTGAAGTTGCCTCCCCGCAGAAGAAGGTTGGCTTGTTTCTGAGGCGACTGCGGCAAGAAACCACCTGAGCCTGGTTCACTCCCTGCAGCTTTGCGTTACAAATTCTGCCCCCCATCGAAACGTCACCAAAGCAGTGGGGTGCCAAAGCAACCATATGTATCTGTTCTGCTCTCCAAGGAGGGGGAGAATACAAACAAGGAAATAGACAAAAACACACACACAGCAAAAACAACAACAACATTTCTTATATAGCCCAAAATCACATACAGTATGTCTCAATGGGCTTGGACAGGCCCTACAGTTGACACCCCCCACACTTGACCCTTCTGCACACAAGGAAAAACTCCACACAAAAAAAGTCTAGGAGAGAAAGAAACCTTGGGAAGGAGTGATACAGAGAGGGACCCCCTTCCAGGGTAGAGTGAGCCTGCAAGTGATGTCATTGCAGGGTTTGTGATTGTCCAATAAGAAAAGTCCAAATGTAGTCCAGTGTCATGGTGGCATTGAACGACTGATGCTGAAATATGTAGTTATAGTGGTGTATTGGTGCTACAGTGGCCTAACAAGGACAGCCTAACAACCCGAACACTGTCTATGCTTAACAGGGGGACTGTGTGATAAAGTGGACTTAATAATTGACACTGTGTCTGGGACTTTAACAGAAGGCCAGAGAAAACTGATGTATTCTCAGTTTAGATTTAAACACTGAGACTGAGTCTGAGTCCTGGACACTGACCGGCAAGCTGTTACACAACTGCGGAGCTCTATAAGAGAAGGATCTGCTGTGACCTTCTGTACTTTGGGTACCAGTAGTGACCCCGCATCCGTCGTTCACTAGTTCTAGTTATAACTCTGGCTGCAGCATTCTGAACTATCTAGAGTTTACTCATGCACCTACTAGAATATTCAGACAATAATGCGTTGCAGTAATCTATTCTTGATGCATTTATTACATGGACCAACGTTTCTGCATCGTGCATTGAGATGATATTTCTTATTTTTGCAATATTTCTAAGGTGAAAGAATGCTATCCTAGTAAAATTATCTACATGTGAATCACAGCAAATCATGCCATACTCAAAGCAACATGCAGTATTCACACTATGAATGGAAGCACACACTTATTTAAGCCTGTAGGCCAGGGATCTACCATGGGCCAGAAAGACCCTGATGTCTGTCAGTGTCCTCTAAATCAATACATTGTCCCTGTCCCCAAAACGCATAACCGGAGGATCATGAACTCCTCCGTGCGCGAGAGCTGCCCTCAGCAGCTGCTTATTTTCTCTGAAACCAGGCTGCAGACACTGCTGTTGGTGGATTTTGGAAAATCACTTCTGTTCTGGTGCAGATTGGTTGAGCTGAATTAATGAAGATGAGGGGCTTTTGCTCAGAGCCTGAGCTCACCTTCTGTGCTTTTGTTCGTAACAGGAGTTCGAAGTAATGGGATTAAAACTCAGTCCCTTCCGTTATTGTGTGAAAACAGCAGCACGCGGCTGCTTATTGCCCTCGGCAGAAATCCATACCCCTCCCTTGCGCGATTGATTTTCAGAAAGTCAGACACCAATCAGCAGACACACTTCCCTTGTGGGTGCAGTGTTTCATTTTTTTGTTTAATGCTCATGATGCACCAGTTAGAGGTGGACTTCACAGCCACTATCAAGTAAAAAAAAAAGGATTACAATGCCCATCAGAATCCAAGTTATTGACTGAGTGTTTTTTTCAAGGTCCCAGGCCTACCAGATTCTTCACAGCCCACCTGAGACAAGGGCTCGGTTTTACTTTGCTTTTGGGACTGGCATAGGCCCTGGTATTGATCTCCTCCCAGCCATTAGATCATTCTGAAACACTGGAGAATGGGCACTGTAGTGTGGATCATAAAGAAGAGTCATCATGTGCGCAGTACATTAGGCTTGTGCTTCTACGTGATTTGGGTATGAATCGCTGTCACAGAATGCTCTGTACCTACTGCTGGTCTTCAGATTGTACACCAGCATTGCTCCCTCCGCCCCCAAGAAAAGGATTACGTTCATACATAATTAATATACTCCTATCGCTATTGACTGGCTGGATCTCTCGGGTCGATTCCTTTTTTTTTCATTATTATTTTTCCCCGTTTCATGCTTTGTCTTCTGCCAGGACTTCGTTCTCCATTTCTGCTTCCCGTGGATATTTTAGTGGCCGCAGTTTTTTCATGAGAGGCTTCGGGCACCAGTAACCTTGAGAGTTTTTTGTTTTTTTCATACAAAGAACCAGTTCCATTTATGGACAGAAGCAGGTGCTAGTGTGTCCACCTGTTTGCCAAGGCGCCATGCCAAGAATTTGCTACTTAGCTGGATGTTCATGACTTTAATACACATAAAAATCCTACTAGTATTAGATTTTTTACCTGGCCTTTTTTCCAGACATACAGTGCCAATAGCACGTGAAGGGGTGTGAATACTTACTACTACTTAGATCTCTTAATACACCTTATTCCATTATTACATTCTTGGAAGCAGCAGATCATCTTCACTGGAGACGGCCAGATAATCAGTCAACAGGACTCTTGGCAATGGCGTGTCTCGGTGTCACAGTCGAGCTAAAATCGGCTCAGGTCGAAAAATTAGCTCAGGTCAAATCTGATAACTAAACACAAGTAATAAGGAGAAGGAGTGTCTTGTTCATGCAGGCTTTATAATAAAGGCATACAGACAAGATTAAAATTTGAACTATCTGCTGTTGTCCTGGCATGATCTCATTTGCTGTTTATTTTTCCTCATTTGTCTTTCAGTTGTGACCCACTGATCCTCTGATATTATCTCTATCTGTAATGATTGATCTGAGAGCTGCTCCTTTTAAAGGCTGTGGTTCTATCAGAGACATCAGTACAAGTGGCTTTTGAATTAATCATTGCAGTGGGTCAGACTCAGAAGAGCATCCTGTGCAGGATGTGTATTGTTTTGTGCAGTACGGCACTGGTCTTATTTTTAGTATGTGGTGTGGTATGCTTCTGTATTTAATTCAGAATTTTTGTTCAGTGTGTTGCTGTAGTGTGGTTTGTGATAGTGTTGTGTTATGTCTTGCGTTACGGTCGCTTCTGAATTCTGTTTCACCTGGGTTATATTGTTTTATGCTGTGTATTGTGGTCTGTGCTGCGTGGGCAATCTGTTGTGTGGTGGCAGGGTCCCTGTGGAGATTTGTGGATTTTTGTTTCAAAAATCCACAAATAAATGTAAGTGTATTTACAAATATATATGGTGATTTGTAAATGCAGGTTTATGGGTTTGTGAATAAATGTAATTGTACTGATATTTGTGAATCACAAATATTTGTGATTTATTTTTTTGAGTTGAGAAATGCATTTGTGCAAGCAGCAGGTGTACCTCACAAATGGAGGGCACCCTTCCTCCACGCAAGAGGGCAATAAACCGCATGCACTCACCCATCCATGTTGCCACCCTGGGCAACGGCCCACATCACCCATATCACCCATGCCACTTGAAATAACTCACAAACAGTACTGTAAAAAGCGTGGTGGGGTGAGAGAACAAAGTGTAAAAAAACTCCTTCTCCCTGCACACAAAAGCACTGTATTCAACTTGATGTTACCTGGCAGAAAGAGGCATGGCACAATAGAGATTAAAAAATGAACAGTTTCTAATTTATTAACACCAGTAAATTATTATTGCAATTACATGTGAATATTGTATGTAAAAAGGTACCAAGGTTACAGAGAAATCAAAAATGAGAAGAAAGAGGTAAATGGAGAGAGAAAGAGGCAGAGCCATGAGAAAAAATGAGATGATAGAGCAGACTCAAAAATCGGAAAATCCGGTCTCGATGGAAAGGCAGCTGGGAAAGAAAAGTCCCTTCCCCACATGTGAACAGACCTTTATACCCCTGGCCT
The DNA here is from genome assembly GCF_900700375.1 of Denticeps clupeoides. NCBI lineage: Eukaryota > Metazoa > Chordata > Actinopteri > Clupeiformes > Denticipitidae > Denticeps > Denticeps clupeoides. Next base: position 21,623,055 of record NC_041716.1, read on the forward strand.
ACAGGAAGTTGTCACAGACCACTTTCTGATGTCTAATGTTTTTGATGTCATGCCCCCGGGGCCTCCCATCTGGGGAAGACAAAGAGAGTGGGCGGTCCTGACGGCCGACACCTCACACATTTGGCTCCGGGGCCTCACGTCTGGGCAAGACAAAGAGGGTAGGCGGTCCCGACGGCCGACACCTCACACGTTTGGCTCGGGGGATGCAAATGTTGCACTGCCGTCCGACAAAAGACATGTAAAACGGAGGTGTTGAATCTTCATGCACAACAAAGGCACAGGAATGTCACATTTCTTCTTACAGACGGCCGCTATGCAAAACAAAAGCGTAGAAAGGCCATGGTCCTGCAACGGCCCATCTTACAGTACAAACCGAAAATATGTGTCTGGTAACATTGACAAAGGCTAATAAAAATAACAGAAATTTGGAAGGGATATGAATATATCAAATAATAATATATTACTTTAGATAAAATACAATTGATAATGTGCATCTGGCCCTTGGACAACTGTAGTTAATGACCCCAATGCAGGGTCTTAAACTTCATGAAAGTGGCCTTAAACCTGCAGCTACCCTGGATCTTTATACTTTCTATTTCTGTGTCTAGTCTAGTAAATGCTAGTTTTTACTGATTGATAAAGAATATGCAGTGTGAGAGCTGTGTGTGTGTGTGTGTGTGTGTGTGTGTGTGTGATCGATGTATCTTGGTGCAGGCCAGTGACGTGCTTCTCATTAATAATGAATGTGTGTGTGTGTGTGTGTGTGTGTGTTGGAGGTTGTGGGAGCCACTCCCAGCAGGGCCAGTTGTTTACCATGATCTCCAGGATATGGTGGGAGGGAGGCAGGGTTCGGAGGCTCGCCAGTTGCCGCGGTAACAACTCTTTGCTTTAGTTCTGCTGACTGTGATGCAGGGTCTGCTTCACACATCTGGCTCCTGAGGAGATGAGCAGGACAGTGGAGCAGAAAAGCAGAACCTTTCTTTCTTTAAATCATCATGTCTTTAATGTAATTAAATTAATGTCTTAAAATTAATAAAATAAGACTTGTAGCTACAGCATTTTAGATTTACCTACTTTTGTATTTTATAAATTTTTTATATTTTATTCTTTCTTAATAAATAAGTAACTATAAAAATGATCTGAGATATTTCATTCTATTGTTGAATGAAGGGCAGTGGAAGTCCTTGCAGCTTTGTGCACATGTACTTCAGTGGACGATTCTCCTTTTCTAATTTTCTAAATGCCAGAGTCTGCAGGTGACCACTAGATTAAATTTAACTTTATCAGCTGCCAAGCATGTAGAATGTGTGTGTGTGTGTGTGTGTGTGTGTGATTACACTTACACTGTACAGAGGTGTCACTGTGGATTATTGCAGCTCTATGTCGTCTTTCATCCTCTCTGTCCTTTTCTGCCAGTGTTTTGTTCTACCTCCTCTGACACCCTTAAAGCAGACTCCACTGACCTATCACACACACACGTGCACACACACACACACACACACACACACACACACACACACACACACATAGATCGTTCAGTCCTCTGGACAACAGGCTGGATTGTTCAGACCTGCTGTATTGAATGACTGCAACATATGCTGAGCAGCTGCTGCTATACTTCCCCACAATACCCTCCTTTCTACTTTACGATCCCCTCTGTTGACATTCTCTGAGTGATTTGCTGTCTTATAAAACCATTATCTTTCCTGTGTTAATTCTGTGATGCAGAATTCAGACTGGAGCCACGCTGTCTTTTTATGAGATATTATTGTTATTAATATTCTTCTCTTGACATGAAAAATGAACCCTAGAGTGTAATTGTTTGAATTTCTTGTGGATTTCCATCTGTGTAACTCCCGGTGAGTGTGTTTGCCGTCAGGCCACTGCTACGCCGGCCTCATCATTCTGGACATTTTACCAGTCCCTCACAGATATCCTCGGGAGGTCCGCCTCAGACGGGACACTCGCTGGCATGGTGTTTGTGTCTGCATCATGACCATGGTGAACACACCAAACTGTTCTGTCCCTGCCCCAGCTGTTGTTGGGGGTCTGGGGTCAACAGGTGGACGGCAGCAGGGTTACTGGATCCCCAGCATCTAAATATGCAATATAAACATACTCTGCAGTACTCTGCAAATACATGATTCAGTTAGATCAGGAAAGATATCAGGATGGTAGTCTGTTAATCTGAATGTTGATAATATTACAAATGAGGCTGGGCTAGTGATTATCCTCCTTGTTTCTGGAGACTGTATTTTAGTTACTGTCAGGGTGAAAGCAAACATTTCTGATCCATTTTGCTCACGGGTTAATTTGAGATAATATTGCTCCAGATAATTATTATTTTGTTTTATAGTTTTATATGGTACAGCAGAGTAAACTAATGTCCTCTTAATGACATTAACAGATGATAGTCTGTTCTAAAGACTCTGGTGTGTGTGTGTGTGTCTGTGTGTGTGTGTGTGTGTGTCTGTGTGAGAGAGAGTGTGGCCTCTTGTGCTGCTTTTTAATGTATATGAAAATGTGCTGCATTGAATAATTAGAACACACAATCAATCAATCAATCAATCAATCAATCAATAAAATATATCTGAGATTCATGCGTTTCCATTTATAGACTCACATATCACATGCATCTGTGTGAATGTTGGTTTTATTGAATAAAGAAAGTACAGTCCATGCCTGATCTTTAGTTTACCTTAGAATGTATTTATGTTTTTAGAGGTGTGATAAATTTGTGTGTGTGTTAATGCTGTAATGTGAGATCATACACTCTGAGTGAAACTGAATAGACAACTATAATTCCTGTATGGTCTGTGCATTTAGATGACAGGTGTGAGTGGGTGTTTGTGTGTGTGAAGGCTTCCTTTGTCCATTTAGGTTTCTGTGCATGTGTCATTTTTTGTCTGGTTTGTGTTGCATTTACAGCTATCACGCCTATTCACTCAAAGCAGCATATTCACAGTAGGACATGTTCATTTGGCCAGGAAGAACATGGTATTGGAAAGCCATTAGCGCATTGTGCGCATTAGCGAATAAATAAAAAGAATAATGAAGTCAGCCATTAAGAGGAGATGTTGTCCATGGTGCTGATTTCCTTGGGGGAAGCAGACAGCAGAAGCACTACATTACCAGACGACAGTGGAGATGACACTAGCTGTTGTCACTAGCTTGGGTCACTGCATTACTCTGCTACACTGAATTAGAGACTGGATTTAGACTGGAGTAGCACTAGCCAAATAGAACTATCACAGATAATATCACAGAAAACATAGAAAAGATTTACTTGAACAGAAATTTCTGCTTTTTCCTTAACACAATTGCCCTCCAGCCTCTGGGTACACTCATCTAAAAATAAATGACATTTTAAGGGTCACAAGAGGTAATATTGGGTTAGTTTTTGTGTCTTCATGTCTAGACATGAATTTTAATGAAAGTGTGGACATGTCTTCAGAGGTTGCTGATGCTTTGGTTTTAAGGAGGGCTGACTATTAATATCTATACCTAGCATTTTCCACCCATTAATATAGCATTATGTTCCTTAATATGATCACTGGATCACTGTGTCCACAAGTGAAAGTCAAACTGTTTGGGTAACCTGCCCTTGATACTTCTTTACTCAAAGAATAAAGTCAATATTTTTTTTTCCTTCCTGCCTCAGAAATTAACCAGAGTGCCTCATACATACCTCAGACATGCGCATTACTCTGTCAAGATGTGACAAATGAATAACACCTCCTAGCCGACCTCATCTCAGCTCAGCAGTGAAACCAATTAACTATCTCCCTTTCAGGGAATTCAGGAAAATGGAAAGAAGGGCAGGAAATGTATTTGCATTCCTTTTTAAAGCCTGTCTGTGTCTGACCATGTTTACTGGTGGCCATAACATTTTTTGAACAAATAACATACAGCTCTGCGGTTTATCCTCTGGTTTCTTTCCCATGTGTGACCAATTTGCTGTCAAAACCTTAACCAGCAAGTGACCACGGTGTTTGTGTGTTGCAGGTGATGCAGGTTCCCATCGAGGCATGCAAGCAGTATACAACGTGCGGAGAGTGTCTGAGCTCCGGGGACCCCCACTGCGGCTGGTGTGTGCTCCACAATGTGTAAGTGTCTCCCATCACACACAAGGGCAGAGTGCATACTCGCTACCTGGTGGCTGTTTTGTGGAACTGCGGCTGCGGTGGCTACAGTGCTCAGAATTTTTTTTTTTTTTGAAAATGTGCGCTTCCTGTACATGTAATTTGTAAAATTTTGGGCAAAGTGAGTAAAAACTGGATTTACATCAGTTCCATTCACCTCCTTGGTTAGGGATCAGACAGTCTGGTGCATGTATGTACGTCAGCAGCGTGGCCTACAATCATCATTACTGTAATAGCAGCGGTCCAGGTAAAGTGCACAGTGATTTACATCATCACAAAAAAGGCAGGAATTGAGACAAATAATCTGCTGTCCATTAATAATTCTGTCTCTTCTCCATGTGGCGTTTGTGAAGTGAAAGTGAAGTGATTGTCATTGTGAAACACAGCAGCACAGCACATGGTGCACACAGTGAAATGTGTCGTCTGCATTTAACCCATCACCCTTGGTGAGCAGTGTGCCCGGGGAGCAGTGTGTGGGGATGATACTTTGCTCAGTGGCACCTTGGTGGATCAGGATTCAAACCGGCAACCTTCTGTTTATGGGGCCGCTTCCTTAACCGCTAGGCCACCACTGCCCCGCAAGGAAGTAAGAAAGGGCTCTGAGGTAGGATAGTGCTATACCATGTTTAGCTTTGTAGGCCAGCATCAGAATTTTGAATCTGATGTGGTGGTAGAGCTACTGGGAGCCAGTGGAGGGAGTGTAGCAGTGGTGTGGTGTGAGAGAATTTGGGAAGGTTGAAAACCATTTTGTTTTAGTTGTAGAAGCTGGATACAATACTAGGAACTGAATGAGTATCTGGTTGGCCTTTGTTGATAGATAACGGACTCTTTTGGTTAACTGTATCAAATGCAGAGAGGTCAAGGAGAATAAGAATAAGTTTAAGCTGTGATGCACTGTGGGTAAAGAGGGCTTCCTCTTCTTTCTTTGCCTTGTTTTTCCAATAATCCCAGGCTATTCCCACTTTCCCATGTGCTTGCTCTCCTTTATCCCAGTGTCCCAGTAGCCGCAGCTGTGTCCTCAAAGGGGGCACATTTACTCACATCAGTGTTGACCTGATGAAATGATCCTCCCCTCATTCCCCTCTCGTCGCCCACTTCTGCACTTCCTGAAACTCTTCCCCAGACTCTCAAGCTGCTCAGTGCCATGCATAAAAACACCACAGCTTTAATCACAACCTCTGTGTAGCAGCTGCCATTGAGCACGTTTGTGCGTGTGGGTTCTCTCTCTCCTGCCTACATTCACCACGTCACAATGGCAGTGAGGTGTTGAGAGAACTGGGTAATTATCGGTGTGGCACTACATTTTATGAGAGGAAGTGCCGTCTTTTCTTTTTCTTCCTTTTTATTTACCAGCAGCTGGCGCATGATGAGCAGAAGCGAGAAAAGAGAAAAAGAACCAGACTGGCCACACATAGCCATCAAAAGTTGAGTATGCTCAAAAGCTACGCATTCTGAAGCACACCTGTTCCCGGTGTGGTTAACCAGCATCCAGTTTCACCCTGGTCACCACAGAGTAACCCCCTCCCTAAATCCTCTCACCTGTCCCCATAAAGCATGAATGGGGCACAGCCCCCCAACCTCATTGGCAGCATTTTGTGGACGAGTGGCTTTGAGGTGGGATGGTGGCAACCGCTCACCTTTAATCACTCGCCCCTTAAACACTTTTTCCTGATTGGCTGGTTTGGTTCTTTTCTTTGTAGGAGCTGATGTCAGGGTGCATTAGACCAGACTGTCTCAGTCCTCTTTCAGGTGGAGACTAGATATCCTGCAGTGTCTTCAGTGTCTTCAGCGGTGCTTTCTGCTTCATTCAAAATCAAGAATCCAGTACAGGCTTTTCACAATTATTACATAATCCCTTTTTTTCAGCAGACCGAGATTATTTTTGCAGAATTATTGGAACTGTTTCTATTCTACTATTCTGTATTGCATTATAGTTGTGCCTGAACAATGTGTGACCCGAGCTCATTTAATTACTTTTTTTTCTTTGTGAAGCTGCTTGTATTACTGTGGCAAATTAGCTGCAGAGACAAAAACACCACAACATTGCTGTGGGTGCAGTTTGGTTTTAAATGAAATGAGAATGTGGGACAAGTCTACAAAACTAGCTATGTAGCCATCATCCCTCACAGTACACAAGATGCAGCACCGGTAACAGAACAAAAAATGACAATTAATCAAGAGCTAAATATGATGACAGTGACAGCTCTAACCCTAATAAAAGAAACCGATACCACTTACAGCAAAAGAGGGAGTGATATTCCATATCCATGTGCTGAAATCTCACACTACTTTAATTTATAATTGTTGTTATACCACATGGTAACGTGGAATTATGAGTTAAAATTATGACATCAATCCCTGGATTCCTCTCAGAATATTGGTCCACCAATGCCGAAACCAGTTTGTCAGATTAACAGTGTCTGCCATCACAGATGAAAGAAAATGTTCATGTTATTTGATGTGAACAAGCATATTGACTAAAGAAAGTTGCTCATTTATGTCTCATTAAGTGAAATCAGTGCATATAAGGATTTATATTAATATGTTCATTATTGACGTGAACAGCATGCATACTGAAAGACGAAGTGATAACACCAATAACCATAAAATCCAGACGGACCTCATTAAAAGACACAATTCGTTTACCTTGCTGGGTAATGACTAGTCTGGGCTGCAGCTATCAGTCTCCCCAATGAACTCCTAATTAGATATTGATCAGGTACATGAATGTCCCTTCACAGTACAGCAGGCTGCCATGCTGCTGCTCACATGGCCTTTTAATGGAGGGGTATTTATGGGAGAATGGGACAAAAGCAGAGTCGACAAGGTTCCCGTCCAGCCACAGTCCCTGTACAGCACAAAGGAGGGGGCGGAGCCCAGACACAATTAGTGTATTTCTAATAATCCAATTATTGCTCAGACAATTTGCCTCACCATTAGACTGGCCTTTCAGCCTTCTCTTTATTCTCTCTCGTTGAGGTCTCACGTGGTTTTTCCTCCTTTTCTTTGTGCCATCACCTTCCCTGTGGCCTCACCTCATATCTCACCATCCCTCGTGTGAGTTGGCGTTTCCTCTTATCAGATATTGAGGCATTAAGATGGGAGATTTCACACTCACACACTCTCTCTCTCACACACACACACACACACACACACACACACACACATATACATAACCAAAACACATATTAACACATAAGGTAGGAGAAATAAATGAACACATTTTTTCTTCACTGTTCTTCTCCTCCTTGTTCTCAAATGATGAACTATCATCTGACATATGACGAAATGGCTCCTTCCCTCTCCCTCCCTACTTCAGACTCTTCACCTCTAATCCAGGTTGACCTTCATCAGTCATTCACAGCCCTTCTCCTCCAGACCCTTGAGTTTGGACAGTATTGGAAACTAAATCCATTCATGTACAATCTTTTCCCCTGCCGATGTCTATGAAAGCAAAAGAGAGAGAGTGTGTGTGTGTAGTGTAGAGAGTGTAGAATCTGTGACTGGGTAGACAGAGTAATTGTCTGTCTGGTCTTCAGGGCAAAAGTCAGATTGCTGGATCCAGAAGCTATCCTGCCATCTGCTATGCCACACGCACACACAAGCACACACACACACACACACACACACACACGCACACACACAGTGCTAGTCTCCTTGTTCATTTTCTTTCACTTGTCTGTTTTCTACTTGGATTGTCACTGTGTTTTATGGGTTGTCAGGTCTGCATGACTATGACCCCACATTCCTTGCACCTCTTCCACACACTCCTAGTTGGACTTATTGAGCGATTATGTGTGTGTTTAGTGGCATGCACTTCAACTAATGAGGGAGCTGAGAGGGTAGGGAGAGGGTAGGCTCCAGCATCACACAGATAATGACTGTCTCCTGTAGCCACGGAAACCAGCTCAAACCCATAGCTCAAAAAAAAAAATTAAATCATGTTGGCTCAGAAGGTGCTTGAATTTTTTCATGAATCCATGTAAAGTATTCATAAAACATTCTTGATATCTTCATTAAGTGTAATTTTCCTCTTAGAGAGATTGCAAAGAGAGACTGAGAGAAGATGAATGTGAGAAAATGTGAGAGCGAGAACAGAGGAGGGACAAGATGTAGGCAGTACTTTTTATTAATCTGCTGCTCTAGATATGATATTTCTTCATAAGGAGCCTTATTTTTCTTACTGGGAGCCATGCACACACATAGACACACACACACACACACACACACACACACACACACACACACGTGTCCTTTACCTCCTTCCTGCTTCAGGGAACATTTATGGGTCTGTCTCTATGGTAACTACCACTTTGAAGGCATCCGAAAAAAGTGTAGGAGGGACATGCGTGGGGGGGGTCAGGACCAAAGGCAGCATCCTACAATCTGTCCAGCAGGACACCAGTTACAGCCACACTTGACCTAGACCTGAGGGGCGGGGTCTTATATTCATTGCTAAAAGGGAGTTACAGTAATCCAGTCGTGAGATTACTAGGGACTGAACAAGTATATGGGTGGCCTGTGTTGACATATAAGGGCATATTCGTCTCATATTGTAGAGAAGGAATCTACATGAGCAAGAAAGAATGGTGGCGTGAATCGAGAGGGAGAGTTGGTAGTCTATAGTTCAAGCTCTGAGTTTTCCATATCCAGGTAAAAGCACCTGTTAAAAATTCATCATGAGAAAAGGGGAAAACATTTTTTGTGTCATCACTGTCGCTGTTAGCATACTTTTGTCATCTTGCAAATGATCTTGTGGCACCTTTCACACACATAAACTTTCTCTTATTAAGTTAATAATCATCCCAAATTCTGAATTGTTTGCTTTTATTTTTTTTCTAAAAAGCTTTTAAGCTGAATTTCCCAGCATGCAGCTCTGAGTTTGATGTGTGATAGGGAGGGTCTGTGTGTTTTTTCTGTAATGCAGTGTCTCTCCCCTTCAGGTGTTCTCAGAAGGACCGCTGCGAACGAGCCAGTGAGCCGTACCGCTTTGCCGCGTCCATCGGCCAATGCGTGAGAGCCGCCGTGTATCCTGACAGCATCGCCGTGTCCGAGCCCGGCGTGCCGGTGAGTCCCTCAGACCTTTACAGACTGGATTCACAGTGGTCACTGTGAACCATTACAGTGTCAGGAGAGAACAATGCCACATTAGCACCTCCTGTGGGTTCTAACCAAGCATAATATCATATTCATGCACAAATGTTTGGGACTTCACTCCTTTCACCCTCCCTCAGATCTTTCTCCTCTCTCCTGTCTTCTGTATAAAATGCTAATGCAGCCTGATGAGATTGGGTGTCTGCTGTCTGCAGCTTAGTCATTAGATGCAGTGTGACCAACACTGTGACTATATACTGTGATTATGACTGTGGAGCCACCTAAATAATTCCCTTTTGGTCAGCTTCTCAGTTCTGTCAGGGTCTCCTTCATGTCCTTCAGGGATGACACCTTAGCCATTCTCCTGTCACTCACCACCTCCACTGGGTCCAGAGGTCATTCAAGAACAGAGTTGGCCCTCCAGATTTGCCTTGTCAGTCTCATTCTGTTCACAGCAGAGATGCTACCTCCTCATCTGACCACGCCATGAAAGATGGATGAGGCTACCACAGAGTCACTCCAAAAGACCTGAGAGACTCTTGAAGAATTTGATCCTGAATAGAGACACACGCATTATCATGATGTTGGTCATATGGTCCCTGATTTCACTTCTGGCAGCATGAGAGAAACATTTGTCATCATAATTTGCTAGTTCACTCATATATATAATATAGGGGGCTCATCCTCCTGCATTCCATTTCTTGTAGTGTTTCAATTTTCTTGGTGGGAAGAGATCACCATGACAACAAAGTCAATCTATACCAAAACGATACAGCAGCAAAAACAGTACCAGCAATTAGGAACCTCTAATGTGTGCGTGTGTGTATGTGACCATGGCATGTGACCATGTGACAGTTTCTGGATGTGTGCACAGGACATTTACTGCTAATTGGTGTCACAGAACGGTGCAACTTCAGGGCTCTGAGAAGCCCAAAGCCAGACCATGTATCCGCATTCCAATGTATCTCTGTAATGAGTCCTTTATAGTCTCCATCTGCCGCAGTGAGGGGGACTCACCGCAGAAGATGTCCTCAGCAACGACGCCTCCCAGGTTAGCGACAGGCAGACGGAATAAAGGGGAACTTTAAAACGCGGGGTGCAAAATGGCACCTAGTAGAACAGGGCTGAAGAAATGGCACACTGATAATTAGCCAGGCTGCTTTACTCCAGTGAGACGGCGCAGCTCCAAATACAAATATTTATCCATCTTGACACTGCTCTCTGGGGAATTAAAAAAAACTCCAGTGTGTGAGTTTGTGTATGAAGTTAAATAAGTTGCTGATATTGTGTTACAAGTGTGCATATTTTTTATGAAATGCGCTTCTGTATAGCTGCTAGTGAAGGTGACCGACGTTCCAGACCTTTCTGCGGGAATCACATGCTCCTTTGGCAACCTGACAGAGGTGGAAGGCCAGGTGAATGGGAACCAGATCCTGTGTGTGTCCCCAGCTGCCAAGGACGTACCCATCATCCCCACTGACCAGGGTAGGAGAACAGTTATTACCCCATTAAAAATGTGTTTGGTATACTGAAATGTTACTGATATTACAGAAGCATGACAATTAAAGTGTAACTCCATTAAATATAACTCTAAAACTCTTGAACAAGTAGACTTTTTAACATCTCATGGACATGCTGAATCAATGAAATGAAGTGAATGTGATTCTGACCCCTGAATTTGAGTTGACTGCGAGGATAATTATTTGGCCAGAATAGGTGTGATTGTTTCTTGATCAGAGTAAGATTCTAACAAACCTTTAAATGAAACCAGAAAATATAGTGAAAATATTGTGGAGCTGCTGGTAATATCAGGGCAGAAGTTTCATCTGTGGATTGTTTTGCCTCTTTTATTTTTTACTGACATGTAAACTAACATGAATATTACAATGATATCATTATAAGCAGATGTCAGTCATTGAAGACGAAGTGTAAGTGAGCAGCAAATGTAACTGGTTACTATATGTCAGTAGGATTTTGGTGTATCTGACTCATCTGTATATGCTTTTGCTTTTACTGGACTACTTTTTTTTAAACCTTATTATTCTTTTATTATTTTTTTATTTAGTATTGCTGTTAGTCTGTGTCCTTGTTGCTCATCTTTAAGATGCTCCTCTTCTTGTTCTGTTTTCTTCTCTTTCACACTCACACCCTCATTGTTTAATTAAATGTTCATTTAGGCTGGTCCAGCACTCTCCAGCCACTGATCCAATCACACCACATGTAGCTGGCTCTATAACAAGCACAGACAGAACCTGGGTCAGGTGCGACAGCACCAGGCAAGCTTACAACCCGTCTGACTCATTAACCTCCACACACACACACACACACACACACACACACACACTCACACACGCACACACACACATACACTCATCATTTACTTCAAGCAATTTTAGCTGCAGTTTTACACTTAAAGGCCTTTTGCACCATGCCAGCTTTTTTTATTACATATAATTGGTGCTTTATTCATACTAATTGCTGCATGTTGTGTTTAATGGCTTTTATTGAGAGGAACATTTGTTTTATTACTACATGAATTTTTATGTGTTCAAATTATATGTTATTATATGCTACCCCAAAAAACATTGTTGTTATTGTTGTGAATAAATGTGTATATCAAGTTGGCAGCCAATTTAAAATTTCAAAGTGTTTATGAGCAAGAAAATATCCAAAGCCACAAGCAGACAGTATTAAGATGCTAATGCATGGACATCATCCATGCATTAGCATGTCTATGGTAAATGACAACATGGTGTACCGATGACTTCAGGCTTGTGAGGTGAGAGCTGATTCTCTATATGTCCAAAAAAATTTATTTGAATGTTTATTAATTTGCTCATCCTCATCCATTCCGTTGCGGATTATGAATTATTTAACATATTGACAATGATAATGTGTGAATCAGTCTGTGAGTCATTACCAGCTGTGATGTCAGATGCAGGTCCCATACAGGACATTGTATAATCTGTGCTGGTTCAGTTTTGGTATAAAACAACAGGTGTGAGTGGAGAGGGCGCTGCTGCAGGGTCAGGCCAGACACCCACACACTGGAGTCCGTGGGTGCTCCAGGCACCCACCACAGCTGCAGGACCTCCATTCTACTCTACGCACTCTCACATAAAAACATTTACGCTTCTCTTCAAATCCGACACTTGCAGGCTTGTGTTTCTATAAAGAGAAATATTTGTGTATGTTTTATTGTACTTTGAAATTCAGGAAAATGCTAATGCTGTGAATAAATGTTAAACGTTCTCTCTCTGTAGACTGGTCTGGGGTGGAGTTACGGCTCAACTCAAAAGAAACCGGCCAGATGTTGGTCAGCACTGAGATAAAATTTTACAACTGCAGCCTCCACCAACTGTGAGTACAACCAAAGACAGGTCGAGGTCATTGTCTCTGCCCACTTCTGGACTTTCTGACCTCTGGGTGATATGAAACAGCAACTTTCAGCCAAAACCTTCAGAAAGGGGACATGTCATGTCCAGAAGCATGGGGTGTACAGGACCCTTCAGTAATATTGTTTGCTTTGTGGGGTGGTAGTAGCCTACAAAGCCTATGAACCAGAAGACCCAGGTTCAAATCCCACTTACTACCATTGTGTCCCTGAGCAAGACACTTAACACAGAGTGCCTCCAGGGGGACTGTCCCTGTAAATACTGATTGAAAGTCGCTCTGGATAAGGGTGTTTATTCATTCATTTTAAACACTCACACACACACAGTGAAACAAGGGAGAGTAACTGTGAAAGAGCCAGTGGAATATTCTAGACAATCACTGTGTCTGAAGGGTGCCACTCAGTCACAGTCTAGATGGATGTTGACAGAACCTGAGCACTTTAGACAGAAATAGCCTCCATTAAGGTACATGTGATGGTGCAGCCAAGGACAATAAGTCAAGTGGCAGAATTTTCTCCATGGTAAGTGGACTGCGGGCTATACTGAGCATGTTTGGACCCCCCTGTCAGACAGGACCCTGCTGTGATGGAGCATAGACTGGTCAGACCAGGACCTGGCAACATTATGTGGTTCTGCTTGGTCATAGTTCATGTCTGTACAGAAAACATACACACATACAGTAAGCAACTCATTGTTAACACGAGACTTTTAATCTCGTGTTAATCTCACGAGACTGTTAATAGCACTGAGACAGAGTACTCTCTCTCACACACACACACACTGGTGTGTTTTCTCTGATCAGATTATTTGTGAGATTGTCTGTGAGGAATTATGGGATTGACATGCTCCTGGGTGCTGTGGTTCTCTCGTCTCGTTTCCCATTTATCTCTCTCCACTCTCCCCTGCTTCCAGTTTTTGCTTTCAATTTTTGTTGTGTGTGAGTGTGTTCTCTGCATCTCAGTGTCTTTGGTATCTATTCCATCTTCCTTTAAAATTGTCCCTTTCTTCTTGCATTTTTATCTTAATTTTAATCTGTCTCTCATTGACAAACACACATTAAAATTCTCTCGCTCTTCAGTCCTACGTGTTTTGTTTGAAGAGATATGTCTGAAACTGCAGCCCCACTCACGTGCCCTGTCTTCTATTAAACTAATCAAGAGCCATCACTCAGGTTCACTCAGGTTTTCCAAAGACACAAACACACACACACATACACACACACTTTTCCATGCATTCATAGCTGAATCAATCGCATTCGTTAGGTTAGGTACAACAAAAACAATGTTTATTTCTTATTTAGGCCAAAATCACATACAGTATGTCCCAATGGGCTTTGACCGGCCCTACGGTGGAGGCAGTATACACACACATACTGTATGAACCTTAGACATCCTCGCTTTTACTCAGGCTGTTTCTTTCAGACTCAAAAAGTTGCAGGGGAGTGTTGAGCACGTGTCCTTTTCACCTTCTTCATTACTGTGTTTAAGAGCAGAACATCTCGGTCCTGTGTGTTCTTTGTGAGACGGCTGATCTGGGATCTTCTTGCAGGTGTCTGTCCTGTGTGACCAGTGCCTTCCGCTGTCACTGGTGTAAATACAGGAACCTCTGCACCCACGACCCGTCCAGCTGTTCCTTCCAGGAGGGACGCGTTAATGCATCAGAGGTACAAAAAGTCACTCACACCACCACTCAGATACATGCATTATGACTTCAATATACAGACAGGCAGACTGGTTTGTGAGGTAAGTCTCTATTTTAGCCCAGTTTAATGCTGTTAGTGGTTATAGATGTACATACAGGATTAATCCAATCAGTCCAGTCACTGTATGAAAATATAACTATCTGCAATATGATTAATGCCTATGTGCTAAAGGAGCTGGAGATACGGGCTATGTGTGTACAGCAGGCTACCTGTGTGTGTGTGTGTGTGTGTGTGTGTGTGTGTGTGTGTGTGTGTGTGTGTGTGTGTGTCTGTGTCTGTGTCTGTGCTGTGAAGGAGAAAATTGTGGATATTGGCTGCTAATTGCCCAGAGGGAGGGGGGAGGGTTCTTTTCACTGCTAGATGAAGAAAATTGATCATCCTGGTGACCTGAAAGTAACATGTATCTCCACCTATCAGTCATAACAGAAAAAATACTGAGATGGGAAGTGAGGAACATTGCCTGTCAGGGGGTGATTAATTTAGACAGCAAGAGAACAGTCGGTACTTGACTGGAGGAAAATATGAACTTGCTCTGCATGGAGCTGTGTAGCTGTGTAGAAGCTACTGCAAAGACTGTGCATGTGCAAATGTCAATTTGAATAAATGTGTGAGTCTGTGACGTTTGACCGCTGGTTAGGACTGCCCTCAGCTCGTCCGCTATGAGGAGATCCTGATCCCGACAGGGGAGGTGAGGCCCATCACCCTGAAGGCCCGGAACCTTCCACAGCCGCAGTCAGGACAGCGGGGTTACGAGTGTGTGCTCCACATCCAAGGTGTGACACACAGAGTTACCGCCTTGCGCTTCAACAGCTCGAGTGTGCAGTGTCAGAACAGCTCAGTACGTCAACGCACACGCACATAAGCATTTATACATGTAGATGGAATTCATTCTTCCTGCTTTTTCAGCCCTGTTTCTTCTCCTCTCCATGTGTATGCAGTATATCTACGAGGGAATGAAGATCAGTGAGCTTCCTGTGGATTTCTCTGTTGTGTGGAATGGTAATTTTATCATCGACAACCCCGAGAACATCCAAGGTAAATCACTGCTCGCTCATCTTTCCACTTTATCCAGCTGAGTCTGATGGTTTGTGTTTAGAGAAGAGCCATTCATTATTCACATCAAAAGAGCCTCAGCCCTTAATCAAACCATAAAACTGGGCCATTAGATAAAAGTCAAATAAACTCTTAGTCACTCTTAGTCAAATAAACATTATTAAATGCTTAAATTCTATTTTTTTCTTCACTTTGCATTGACTGTGGAAACTAGCCGCTATTGTCTCCTTTATTGTTTAATGAAATAAACCTCTTAATTAAGTACAGATGCAGGGTTGCTCCAGAGCAGGTTGCTTGGCTGTGGCTATAACAGTTGCTGTGGTAACAGTTTTGTGCTCTTCCTCTATCCCACAGTGCACCTGTACAAGTGTGCTGCCCAGCGTGATAGCTGCGGCGTGTGTCTGAAGGCGGAGCGGAGGTTCCAGTGTGGGTGGTGCAGCATGGAGGGGCGGTGCAGCCTGCGACACCACTGCCCCCAGCCCAACCCCTACACCAGCCGCTGGCTCCATCTTGCCAGCAAGAATGTCAAATGCACAAACCCCCGCATCACTGAGGTTAGTGTTCTCTCTTATATGTATACACACAACAACAACAACATTTATTTCTTATATAGCATAACAATCACATACAGTATGTCTCAGTGGGCTTTGACAAGCCCTACAGTTGACACCCCACACCCTTATGCACACAAAAAAAAAGAAAAAAAAAAGAAAGGAAAAACCTTGGGAAGAAGTGTTACCTAGAGGGACCCCCTTTCAAGGTAGAGTGAGCCTACAACTGGTGTCAGTACAGGGTTGGTGTTGATTTGTTCAAGAAGAGAAAAAAAATCCTACAATTCTATTGGTGGAAAAGTCCAAAGTGCAGTATAGAGCCTCTATCCATGTTTGGAGGTACTGAACAGTGCAGAGTAGTTGTTTAGTCCAGTGTCATGGTGTACATTGTGTGCCAATATAATGTTACTGGTCCATTTGAAGATCCCTGAAGCTTTAGCTGTTAGGCAGATGGTGGCATTGTGCAACTGGTATAGAAATAGGTGACAATAGTGGTATATTTGTGCAACAGTGGCCCAGTACCCTAATTAGGACAACCTAACTAAGGTGAATTTGCTTGACAGGGTGACTGTGTAATAAAGTGGACTTTATTGACACTGTGTCTTGTACTTTAACAGAAGGCCAGAGAAAACGGAGCTCTATAGGAGAAGGATCTGCTCCCAGCTGTGACCTTCTGTACTTTGGATACAAATATGTGTCAGCATAGAAGTGAAAGCTAATACAGTTTCTGTGAATGATGTGACCTAAAAATAACATGTATAAAGAAAATAGCAATGGACTTAGGACCAAACTTTGTGAAACATGAAACTCTTTTACTATCTGAAGATGAATCACCGTTGATGTCCACAAACTGATGCCTATCAGTCAGATATGATCTGAACCTTACGAGGGCTATTCCCTTAATCCCAACAATTTTCTCTAACTTGTCAAGGAGAATATCCTGATCAATAGTGTCTCTCTCTCTCACACACACACACACACACATACACACACACACAGATTTACACTTCACTGTCACACACCCGCATGTAGACCCAGCATTAATGCACAATCACAAACGCAAACCTGTTATACCTGTTATCCACTTGTAGTCAACACTTCAAAAGTCACATGCATGAGCATGTATATACAAATATTGCTACTTCTTCATTCTGCAGTCAATACAATCAGCAACAGTTCATATAGACATAATAACATCATAAAAGAAACACTATTTAAATAGATTATTAGATTTTTGTTGGGGTGGTTACCTGAAACATTATGAGTAATTATATATTAAGTGCAATTTTTGTAGTGTGTAGGATGTACACACACACAGATATAAGTCTTTTTTGGAAAAAATGCAAGTTTTTCACACCTGGATTTGGGGATCCTCTCCCATTCCTCCTTGCAGATCATCTCCAGTTCTGGCAGGTTTGATGGTACTGTATATGTTGGTGGACAGCCATTTTTAGGTCTCTCTCTTCATTGGATTTTAGTCAGGGTTCTGGCTGGGCCATTCAAGAAGAGTCACAGAGTTGTTGTGAAGCAACTCCTTCATTATTTTAACTGTCTGCTTAGAGTCATTGTTTTGTTGGAAGGTAAACCTTTGGCAAAGTCTATGGTCCTGAGCACTCTAGAGAAGTTTTTCGTCCAGGATATCCCTGTACTTGGCCATATTATACAATATAACAAAGACTGAAAATTTTAAGGGGGGCTGAATTCTTTCCGTACCCACTGTACATGAACTGTGGCACTGGTGATATTGTGTGCTCTCTTTTGTGAGAGAGTGAGTAATGTAGCATGTTGCAGACAATAGGACTGGTTAATTTGTGTGGCTTTGACTATGAATTATGTTTCATTTGTCAGCCTATTAAAGAAAATGAAAGTAAAAAACAGTCAGCCCTGGCACAGCGCAACACTCTCTTTCAGCATGATGCATAGTATCCATGACCACACCCAAATACTTTCCTATCCTTTCCATAGGATTCGCTGCTTGTAATTTTTTTCTGGTTATTGGTAAAAGTGTTTTACATGTTGTAAATTTGTTTTATTAAACACTGATGCTGGTTTTATTAAACGTTGGGGCAGTGGTGGCCTAGCAATTAAGGAATCAGAAGGTTGCCAGTTTGAATCCGTCGAGGTACCCTTCCAGGGTAGAGTGAGCCTGCAAATGGTGTCAGTGCAGGGTTTGTGATGATTTGTCCAATAAGAAAGAAAGGCCTATAGTTGTAGAGGTGGAGAAGTCCAAAAAGTCCAGTGTCATGGTGTACAATATGTGTCCATTATAATGCTACTGGTCCATTTGAAAATCCCTGAAGCTTTAGTTGTTATGGTGGTGGTGGCTGTGGTGACCCTCTGGTTTGTTTCATGCCATGTTCGTTTTCAAGTCCTCATTTAGCAGGTGCAAGGAACCAGGATTTATCTGCTGGTATCTTCACTGGATTCTACCAGTAGTCTGTGCTGTCCAACACACATACACTGTGCTGTGTATGTGTGTTGTTTGCCCTGTTTTTGTGTACAGAATAGTAGAGGGGCTCTTGATGTGGATGGTGTGCTGCTGTTCCTCCTGTTGAATCTTTCAGGCGCTGATGTAGTAGGACACTAGTTCTACATGACTAGTGATCAGTTTTTTTGTCAAGTGAGCACTATTTGTTTTTTGTTTAAATTCTTGTTTAAACTTGGGTATCTGATAAATTAGGATTTTCCACATGTCCCCAATGGCTTTTGTTTTTGGATTTTTAAGCAAAGTAGTAAACCTGACATTACCTGACACAGACATTAGCCAGTCTATCTCCATTAAGACAAATGTTAGGAATATTCTGATGAAATAGAATCCCCCTTCAAAGAGTTGTTCATATTAAAGTGGTTTAAAGGAGAGCAGGGGACATCAAATGAGTCTGACAGATGAAAGGCCGGTTGGGAGCTCTGGGATCTTCTGTGCTGCTTGCAACAATCCAGATGCTGCTCAGCATGTGAATGGATGATCGTGTGAAATGCCACTGGAATGCAACAGGAAGTTACTCAGAGTATGTAGACACACACAAACATAGGCACATGCATACACACACACATGCACACACATTAAAATAAAAAGGGAAAAGAGGAAACAAGTGAAACAAGAAACAATCAAGTGCTCACATGAAAATCTATTTGAATGCATAAACTTCATATAGCTGGAAGTGGATGTTTATGGAAATCCATTTTCTTTATTTTGTGGATCTTTTGGGGGCAATCTTAGGTTTTGGGGTTTGGGTTTTCTTGTACACAATTCATAATATTGACAATATTACATTGTATCAAAGCATTGTTCTACCCCATGACTTGAAGTGTTGCTGGCCCTCCTGTTTTTACTTTGCATTTTATTTATTCATGGACAATGTTATATTCATGTAGAGCAGCTTTAAACCTAGTTTGTCACTAGTTGGTTTTTATCTCGTAATTGTTTTTCACCCTGAGCCCAGACATGTCAATAGTAGAATAAATTTCATTAGGAAAGATCGAAACAAAGATCGAAAGATCGAAACAATAAAGATGACAAGAGCAGGTGGCACAGGTCAGTTTATTCCAATTATTCTATCCAGAGTCTGAATTTTGCAAAGCATCCCCTGTCCTCCTTGTTCTCTTCCCAACCCCCACAAACTCAGGCAGCCATAAAAATTTCATGTATTTCTGCCCTCAGGCAGTTTGGTGACACACTTACTTTACATTGGGAGCAATTAATGTCCACTACTTCTAGATTACAATGCTAAAGTTCTGCCTGGCCACAGCAGAATTTGTCTTCAAAAGCATGTTTCTAATTATCATATGGTGGGTTTTAGCTCAGCAAACATCCTTACGTACATTTTTGATGCTGTATTCATGGTTGCTAATGGCGTATTGATTGTGTGTAAAGCAGTATGTTCTGTTCACCTCCCTCGCTCTATCTTATCTTATCTCTCCCACACTCCATCACGCTGGCTTTCAGAACTGGAGGATGGCCAAGACTGAGCCACTCTTGGGTTTTTACAGTACAGAGGGCTTCACGCCAAGGTCATGCTGGGTGGCCATATTGTATTTTATGAGAAGTTGGGCTGCAGTAGCTCATGTTCAGTTTTATTGTCCATGGTAACAGCATACAGATCTGGGGACAGCTGGCCTCCAGAATATTTATGCTGAGAGAACATGCTTCTTGAGACAATAGTTATTTAAAAAACAAAACAGAAACTTGTCGTTCTAGCATTTAGAATTACATATATAAATGAGCACATGCATGTTTGCACTCATTTACCTTTTTTGAGCAGATTAACCTTTGAGTTTCTAAAAAAAAAAAAAAAACGGGCACAGTGTCCCTGGCTCACCAGGTGGCACCAACTCACTGTGTGCATTGAATTTGGACAGGGGACTGCCCAGTCGTGCCTCGTGTTAATCTGCGTTGCTGCATGTCAACAAGGTAACCCAACAAAGAAGAAGATGAAATATAAATGAATTAACCAACACATTACATTAATCTGGCACAAAACTGATGTAACAGAACATGTGTCCATCTGTAAATGTTGGAAGGAAAATATCGGACAATGCTAGTGTTTGGCCTATATATTGATTCATCGCAACTGTAGCACAAGGATCACTGAAATTTGCTCAAAATTGGCTTCTGTTTCTACAGGTGACTCCAGTAACAGGACCACCTGAGGGGGGCACACTGGTGACCATCCACGGTCTGAACCTGGGCCTTTCCTTCTATGAGATGGTGAACAACGTGCAGGTGGCAGGTGTCCAGTGCACTCCGCAAGAGGATGGTTACATCATTGCTGAACAGTAAGTCACTGCTGGATCGTTGAACCACTGCCTCCACAAAGTCCAAACAGAGGTCTCTAGTCCTCTGTCCAGGGACTGGCTGTGAGACACAGCACTAGTCCATTTTTAGCAAACAGCCACGCCGGCCCCAGACTACATCTGTGAGCAGCATTGCTCACAAGAGGTCATTAATTGGATCTGATGTGGAGATTTCTGGAAATAGAATAAGCTGCCGGAAGTAGAATACAATGCATTAGTTAACCCATGGGTGCGTAAGTGATTAAAAAGCTGCCACTGGCCTGCGTGAGAGATGAGGATACTCACTCCCTCCCTTTTCTGATTATAATTAGATGAACTGAACTCTTGCACAGCACCCATGTGGATGATTCAGGGCGTAGCTGTCATTACATAGATGCTTATCTGACCAATGACTGTTTTCTACAAAAGGTGAAGAACCCTGCCCATATGTTTTTGTACCATTGAGCCCAGCAGCATTTTGCACATAAGAGGAAATGCATCTTGAAGGCTTTTTAATCAAAAGACAACACAACCCTTTCTCTCAAACACAAGCCTAATTACGGCAGGCCAGTTGCCGCCTTCTTCTCTTCAGCATCGCTCCCTATTTACTTTCTTAATTTTGCTCTATCATCAGTCTGCTAATTGGATAATGTTGCACGGCGATGCAGGTGGTGCATCACCATAATCACAGATTATGTTCCTTCAACAGCATAACCTATAAAAGAGGAGACCTGGAAATTTAAAACATGATGAGCCTTAAAAGGGGGAAGAGAAAAAGAAAGTAGTTAGCTAGGGCTGTCTGAGGAGTCATTAACCTTAATTCTGCTCCCTCAGTCAGTGTAGCATGCTGCAGCCCTGCAAAAGAGAACATTTCACATACTAATGCCCACCCCAATAATTATCTCTCTACCAAGTTACCGAGATGTGCGCACATGAAACTCGGCTGTTTCTATATTAACAGACTGATTAAATTCATCTTTAATTTCAGATTATTATAAAATATAAAGAGGAACATTGTTTCTGATGTGTTTTGTTTATTTGCAATAAGAACAAAAACAATAGGAAAAAATAAATTCTACACCCAGCTGCTTTTTTTAGATGGTTGCTATGGTTACAGATGTTTGCTAACTACATTATGGCTAAGCAGTTGAGAACCAGGACCCATTTATTTCATGTTGTCACATTGTCACAGAGATGTCATATTGCCATTTTCTGTTACTAATTTTAGTCTGTTCCAACATGTAGCACAACAATGTGTCATCAAAATATGTTGAATGTTATGCAGGAGATTTTAAATTGGTTGGACAGCTACCCCTTACCACATGAAAGTGTGTATGTGTATCTGTGCCTTTATATATATATATATATATATATATATATATGTGTGTGTGTGTGTGTGTGTGTGTGTGTGTGTGTGTGTGTGTGTGTATATATATATATTTAAAAAAAAATTTCATTCACAAGAGAAATGACTGGGGGACAGACGAAAAAAAAAAGAGAAGTTGGACAGAAAGTCGACAAATAGAGAAGGGAGAGGGTGGAGGAGTTTAAAAAAAAATGGGGTGGGGAGTTGGAGAAGGATCGGGAACGACATGTCAATACATGTTTGTTCATCTGTGTGAGCCCTTCGGGGTAGTGGTGGCCTAGTGGTTAAGGAAGCGGCCGTTTCATGGTGCCTGTCACCAAGGGTGATGGGTTACAAGCAAAGGACACATTTCATTGTGTGCATCATGTGCTGTGCAGTGTATCACAATGACAATGAGAATCAGATCACTTATTGTCACGGTTGGGCTGGACATGGCGTTGAAGGAGGACGCATTCGCACAATTTCACACGACAGGGGTTTAATACAAACTACACGAGACAAGGGAACATAAACATGCACAACGACCCGACGGCGAACACACATGAACAGGATAGTTTTATACAATTATATAAATAGACAACAGGTGAACACGATCAGGGAACATTACACGAGACGAACATGAAACTCCGGTCCGAACTCCGGACAGTCACCCCTGCCGGTCCGGATCATGACACTTATACTTACAGTACAGGCCAAAAGTTTGGACACACCTTCTCATTGAATGTTTTTTCTTTATTTTCATGACCATTTACATTGGTAGATTGGAGTTATGTAAGTGGAGACCTGGCCTCCACAGTCACAGGACCTTAGGGGTGAGCTGGACCGCAGAGTGAAGGCAAACAGGCCAACAAGTGCTAAACACCTCTGGGAACTCCTTCAAGACTGTTGAAAAAACATTTCAGGTGATGACCTCTTGAAGCTCATCGAGAGAATCCCAAGAGTGTGCAAAGCAGTAATCAGTGTAAAGGCTATTTTGAAGAAACTAGAATATAAAACATATTTTCAGTTATTTCACCTTTTTTTGTTAAGTACATAACTCCACATGTGTTCATTCATTGTTTTGATGCCTTCAATGAGAATCTACCAATGTCATGAAAATAAAGAAAACATATTGAATGAGAAGGTGTGTCCAAACATTTGGCCTGTGCTGTATGTGTAGCCATGAGTGCACACCTGCGCCCATGCGTGTGAATGTGCCCGTGCCCACAAGGTTTCTCCATGTAAGTGGTTAATAGTGTTTGTTGGTGTCTAAGGGCAGTGGTGGCCTAGCGGTTAAGGAAACGGCCTCGTAATCAGAAGGTTGCCATTTCGAATCCCGATCCGCCAAGGTACCACTGAGGTGCAACTGAGCAAAGCACCGTCCCCACACACTGCTCACTGGGCGCCTGTCATGGGGAGGACACGTTTTGTTGCCAGACGGGACCAGGATGGTCCTCCGTGCCCCACCACACCCACCCAAACATTCACTCAACTCCCAGACTACAAAAGACAATAGACACCCCGGTTGGGTCCATCCTCCACCCCTGATTAATCCCCCCCGCCTGTAGAGTGGATGTGTAATCTCCCTGCCTGCTAAAGAGGCCCCCAGTTTCATCTGTGTGCTAAAGGCCCCCCACACCCGAGTGTATACACCGTGACCCTAAGCAAGAAAAAATGCTTGATGTCTCCAATATGCCATCCAGGCATCACTGGAATGGCAGTACACACACTGTTAGTGCTAATATATGTCATGGATATATGTCAAGATAAAGTTAAAGATTACAATGTATAATTAACTTTTCAAAATGTAGAATGTAAATTGTAAGTCTATCTTTTGCATGACTGCCTGTTCACCTGAAGTGCTGAATGCCATAATTCTGACTGGTCTGTTGTTGGTTTTAAAAAAGTTGACAAGGCAGGCCACTGTAGTCCATCTCGGCCACTGCTGCAAGCAGCTGGGCCCCGGCAGGCTTTATGTAATTGTAATGCGAAACATGCCACCAGCTGCGTGGAACAATTTGTCTGCGGCGTGTGCCTCTGACAGGAGTTTAATCCGATCGGGACTCCACCACAGTGAATTCAGTTGTGTGGGGCTGGTAGGAAGAAACTGTCAAAAGGAAATGAGAGGACTGCTATGGACCCTGTATTGCTAGAGAGGCAGGATAGTCTCAATAGACTTCATATGGTAGTCTGGCATCTGTGTGTTTTTGTCTGTGCCATGGCAAGAAATGGTTAAGGTGCCACTGAGGTGCCAATGAGCAAAGCTGAATTTAGGTTTGTTTCATGTTCACTAAAGCTAATCACAGTGACACACAAACCCTGTCTTCACCTATAGACCATGTTCAGATTTTATTTTCACAGCTTTATGCTGTGTTACATGGAAAGTGGTCACAGTTTAATGACTGTTCTGTAGACATGACATGCATGTCTGATACTTGTCATCTTCAACATCACTGACTCACTGAATCAACTATACAACATAAAAATCTAAAAAAATTGGATTAGTACAAGACAGACATTTAGCCTTTACCATATATTATTTCAATACTTGTATTAAATCATTGTGGTTGCTTTCTTGTTTGGTGTATTGGGGGTTTAAATCATCCAGAATTAGGACCTATTTGTGTGAGAGAACTATCAGTCCATACCTACATGCGTCTCCATTTTTAAACTTAGTTTAACAAAATGAATAAATAATAAAAAAATAATAAATAATAAACTAATAAAAAAATAATAACATACTCCTCTCCAGGTTTTTCCACAATTCCGTTGAAGTCTCCCAATAAGACATTTATATTTGCAGCATTTATCATACACTCTTATCCAGACCAAATCAGTTGTTACAGGGAGAGTCCCCGTGGAGAGTTAAATGTCTTGCTCAGACACACAATGGTAGTAAGTGCAGTTTGAACCTGGGACTTTTTGCTCGATAGTTCTCCACCTTTTGCACCAACTGTAGCCGGAGTCCGGACGCCCATGCGGGACACCTAGCCACCATAAACCAACCCTTTGGTTCCAGGGGTCATATCGGGTGGGGTACAGTCAGCTCATGAGGGATGACTAGCCTATTCTTTGTCTGTCATCTCACGTCAGACCAGTTTGATATAGGAGACCCTACTATTACTTAAGCTCCAGACAACATAGCTCTAAGAATCATCTGTACCTGTAACAAGCATGTCCCATTACAGACAGATAGACTGCAGTTGGCTGGTTTTGTTAACAAGACCCATTTATGTTATACTTCTGCTGACACAAGACTTTTGCCTCAAGTAAACAATTTCCTTAGCTCTCTGCATAGTAGACACCATAGTGCTGTAAAACAAATTATGATTCATCCATTTGGTGCTCTTCACAATGACAGCAATCATTGCCTGTTTACGAGCCGGTCTAGGGGCTCCGGCGCATAACAAAAGAAAGGACAAAAACGAAAACCTACTAAGACGAAAGGGAGAAATTTAACAAATATTTTATTAATAAAAAATAATTAAAATATTATTGAGGAAATACAACAAATTACAACAAATAACGACAAACAAAACAGGAAAACAGAGAAAAACAAACACTGAAGCAGGCAGACACAACAAGTTGTGTCGCCTCCTAGGGGAAGAGATGCAAAAGGGAAATGGTAGGGAGGGGGCGGGGTAGATGGCATGGCAAGCGCAGCCCCGAAAAAGGAGACTGAGGCTCCTTTTATTCTGTCTGTCCCACAGCAGGAACAGGTGGGCTGAATTTGTAATCACCAGGCACCTGCAAACATAACACAAAACACAGAAACACACCAAAAATACCAGGATGTAACATGTTCTTTATAAGGCCCGCTGCAGCCAATCAGTGCTTCTCCGCTTTTTATTATGCAATTTGACCAGGACACCTGCCAGCATGGGTGACACCTGATCACAGAGTTTAATAAAGATGTATTGATTACAACTTACTCTACTTAATTCACCCTGAGTACACTGCTGTCATTCTGGTGGTCTGGTGACTGTCTGAGTGAGGACAGTGTGACACCAAATCACAAGGAAGATGTCAGTGTGATGCCAGGAAGTATGGCATCTTGAGAGGGTTCCAGTCAATTCTATTTCAGAATACATGTTATAAAGCAATCAAGGTAGCAATTCAGGAGAGCTCAGCAATCAATAGGGATATGCGGAGCATACTGATCATTTTTAGACCATTAAATGTGTGGTGCCCGTTTCAGATTTCTCTTTCACAGTCACATTCCTGCTGTGCTGTATGGGTTTTTAATATTTATTCAATGTAATCATAATATGCTTTCTTCCAGGATTGTGTGTGAGATGGATGCTGCCCCCATGGACAGTAAGCCTGGGCCAGTTTCACTGTGTGTGGGAGAATGTAAGCCCGAGCTCCAGACACGATCCTCTCACCTCTACTCCTTTGTGGTAAGACTTAAATGTACTTTTTACTATATGACCAGTTTGAATGTAGCTGCTGGTAATAGTAATAATAAGAGTAATAGTAGTAAAAGGATGAGTAGGAGTAGTAAGAGTAGTTGATTTAGTAAATGTAGTAGTTGTAGTAGTAAGTAAGAGTAGTAGGAGTAGAAAGAGTAGTAGTAATAGTAGTAAGAGTAATAGTAGTAAGAAAAGTAGTAGTAGTAGCTACAGGGTGGTAGTAGCCTAGAGGGTAACACACTCGCCTATGAACCAGAAGACCCGGGTTCGAATCCCACTTACTACCATTGTGTCCCTGAGCAAGTCACTTAACCCTAAATTGCTCCAGGGAGACTGACCCTGTAACTACTGATTGTAAGTCGCTCTGGATAAGGGCGATAAAATGCTGTAAATGTAAATGTAGTAGTAATAGTATGAGTAGTAGTAGCAGTAGTAAAAGTCTTGCTACTTGTTACAACTCTTACTGTATTTTTTGACTGATTGCTTCAGGTTGCCTAGATGAAAAGGCTGCCAGATTCTTACAAGGACTGAGATTAGCACCCCTCTCTTCACAGTGTGACGCTTTTGGAACTAGCGTTAATTTCAGCATGACACGCTAAACATGAAGCTTGTTCGCAAATGTTTGGTCAAATATGTCCTCAGAATTTACATACATAAATAGACCACACAAGAAAGAGACACAATATTAATGAAGTTTGCATCATTCGATGTGAGGAAGTAATTTGTGCAAGAGAGCTGTTAATCATCAGGCTACTCCCATTTTCATCTCTGTTTAAGCCCTTAGTGACATAAGTAATTACACACTAACAAAAAAGGAGTGTGGAGGAGCAGCGGTTCTACTCTGAGAACCTCCCGAATGTCAGACCTCCTCACCCTATCTCTAAGGCTGCACCAGGCCACCCTACGGAGGAAACTAATTTCGGCTGCTTGTATCCACGATTCTTTCGGTCATTACACAAAGCTCACGACCATAGGTGAGGATTGGGACGTAGATTGACTGGTAAATCGAGAACCTTGCTTTCTGGCTCAACTCCCTCTTCACCACAACAGATCGGTTCAGCATCCGCATCACGCTGCCCCAATCCTCCTGTTGATCTCCTGCTCCCTTTTTCCCTCACTCGTGAACAAGACCCCTCAGGAGAGGCAGGACCTCTCTCCCTGTACTGGCCACGGTTGTATTTGGGCAGTGGTGGCCTAGTGGTTAAGGAAGTGGCCCCGTAATCAGAAGGTTGCCGGTTCAAATCCCGATCCGCAAAGGTGACACTGAGGTGCCACTGAGCAGTTAAATTGCACCGTGTGCTGTGCTGCTGTGTATCACAAGTGACAATCACTTCACTTTATCTCCTGACCCGTAGTTGGCAAGCCACCCTTTTCCAGTCGAGACCCATAGTCTCAGATTTGGAGGTGCTGATCCTCATCCCAGCCACTTCACACTCAGCTGCAAACCTACCCAGCAAGATCTGAAGGTCAGAGCCTGATGAACGGCCGCTTGGCCGTTTGGTACCAGTCTGCTGCTTCTGGAGACCCACAGACCAGCCATGCCCTGTAGGCCTCCTTCTTCAGCCTAATGGCTCCCCTAACCTCTGGTGTCCACCAGCGGGTATGGGGGTTACCGCCACAACTGGCACCGTCCATACAAGGTCCATTCAGACTCAATGTCCCCCACTGCTCTTGTTATGCGGTCAAATCTCTGCCAGAGGTGTGAATTCCCAGCAGACCCTTACTATACATTTGGGTCTGCCAGGTCTATGTGGCATCTTCCTCTGCCATCTGATCCAACTCACCATCGGGTGGTGATCAGTTGAGAGCTCCACTCCTCTCTTCACTTGAGTGTCTAAAACATATGGTCACAGGTCAGATATTACGACTACAAAGTCAATCATTGACCTGCGACCTAGGCTGCCCTGGTACCAAGTGTACTGATGGGCATCCTTATGCCCATGGTGTTTGTTATGGCCAAACGCGGCTTGCACAGAAGTCCAATACCGAAACACCACTCGAGTTCATATCTGGCAGGCTGTTCCTCCAGGTCATGCTGTCATTGCCCACATGAGTGTGCCCAGCAAGTCCCCAGTGGGAGCACTAGCAAAGGAGAGTGTCCAACCTCTCCGGGTCGTGTACACTGGCTCTTTGTTGGTTTTTCCATGAAAGGTCTTCTGAACTGATAATTAGGGCTCCCAAACTCCTCCACCATGATAAGGTGATGGTTCAAGGAGGAGAAAATTTGTTTTTTACACCTTAAATTTTCAAACAGAAACTATATGCAACTGTAAATAATTCCAGTGTGACATTAGTGGTGAAAATGCTACATTTGTGACACTGCAAAGACTTCACTACTCTACCATTACCCTTGAGTGGAGTGCTTCAGCAGTGTTTACAGCGGACCTGGAACTGCAGTTGTTGCTGCAGTTGTTTGGGAAATATTTCTCATCTCATGAAGCACCTTGAATTTAGAGGTTGCTGATAATGTGCTACACAAGTGTTGTTATACCGTTTGCTTCCATTACAAGGTGAAGGTCAACAAAATGCCAATATTTTCCAGCAATTTACTTTAAAACAGAATTTATTTTTGCACTGTGCATTGATGCAGAAAGCAGCAAACTGCTCTGATAATTAGAACCACAATGGGAGTTCAGGGCATATACAGAAAGTTCTAAAAAAATTTAGAAAAATTATTTTTTAAAAACTAATTTAAAAATAAATGGATTATAAATTTTTTTTATTTATGTTGTTTATCCCTGTTGTTTTATCTTGGCTGGGATTTTAAGATAACTGACTATGTTTTTCAAAATCCAAAATTTAAATAAATGTTACATTTAATTACAATTAATTAATAATCTACATTATGGCTATTGTGCATTTATGAGGCATATTTATTTTATATATATATTTTTAGAACATTTAACCAAGAAAATAATGTAAATAAGAAATTTGATAATGTAAAACATTTTAGAACATTTAACCAACAAAACAGTGTAAATAAGAAATTTGATAATGTAAAACATTTGATAATGTAAAATATTTAAGCTGTATACAGTAAGTCATAGGGTGTTATAAATTCGTGATATTTTATTTGGTGGTATTGTATTGATACAGAGACATCAAATATCCATATTTATGTACACAAATGTTGTCCACCGGGTGGTGCTGTCAAGCATTTTCGTCAGCAGAGATGAGAATCAGTGTTAGATTACAACCTCCACACCTGTAGATGGCACTGTGCAGCTGAAATCCTTGTCAATAGACACCACTAGTAAGTTATGTTAATTATCTGACGACTCATTTGCATGTTCTCAATCAGGCGGCACCATCTAGTGAATATAATGTAAGATGGAATGATAGCATTTGGGTGATAGCGTAGCATGATAGTAGCCGAGTGGGTAAGACACTCGGCTATGAACCAGACGACCCAGGTTCAAATCCCACGTACTACCATTGTGTCCCTGAGGAAGACACTTAACCCTGAATGTCTCCAGGGGGGGGACTGTCCCTGTAACTACTGATTGTAAGTTGCTCTGGATAAAGGCGTCTGATAAATTCCGTAAATGTAAATGATGACTCATTTGCATGTTCTTAATCAGGCGACACAATCTATTGAATATGATGTAAGATGGAATGATAGCATTTGATAATATAAAAACTTTAAGATGTATACAGTAAGTCACGCTGATTATCTGATGACTCATTTGCATGTTCTCAAGTAGACGCCACAAGTGAGGCTTTCTTTACTGTTAACTCTTTGCGCCTACAAGTTAAGGTATATTTATAGCTTTTTCAAATGCAAAACCCAAGCCGAATAATCAGCTCACCTGATTACCTACCTAATTATGACAGCAGTTTGGGTTTTAGCATCTGATTTGTTTTGTGAGGGTGTGTGGTCGTTATTAAAATGCTGTAATTATGAGCAAGTGACAATGTGGAGAGAGTAGATGGAAACTAGTTTGATGTTTTTCTGTCAGGATCGTGAGTGAAATTATGACGGCTGCACTGCACCTGTTTTGGCCTGAAATGCTGCGGCTGCTGCCCACCGAAGCACAAGCTTGCAATTATAACATCCCCAGTGAATTAACAGAGGTGCTAATTAGCATCACTGACATGCTGCCGCTGTGAAACTCTCTGAAAGGGAGTGAGGGTTGCATGCGTTGAGTGTGTGTACATCATATTCATCACACTGAAATGTTAACCTCATGAGAGGTTATATGCGGTTCTGGTTCTCCCCAACCTCATCCTTGTCATTATTCTGTGGACATCATAAGGTACTTATGAACAACCAAACACACAAAGCATGAAGTCTTTACCAATTATCCCACTCAGCCTGGCTCTTCTTCTCTGTCTGTGTCTCTCAGATGCCATTGGTAAGTGGACTGTCCCCAGTCCGAGGACCGGAGTCTGGAGGCAGCAAGGTCACCATAATGGGAGAGAATCTGGGAGCCGGGAGCAGCGTCACCGTTCTATTTGGGAACCAGACCTGCGAGTTCTATGGGTGAGACATCCATCTTCTCTATTCTGCTGCTGAATGCATTGTGTGTCTTGGAGCCACAGAACATCTTGAGATGAGTTTAGCCACCCATGAAAACAGATTTGAGCATCCAAAGTTCTTAAAACTAGATTAGAATTATATTAATTATTGTTATTGACTATTATACACCAAGGATCACTATTAATTATTCATTTTCAGTATAGTTTCAATGTCTAGGCTATGTCAGAAATGAAAAATATGAATATAATTCTAACCATACAAGCAATCACATTTCTTTAAAATATACAGTGAAGGACACAACTGTTCTATACTTATTTTTTGTTAATGACCAGGGCGACAGGCTCAATATATGTTTACCATGCTTGTTCTATGGTTTATGGCATTGTGACCAGCCGTGGCGTCACTTTATCTGTCTCTCTGTCACTGTTTCATTCTTCGTTTCGATTTCTTGTCAGCCCCTGAGGAAGAGTCCATCTTGCCACCTGTCAGAACAGAATGTAATTCTGAATAAGGTTTTACTGACCTGTTGTGTCAAGCTGTTATAATAATAGCCCAAAGTTGACCTGTTCTGGCCCTCTTTTTCACTCTCTTTCTTTTCTCCATCCCAGCACTTTAAAGACGAGAGGTGGAGGTTGATTGTAATGCTGTATGGTTGATAAGTCTGTGCCACTTTAATGAGATGTCAGCTAATTGCAGGCACCCATTTCCTGGTGTGTGTCTGTCAGGGGCTGCGAAGGGAGGCAGGGGACAAAGGGACATGGGGACACCTCATACCTCCAGAGAGGGTTGCTAATGAACCAACTTACTTGTTTATTTGGGGGAGGAGTAAAAGGAAGTGTGACTTTCACACCACATTCAGTCAAGAACACAGCACCTTCCCACTTTGTAGTTTTGTTTGCATTGGCATAACATGTTTAAAGGGTTCAAAGATTTGACACCTTTACCACCCAAACACACACAGAGGAGTAGAAATTAGGTTCCTTTAACAGTTGGATGGTTACATTCAGAGAGAAGCAGTATGGATAAAGAATAGAAAGTAAATGTTTCACAGAAGATAAGAATTCATAAGTTTTAAGGTTTTCATATTCTCTCAAGTCCACTTATTAATGATGAGTCAAAATGAAAAAGACTTTCATTTTGTTTGTGCAAAACTGATTGCTAGTGTGTGTGTTGTCCCTGGGTACCGGGGACAGGTATTACAGAGTCTGCTGTTATTCCCCCCCTCCAGTCGGACCATGACTGAGATTGTGTGCTACTCAGCCCCGTCTATGACAGGCGTGGGCCCTGTGCAGATCTCAGTCAGTGTGGACCGCGCCCAGGTGAAGGGCAGCCTGACGTTTGAGTACATAGACGACCCCACGGTGCAGCGCATCGAACCCGAGTGGAGCATCGCCAGGTACATTCACCCAGTCTTCCTCCATCCCCCCCACCACAAGGTTCATTCAAAACACCTCATGTGGGGTTTCATTAGAGTTTTTTTTTTTGTGTGTGTTGAATGATGGTTGAGGCAACACAGCGATGCTGGGAGCAAAGCAATTAGTGAGATGGATAAGGGCAAAGTGAGCAAAGAGTGGCAGGAGAGGTGTGAGTCTGGAGCAGATGGCAGTGGAGATGATGTTTATACGTTTACAGAAGAGATTGGATATGGAAAGAATATGGAGACAGTGAGTAAGGAACTTAGGGAAAATGTCACTGTTATAAGAGAATAAAACAGAATAAAACTTCACTTGCCTAATTTTGGCAGTAAAATGTTTCTCCATTGTAGAGAGAACAAAGTCAGTTGACTGCAAGACTTTATGACTGCAGAGGTAAATGGATGTCACTATATCAGCACTTTTACAGCAGGTCTCTCAAATGTCTCATGACCAGCTACTTACTTACTTTACTTGGATAAGGGCGTCTGATAAATGCTGTAAATGTTCACCAAATACCAGAGTTTCTACAGCTATTCACAGTCATGAATTATAAAGACCATACCACACAGGGTTCATAATGTCAAAGCCGCAACTCACCAATAGCTATTTCTCCACATTCTCACTTGCTGAATTAAATTTACTCAGTGTGGGAGGAAAGAAATCCAGAACCTTTTGATGTTCTATCAGAAACTGAACCATGCTTGAGGTCTGTGTTACTGGATGCTGTGTTATTTACAATTATGGAAATCTGACTTCTTTCTTTATTTACAATCTTACAATCAGTAGTTACAGGGACAGTCCCCTGGAGACACTCTGGGTTAAATGTCTTGCTCAGGGACACGATGGTAGTAAGTGGGGTTTGAACCTGTGACTTTGTGGTCTTCTGGTTTATAGTCTGTTGAAGTGTTCTGCAGTGGTAGTCCTGCTGTTTTACTGCAGTCACAGAAATGGAGAACCTGCGACACAGAAAGATAGAGAGAAAGAAAGGAGAGAGAGGAGGTTCTCCAGTTAGGGTTCCCTAAATCTGATTTTGCATGTTATCAGCTGGAGAATCGCCCTACGCCCCTGTGTAATGTAGGGTGGCAGGGGGGTCAAAAACATTTTGTATTGCAGTTTACATTTACTAATTAATTAACTAATTACATCATATTCCTGCAAATTTTCTCTCCAGAGATTAAAATTCTTAACTCGAACCAAATGTGCAATTACCCTGCTCATACATTGGTCTATGAACCAGAAGACCCGGGTTCAAATCCCACCTACTACTTATTGTAAGTCGCTCTGGATAAGGGCGTCTGATAAATGCTGTAAATGTAAATGTGACTATTTTTCACGATGACATTCATTTTAAATGGTCCTTAAATCTTCCTTGTGGATGGAAAAATTTAATATTCTGTTTTTTTTTCTGTACTGTTTAGTATAATGTAGACTATATATACAGTCATATGCAAAATTTTGGGAACCCCTCGCCTCAGTAATTACTAGTATGCAATTAAATCAAATGTGAAAAACTAGCTGTGTAAAAATGTGGGGACCCTTGTCATTTTGCTGATTTGAATGCACATAACTGCTCAGTGCTGATTACTGATGACTAATTAGCTCATTAAGCCTTGAAGTGTGTCCAATCATGAGAAAAGGTATTTAAGTTGTCCAATTGCAAGTTGTTCTTCACTTTGACTCTCCTATAAAGAGTGACAGCATGGGATCCTCATGGCAACTCTCAGAATATCTGAAAACAAAGCAACTTCAGTATTATTATTTAGGGGAAGGCTACAGGCTCTCTCCACTGTAAGTCTGGCAGGCCAAGAAAAATAGAAGTGTGGCAGATGCGGGGGATTGTAAGAACAGTTATCTCCGAAGATATATTTTGTCGCTGTGCGCACCGTGTGCTGTGCTGCAGTGTATCACAATGACAATCACTTAATTTTCACTTCAAAATAAAGAATTCTGAGAAGTCAGACAACAATCCCATTAACACAAAAACTGTAAGACGCCAGACACACAATCGATATGTGACCTCTCTCCAAATGAGCTGAATGCGGCTCCACCAGTATGTCCAGGTTCACTGTGTACTGTGGTTTTAATGTTTTTTTTTTTTGGTCCACAATTGAGCCGCTGCTGCTTCTGACGACCTCTGCATGTTAAGTAGGATGGTGGCAGCATGTCTTTAGTGTGTTTAAAAGGATGCATGTTTTGTTTGATTGGTAAAGTCACTTTAAATCATCTTTAATCATTATTTTCTCAAAAATGTATTATTTTCACCACACTTCAGACAAAAACCCAACATCTTGAAAGCCAGGGGATTTAGAGAAAAGTTTCTTATTGATATGAAAAGAAGTTCATGAACTCAAGGATGTGATTTGTTTCTCTAACTTCTACCTTTGTCTTTACAACAGCGGACACACGCCTCTGACGGTTACCGGGACAAACCTGGACGTTGTCCAGGAGCCACGGATCCGGGTAAAATATGCTGGGCGAGAGTCAGTTAACGTGAGTACTGTCACCATGAACCTCTCCCATCCTATGCTTTTTAAATTACCTTTTTGCATGGCTGGACATGTCATTCCATTATGAGTAAAGTCAACATTTAGTGAGAGAATAGTCAAAAAGTGTCAGAGATATGTTAATACATGTTCCTGCAGCTGAACTTGGGTTTATTATCAGGATTATCTTTAAAAAATATTGACATGTAACTTTAAATAGCTTAAAGACTGACTTTTCCAGCCCTGCCCCACCTGACAGGTTGGTAGTAGCCTAGCGGGTAACACACCTGCCTATGAAGCAGAAGACCATAAAGTGACAGGTTCAAACCCTGTGGTTCTGAGTATGGGGGAGCTCCGGTTCCATGTGCTGGTCCGGAGTTTCATGGTGTCAATGTTGTGCTCCTTCAATGTTGTGCTCCTGATTTCCTGATTGTGTACACCTGACATTCTTGTCTATGAACTGGTGGCTTGTTGTAACCATCCCTCTGAGCTGTTCAGCTCACATGAAGAATTTAGATAGAGTATTTTGCCTGCTTTTACATTAAGCATGGGAATTTGAGGAATATGGGTTTTAATGAAAGTGTAACTGTTATTAGGGCAGAAGCAGAAGAATCCTTACAGATTGCATTTCTGTTCCTGTCCTGCGGGCCCATGTTAAAATAACAGAATGTTATTGTTTTTTGGGGTTTTTTTTGTGTTTATCAGGCAGGATGATGAGAAGTGCTGTGGGTTGTCTCCAAAGAGAGATCACTCATATACACACAAATTCCAATTATTGTATTTAGGGAAGACGCCAGTTAAAAATAAAAAAATAAGATCTCCACTTTCCTTCATATGACATTTTTCATTATTTAGTTTATTAATTTGTATTGATAATCGAGAGCCTATTTCAGACATACATGGTAGAAGCACAATTTTCACCTTAACCGTGGCCCCAGTTCCTTGCTCCCTGTACATTTACATTTACGGCATTTATCAGATGCCCTTATCTAGAGTGACTTACAATCAGTTGTTACAGGGACAGTAGTTACAGGGTTAAGTGTCTTGCTCATGGACACAATGGTAGTAAGTGGGATTTGAACCTGGGTCTTCTGGTTCATAGGTGAGTATGTTACCCACTGGGCTACTACCACCCCTTTCCATGTAGCGGCACAGTTTAAAAAAGGGAAACGGCAACAGGTGGGATGACTGAAGTCTCTGAGCACCTGAGAATGGTGAGGATTCTTGGAAGACTCACACTCGAACACTGTGTGAGTGATGTTGGGTCTGTCCAGTGGGGCGGCAGACTGGGAAATAAAGAAATACAAAGTGAGTCAGAGAGAGAGAAGGTTTTCTTTTTTCATCTGGAGTCTCTCCCATCAGAACACACAACAAAGCACTCCTGCCACTTTCATTCTTTCCTCCTGACCTCCCAAAGAAATTTTTTATTAACTGCCAGGGTTACAATTATTCTGCCCTTCATTCCTCTCTCACCCCCTTTGTCACCTGGGGAAGGACAAACAGCCATCTGAAGATCAAACTGTCACTCAACACCTCTTCAAACTGCCTCTCCTCCCTCCCTGCCTACTTGCTACTTTTCAGCTACAACCATGGCTGAAAACAGATACAGAGGAACCAGTTGGCTTCGTAACACATGCTCATGTCTGTCTCTGATGATTGAAACCCACTGCACTGATTATGATGAAAATGTCCTCCATTTTTCTTCTCTTGTGTGGGCAAGAAAAAGCATCTGGCACTGCAGTAAGAACATCAGCTGTTGCCTGAGCAGAACTGAAGGCACTGTGCGACTTCTGCAGGGCATTTATTGTACACATGATACAAGCCTGAAAACCATTGCTGAAAGGTCCACCAAAGTGAAAGTGATATATTCCTCTGCATTTAACCCTTCATCCTTGGCCATGAAAGATCCCCGGGGAGCAGTGTGTGTGGATGGTACCTTGACCAACAGGACCTCAGTGGCAACTTTGCAGTTTGGAATTTGAACCCACAATCTTCCGGTTATGAGTCCACTTATGAGTCACTGCAGTACTGGAGCAGAAGGTGCAAGTCCCTTTGCATGTTCTAAAAATCATCTTATTATGCAGCCCCCCCAAATTCAAGGTGTATCAGATATTAAACTCTTACACGAGAGGCAATAGGAGGAAAAACGGAAGACACATCTCTAAGATTATTTCAGCATTTCTATGGTCATTAAAAAACTGGAAAAGTCATAGAATTTTAAAAGAGAATTTCCCAGGTCTTGAAAAATTTTGGAATACGAAATAAGCATAAAAGTTGTGGAAAAGTAATTTAAAAATGATTGGCATGCAGTAGTTTATGTGCAAGAAACATTTTTCTACATTTTCAACTACAATGTTTAAAACTAGCGCAGGTCTATAGTATCTTTGCTGGCTTTACGTAGTGAACCACGTCACATGCTACTGCATGCGTTGCTTCCATATTCCAGCACTTTCTCAGCCACGTGACTCCTTTTAAAAGTCATCAGCTGAAGATCTATGCCGGAACACGATTCGGCTCATTTTACTCGGGCTCGGGCTCTGCGAACTTGGAGGAAGAAACACTGTCATTTTTAGGCTTGTCATAAGTTTAGTTTAACAGGAAATTTGACTATTTGTGTTTTTTTTTCTTCACATTTGCATAGAAAGTTCAGAGAATTTTTTTTGGAGTAATTGAAAAATCATGGAAATTCTCTTTTAGTAATGTTTAAGAACCCTGTTTTTCATTTGTTTTTGCGAGTATGCGCGAGTAAACGTGGTACGTTCCTGGTTCCTGTTTCTCTGGTGCTTTTACTTGTCGTGAGGAGAGGGAGAGAGAGTGAAAGAGAGAGAAATTGAGAAATTAACATTGGATGCGGTCTGCAGGTTCGCCGACCACACGTTGGTCTATGCAGGAGCTGATGAAGGTAGAATTAGACAGGAGGGGCTGGCACAGCCTGGCTGCAGACTGACGATCGCCCCTGGTGATAAAGAGTCCCTGCAGTTGTCTGTCTTGCTGTTGGAGCGGTGATGTGGGTGGGTGCCCAGTGCATGTTATAAACAGATATTGCACTTGAGAATATACATATAGTGTACTGGGCTGTCAGGTGACCAATCAGAGTTCTTTAAGTGTTGTTTTGCGGTGGCAGCATCATACATTTACATTTAGATTCTGGAACATCACAAACTCCACATATTTGCTGAATACATTTTACTGCTGTTTTTATACATTTAACATGTCTAATGCACTGTAAAGAATAATAGTTTGGGAAAACTTCAAAATTTAAGGCAATCGGCTGCAAAGCAAGCTGTATAATCTGTGTAAACTCACAGTTGTGTGGTTGCCAGTTTTTTTTTTTGTTTTTTTTTTTTTTTTGCTGTGGTGATTCTTCAGTCTTAGAAATTCAGAGCATTGTATGATAGATGTCTGAGGGTTGGCTTTAACAGCTGAGACAGCTGTATCGTCAGAATGTCGAGGTTTGTGAAAATGTCGCTTCTTGTACGATGGACTGATCTGTTTGACCAAGATGAGATGACATTGACAGCTCTCAGCCTGCCAATATTTAGCTCTAATTAAGTTTTTCCAGGGAGAGTGCTGGGAAACAACAGGGTGGGACTGTGCCCTCAGGCACAAGTACTTTTACAACAGTCTATTCTCTACTGGAGAGAGGTGGAGCTCCGCTTAAGCACCAGTGTGTGGGATGAAGGAACATAAGTCAGGAATGTGGCCTGCGTGTAAATATGGATGGGGCAGCCAATCATCTTGGTACCTCATGCACTGAAAAAGTGAACACTTCTAAAATAAAAAATGTAAGTAATCTGTCACACCTAATAATTTATCATTGACGTAATGTAAATAAACAGATTACAGCAAGTTTGATTGGTTTATTCACATTAGATTGCAGTAGGTGTGACAGATTAAGTTTAGCCAGCGTTCACTCTTTTACAGTGTGATACTATTAGGAGTATAAACCAAATGATCAGGAAAGCACTTTTTTAAAGAAACTGCTCAACTGCGGCTACAGCATGCTTGTTATCAGCCAAAATGGTTGAATTCTCTTTCTCTCTGTCTTATCAGGTTTGTAAGGTTCTGAACACCACGTCTATGAGCTGCTTGGCCCCGTCTCTGACAGCGGAGTACCGGCCTGGCCTGGATTCTGTGAAGCACGCTGATGAGTTTGGCTTCATCTTCAACAATGTACAGGCCCTCCTGGTCTATAACAACACCAACTTCCTGTACTACCCCAACCCTTTCTTCGAGCCCCTCAGCACCAGTGGGGTTCTGGAGCAGAAACCAGGCTCCCCTATCATACTGAAGGTATGAATATTTATCATTATTAGGACTTCTTTTGCATGAAGCAGATGTTCTCTGCGTAACATACAGAGCAGTGCGTTCTCTGCTGTAACATCCATTTTCTTGTCCTTTAACTTTTAACTTTGCAGGGGAGGAACCTGGTGCCGCCTGCATCAGGCGGGTTGAAGCTGAATTTCACAGTGCTGATTGGAGACACGCCGTGCTCTGTGACCGTCTCAGAGAACCAGCTTCTCTGCGAGCCACCCAACCTTACTGGCCAGTACAAAGTTATGGTTAGTCTGGGAAAACTTCCACACACACATTACACAGTCAACACCATTTTTATGTAGATCTTTTTATTAAAGAGAGTTCATCGAGAGCCTTGGAGGAGTTTTTATATACCATTTTATGACAACACTGTTACAATAAAACACTCAGATTTGCCACTTATCATGCTAACATATATGGTTGCTCTTTAATTCACTGCTGTAAATACCGTCACCAGTGTATTACACATTGTTATATATCACACGCTACCAGCCATTCCATTCCATTCCAAATTCAAAAAATTGCTCAAAAATGCGCTAGTTATACTCAGAACAGCACACAGTGCACACAACGAAATGTGTCCTCTGCTTTTAAACCATAACTCTTGGTGAGCAGTGGGCAGCGATGAAAGGTGCTTGGAGACCTTGGCGTTCGGGATTGAAATAGCAATATTTTGCTTCTTTACACACTAGTCCTCCACTGTCCTTAAGTGTGGGCAAAATGGAAGCACAACCACACAAATATTTTATGTACATGACTTGATGTAGCTGGAGCAGATATTAGTGTAAATGATGATTTGGCTCCACTTTAGCATGAAATCCTGGCCTTTGCTCCTGTGTGTGTGTGTGTGTGTGTGTGTGTGTGTGTGTGTGTGTGTGTGTGTGTGTGTGTGTGTGTGTGTGTGTGTGTGTGTGTGTGTTAATGGATTCGTTGGCATGTCGATAGTAGGAGCAAATGACATGAAAATATGTATGAATGAGATTTTAATGTTTGTACTGTACTGTGTGTCTCTCTCTCAGGTACAGGTGGGTGGTCTCAACGTCTCCCCAGGGGCGGTGCATATAATGTCCGACAGCCTGCTGACTCTGCCAGCCATTGTGAGCATAGCGGCTGGAGGAGGTCTCCTCCTGATCATCGTCATACTGGTGCTCATTGCCTACAAGCGGAAATCTCGTGAAAACGATCTCACCCTGAAACGGCTGCAGATGCAGATGGACAATCTGGAGTCCCGCGTGGCCCTGGAATGCAAGGAAGGTGAGTTTCTTACTGGTGATACAGTATCTTCTACCTGGATTCTCAGCATTTCTGCTGTGTTTAATGTCAGTGTTTGCATATTTGCTCCAAGCTGCGTAATCTGGTTCATTCAGTATTGCATCTGTTATGTGACGTACGGATGGTTGGTTGGTAACAGCTGGTTATGGGATGCGAGGTGAAAACACACACATTGATGGAGGGAGTGTGTGTTTGATGTTCTTTTGCTCTGTTCTATATTTGCTGCTGTGTTTTTACAATGTGGGGGGGGGACTCAAATTAGTAAACCGTAGCTGTTTGTTTAATGCAGCAGCACGACTAATCTTCAACCTTCCCAAATTCTCCCACACCACCCCTCTGCTACGCTCCCTCCACTGGCTCCCAGTAGCTGCACGCATCAGGTTCAAAATACTGATGCTGGCCTACAAAGCCAAACATGGAGTAGCACCATCCTACCTCACTGCCCTTATTACACCTCGCACTGCACCTCGTATACTCCGAACCTCCAGTACTGCTCGCCTGGTCCCCCCATCTCTGAAGGTAAAAGGAAGACGCTCATCTAGACTCTTCTCCATCTTGGCCCCTCGGTGGTGGAATGAACTTCCCCTCGAGGTCAGAACAGCTCAGTCACTGAGCACCTTCACACGACATCTCAAGACCTTCCTCTTTAAAGAATATTTAGATTAAATTGTAATTTTCTTGTTGTCGAACTTGTGTACAGAATCTACAACAGAGTGAATAAAATAGATGGATTCATAGTTGGGGTTCTAGTGAACCGGAATTGATCTCTTCATCGATGGAAACTTAATCACGTTGTAAGTCGCTCTGGATAAGGGCGTCTGCCAAATGCCGTAAATGTAAATGTAATGTATTTTTTTCTCATTACAGTAGTTTTCTCTTTTAAACTAAGCTTTCTAATTTATGTGCACATTGTTTTTTTTTACTTTACTATAATTCTACAGGTTTGTTTGGCTAAAGTTAAAAATATTTAAGTAGTCTGTCACCAGTGTTTGCTTTTTTCATTGCCCCCCCCCCCCCCCCCCCCCCCCCCCCACACACACACACACACAAACCAATCATGCAATCCAGATTAAAGTGTAACAAAACACCTTAGTTAGTTTATCATACTGTATTACATCATCCTCAACAATGGGAAATTTGATTCTTCAGTCCATCTTCCATCCATCACCAATCCAGTTGTTTTTCCAAATACAGACTTTTGCTTATAAAAAGTCCTGACCCCCTCCTTTTCCTTTGGTTCCCAGCCTTTGCTGAGCTGCAGACTGACATCAATGAGCTGACCAGTGACCTGGACCGGGCCGGCATCCCCCACCTAGACTACCGGACCTACGCTATGCGAGTGCTGTTCCCTGGCATTGAGGACCATCCAGTGCTGCGTGAATTGGAGGTGAGTCGATGCCCACACAGCCACCCATTAGAGATGGGGGATCTCGGATGGGGCTTGCAGTAAGAAATCCCTTCTGGATGTCAATACATCAAAAATCTGCCTGACCCTTTCCTAATGCTGGGTCAAGAACTGAAACCAGTTCAGAGTAGTGGCTGAATCATGTGACAACAAGAATGAACACAGGTAGATTACTATTGCAGTTACATGTAAATGTTGTATGTGAAAATGGTACCAAAATGGTACAGGAAACCCCAAATTAGAGTGAAATAGAGAAGCAGGAGGGAGAAGAAGAACCTAAAGGAGAAAGAATCCCCTAAATTTGCCACAGACAAATCTGATTGTCCACTGACGTTTTGTCCAGAGAACCCCTGATTGTCATCCACCAACAAGACTTTCCCGTCATGGCACCTCAGGCTATTTGAAAAGATAAGATAAGATAAGTTTCCTTGTTTGTGAGGGGGTGGCCACATCTTAGAGATTAACATGAATAGTCATGGACCTGGAAGCTGAAGCTCTTAATTCCCAGTTGTCCATAGAGTAAGTCAGAACAGAACCCCTCCAGCCAACATCTCCAACCTTCCTTTGAGCTGCCGGTGAAGATGCTCCCTCTGATCATGTGTGTGATTTAACCTGGAACCTCACACTCTGAAGCTCCTTGAGCTGAAAGCTAACAAGTGGAATGCATAATGAAGTTTTATGAGTTGTTGCCACTGTTCCTGTGGCCTGGTGTTCCTCAATGTAACAAAAAGCTGCAAGGACAATTTCAGTAAAAATAAATCTATGTAACCCTTTATTAAAAACAAAGAATTCCAGTTTCAGTGGAAATGTACACAATTTATAATTCACCTAGCCCAAGGTTCCAAGGTGTGGCGGCGGCGCCACCATACTACTCTGCTTCTCTCCAGGGAACACAAAAAAACCCTCACTACTCATCAAGACTGAAATATTCTCATTAAATACTTTGTTCTTTACATAGTTGAATGTGCTGACAATGTGCTGGATTTAGAATCATAATTAAATCAAAATTAAAGTGGAAAAACACCCTACAGGCTGGTAGCATTATATTTTATTCTGGGGATAACGTAGCATTCATGGATTTAAAATGTAAAAACATGTATTTGTTCACAGCTGTGAATATTGTGTGTGTGTGTGTGTGTGTGTGTGTACAGGTCTCAGGTAATGGCCAGCTGCATGTGGAGAAGGCTCTGAAGCTGTTTGCTCAGCTCATCAATAATAAAGTCTTCCTGCTGACGTTCATCCGCACACTGGAGCTGCAGCGGTCCTTCTCCATGCGTGACCGTGGCAACGTGGCATCGCTCATCATGACAGCACTGCAGGGCAAGCTGGAGTACGCCAACGACGTCCTCAAACAACTGCTCTCCGACCTCATCGACAAGAACCTAGAGAGCAAGAACCACCCCAAACTGCTTCTGCGCAGGTACATGTGCAAACACACTCCTGCACATGTAAGGGTAACATTCTTTCTTCGTTGTCCACATACAAATGCCAAGTTAGAGTTTGATATGAATAAAATAAAAAATAAATGCTGTAAATGTAAGTAAACTCATTAACACATTTCACTGGAACAAGACAGAACTGTTGACAGACACACTTACACAAACACAGATACAAAAAATGACCCAGTTAACCCCAAGAGCCCAGACTGTGTGTGTATGCAGACATTCACTAATGCAGAATCCTGGGGAAGTTGTGTTGACCGGAGGGTCTGTGTCCCTAATTAGCGGAGGATCTGCTACAAATCCCTCGTGTGACTTTTCTGTCTATTCGGCTGTCTGCCTGTCCTCAGAGGATGCACAGCTGTCACTCTCACTTCTGTGTGCTGGCAGCTCATGAAACATTCAGAAGCTCTTCACTCTTCCGCTTCTGTTTCCAGTTGCATTGTGGGCAGTTTTACTTACTTTACCCCCCCACATTGTGATTACACTTCTGCAGCAGTTGGAGGATGATTTGCAGTATAATTGCTCACTGCTCCAGGTGAAAGATAGTTCCTGGTTAATATTAACAGTAAATAAAGGGCAGAGGCATCAGATGAATCATGCTGAAAGGTCCTCATTCATTGTTATCCAATGTCATTAGGATCAAAGCACTAATCGGCGAGTCCTGGAAGACAGAGCTGTAGATGACATTCAGTTATTTATTGATTCGTTGTGGTCCGTTGCCTCCAACAGAACAGTATACTAAAAATGTTGCTGCTCTTCCCCTCCCCCACCTTGTCGTCCATTCTCATGGTGTGTTACTCCATCTCAGTCTTCTGTAGTCCAATACACCATTAAGAAAAGTGGGCCTGCAGTGGCAGGCCTGGAGATAACCTTCACAGCAACTACCACCACAGCACAATGACTCACATTTCCTCTCAGTACAAATGCTCAGGGGACAGTAGCATTTGAATGTGTCAGACTGGGACATGATCATTCCTATTATTGAGACAGATAACAGGTTGACAGTTCTGTCTACTGCCCTGTTCGGAACTGACGGAGTCAAACATTCAGCTGCAGATGTTAAATAAATTTGGAAAATGCTTGTTCTGGCACAGGATGGTTCTGCAGTAGAGCTGATGTATTATAAG
The DNA here is from genome assembly GCF_900700375.1 of Denticeps clupeoides. Classification (NCBI taxonomy): domain Eukaryota; kingdom Metazoa; phylum Chordata; class Actinopteri; order Clupeiformes; family Denticipitidae; genus Denticeps; species Denticeps clupeoides. The sequence continues at coordinate 21,667,463 of NC_041716.1, forward strand.
CTGCCAGAACTCAGCTAGAGGATAGTATCCTCTGCCTTCCCTTACCCCTCATCCATTTTGCAGAAGGCCATTGGAAGACAGTGTGTGACATGGCATGCCCATGCCCCATGCATGTGGGTTCAACTGAGGGGACCAAACTAAACAGACCTATATTATCGATCTATTTGAAACAATATTGGTCCCAAAATAACCAGAGACAAATAACCACAGACAGTGTGTGTGTTTGTGTATGTTTAGCCATGAATGCTCTTCATCCATCCTTTAGACAGGATGGGGTGATGTGCAGCGTAAAGAGAGCAGTGGGAGAGAGGTAGAGATAGGGCGATTAACGCTTCATGCTTTAGAAATGCGGGCCACGCACTCTGGGTCTAATTAACATGTTCTCTCTCACTCGCACATCCTCTCCTCCCTTCTCATTACCCAGTCTGTTCTTCTTCAAGGAGCATCTTAAGAAGCACTGCTAAACACTTGTATTATGTACACATAGGTTATGGATTCAGTGCATCGTCTGGACAGTGCAGACGTTGGCCAAAAATGCAACAGTTGTCGAAGCCTAATTACGAACTGATACAAATCACAGCTGCTCCAAGGGCACCAGCATACAAATGAGGAATTTCAGGCTTTGGAGAAGCTGACCCACATGGGCAGAATCTGTTTGTAGCTGGTAAATTGGCTGCAGCTCAACAGGATGCATCTTGTCATTTGAATTGCAGATAATGCAGCATTGCTGCTGCTGGTTTGTGTTTTGGTGTGAGGAGCTCGGCTCAGAAATGCCTTTTCAGACAGGCTGAATATAGAGGAAATGATAACACGCCTTGTGCTGCAAGAGGTTTAAAAATTGAATAATTTCATTTTGCTGAATTTGCTTTTGTAGTGGGCACCGCAACTGCATGCACATCTCATCTGTTATTGTTTGGAACATTGCCTATGAAAAAATGAAGCAAAAATCCCTCTGAAGTTTTGCCAGATATTGATTTTTGTCAGACACAATGAAGATGCTGTAGCCAAACACTTTATTCCCAAGAGTCTTCATATAATATACAATAATGTGCAGATATCAGCACATGTAAAAAGTTAGACACTGTAGAGGTAAAACATTTATACACTCGGTACATGCAAACCTAGTGGCAAAAACTGGAGAACACTAACACCAACAGTCTATTTTAAATGGTGGCCAAAATACGGTAGCCCAGAAGGGTCAACAAATGCAAAAGCCAAAACGGAAGTTACACACTCTTGAAGTTATATACATATATCAAATATTGTATATTGCAAGTTTGATATATGAATGCATTGTCAATAATCCCTTACATAAATACATCACAGTTAATAACATTGCTCATTATGACAGCTAATAATACATGTGCACTTACAATAATCAGCCTCATAACTTCTGTTGCCAAAGCCACAACACAAATGCAAAAGCAGCATTTTTGCATCCGTGTTGACCCTTCTGGGATCAACCAGATCTACAAAAACAAAAAGCATCTAACAGCTAACTAACAGATAAAACACAAAACCCCCCTGTTACTCATGAACTGAGTACATGAAAAATGTACAAAATGTATTTGTCCATTGGTGTTCTGGGAAGCTACGCCGACACACACTTGTGAAGCAGGGCCCAGCGTGCATGCGCACTCTGAAAGCCACCATGCTGCTGCCCAATCGGTTCTTATGAACTTTGACCGACTGAAAAGCTTTATGGCAGACAACACATTTCCACATGCACATATAAAAGACATTTATACATGATAATATCTGCAAAATGTTGCATCTGAAATACATTATTGGTTATCACACAAGGTCAAAAATGTTTGATTCTTTTCATAGAATTCCTAATGGAAATTTTCTTAATTTTCATATAACTTTAATGGCAATATCATGTACATATACTGTGTGTACATATATACACACACACACACACACACACACACTGCCCAGATCTGACTGTGCCGTAAAGTTGTGTATGAAAGTAACTGATACTGTTGTTAATGTTTATTGGCATACAGAAGAAGAGTAAATAATTTTTTTATGGTTTGGGCACAAGCTCAAATGTATCTCACACAAATCTGGCAGAGCTGCTCTTGTTCATAATATACCTTGTGATATTTTGACAAACATCACAAACATACATGATATTATTGACCATTTCTTTAAATAGCTTTTGGTGCAGTTACGTTCACTCCTGCTTTGGGTGGCATTAATCCCAACATTTCCCTGTTTGGATAGTAGAGTCTACACACCATGTCTGAAGCCCATTATTCAGGAATGCTTCTATATTTCTTCATTATGAAGGAGACATGCCTCACTGTCCAAACCTGTACAGCCGCCTCCCTGTCTCATGTTTCAGGGGACAGCAGACTGGCGGTTTTTAAAATGGAGTGTCTTCATGGCCTCTAGGCTCTTGTTCCCTTTTCCTTTCTTTCTTTTATAATGAGATTTGGATGGAGCTGTTAGTGGAAGAAATGTTTCATTGTTTGGCTGCAATGACATTAAGGGAAAATAGGAGGGAGACACCCCCTTCATTCTTATTGCACTATTGGATAATGAAACCCTAATGTTCATTAACAAAACTCAAATTAAAAGAGGGATAGTAGGGAATAGGGTGAGAAAAAAAGATCAACCAGACTAGTGGTGGCCAAAAAAAAACTACTACACACCCCAACCAAGACCAGCCATCCGCCTTGGCCGTGTGGAAAGTCATGACAAGCAGTGTCCTAGAGTTTGGTGTGTCTAGTTTTATCTGCGTATTACCTTAGGCATGTCCTCACATGTACAAGATCTTATTTACTTACTGCTCACTGGTTAAAATGGCTAAAACATATAGATGTTTAAAAAAACGAAAGCTAAATACCTTTGTTGGTGCTATACCAACACAGCATGTAAAATGTACTTCAGTTTTACATTCATGAGAAGTTAATAATTACATTATTTTTAATATCATTTGACATACCCTGTTAACTGACAGAAAGACTCACTGTTCAGTGGAACTAACATTGTGTTAAATTATATAGATTTAATGCATGATGCAAGGGCACTGTAAAATAAATTCTTACCATTTCTCATTACTCATACTCATTTCAAGTACATCTGCATGTTACATAATTATTATCAACACTTAACACCTGGTGTTGCAAAACCCATTTTCTGGCTTAGCACTACTGATCTAATGATGTAATTTCCACACACATGAAGCCATGGTATGGGTATGGATCAACTGATCATCATCCTGGCGGATTATCGGTGTGCTGATATTAGGCATTTTATTGACTGTCTGTATGAGCTAAGAGAAGACTGTTGTGCATCTGATGTTTTCCCACAATAAAACATGAGTTATTCTCTGTGGTTAGTCGGGGTCTTCTGCCTCTCTTACCTCCATTCCAACATACCTGTCACGTCTTCGGGCTTACGGGAGAAGGAAGCGCAGAGGTCTGACATGCTGGGAAGGGTTTTATTATTATTAAATAACCAACAAATACAAATAAACAATGGCGCGGTGGCCAAAACGGGAAATAAAAGGGAATAAACGTAAACAAACCCGCAGGCATGTGGCGATTGCCAGAACTGAAAATACTAACACACGGTTACAATGTCAATGTACACGAAAATGCCGGAGACCTAGAAGGGGCAGAAACATCCGGCATTTATGGGGCGTCAGGATTGGAGTCAGGTGTGGAGCCCAGCTGCAGGCAATCCTGACAATACCACTGACGAGTCTCGTCCAAAGAAAGGAACTCCCTTAAGGGCTGGGGACTGTTTAAAAAAATGTGACTGTAGCAAACTGTAAGCAAATCAGAGCTTTTTTTCTTTAATGACTGAAAATGTGATCAGCAATGATACCTGGAATGGCCATGCTAAAAAGCGTTATGTAATGGTGACAGATAACTTTGCAGCTTCCACAGTTTGACACAGTTCCACATTTGAGCTTGTACAGTGCTGATTTTACTGTACATTATAATATTTACCCTACTCATCACAACATTCTCCAATAACGTCACTTACTGATAAGTGAATATTACATTTACATTTACAGCATTTATCAGACGCCCTTATCCAGAGCGACTTACAATCAGTAGTTACAGGGACAGTCTCCCTGGAGCAATTTAGGGTTAAGTGTCTTGCTCAGGGACACAATGGTAGTAAGTGGGATTCGAACCCGGGTCTTCTGGTTCATAGGCGAGTGTGTTACCCACTAGGCTACTACCACCCTATTTTTTACCAAACCAAATGTTTATTCTAAATGTATATTGGTTCCCAAAATCTGTTATTACCCCATTAACTAGCGATAATCAATATCAACATCGGCCCTGAACATTTCTATTATTTTTTATTCAATATACTCAATACCCAGCATTACGTTTTAGCAACCTCCTCCTTGAACCGTCACCTTATCGTGGTGGAGGAGTTTGAGAGCCCTTATGATCATATGTTGCCTGGGGCACCTGGTGCCCCTGGTAGGGTCTCCCATGACAAATTGGTCTTAGGTAAAGGGTGAGACAAAGAATGGTTCAGAAGACAAAGAGCCAGTGTACCCAGCCTGGAGGGTTAACAGGGTCCCACCCTGGAGCCAGGCCCGTGAGCAAGCGCCTGGTGGCCGGGCTTTCGCCCATGGCACCCGGCTGGGCCCTGCCCAAATCGGATACGTGGGCTCATCCAACTGTGGACCCACCACCCGCAGGAGGAACATGAAGGGTCTAGTGCAATGTGGATTGGGTGGCAGACCCGATTCCCGATTTTCCGATTCCTGGACAAGGAAACTGGCTATTGGGACATCACCTCTCTGGAGGGGAAGGAGCTGGTGAAGAGGTTGAGTGGCACTGGCTAGATATAGTCAGACTCACCTTGACACATAGTGCTGGCTCTGGAACCCAAGTCCTTGAGAGAGGTTGTTCACTCCACTTTGCTGGAGCTCCGGGTGAGAGGTGGAGGGATGGGCTTGGCTTTTTGTTGGCCCCAAGACTCTCAGCCTGTTTGTTGGGGTTTACCCTGGGGGACGAGAGGGTAGTTTCCCTGCGCCTTCAGGTCGGGGAATGGGTCCTGACTGTTGTTTGCGCTAATGTGCCAATAACAGCTCAGAGTACTCACCCTTTTTGGAGTCCATGAAGTCTGACTGGGGACTCCATTGTCCTGCTGGGGGACTTCAACACTCACATTGCTGAACCAGAAGACCCAGGTTCAAAGCCTGCTTACTACCATTGTGTCCCAGAGCAAGACACTTAACCCTAAGTTGCTCCAGGGGGAATGTCCTTGTCACTACTGATTGTAAGTCGCTCTGGATAAGGGCGTCTGATAAATGCTCTAAATGTAAATGAGAACGTGGGCAAGGACAGCATGACCTGGAGGGGCATGATTAGGAGGAACGGCCCGCCAGATCTGAACTCGAGTGGTGTTTCGTTATTGGACTTCTGTGCAAGTCCCAGTTTGGTCATAACGAACACAATGTTCGAACATAAGGATCCCCATCGCTACACTTGGTACGAGTGTCATATCATCTGACCTGCGACCATATGTTTTGGACTCTCAGGAGAGAGGAGAGGAGTAGATCTGTCAACTGATCACCAACTGGTGGTGAGTTGGGTCAGATGGCAGGGGAAGATGGACACCAGAGGTTAGGGGAGCTGTCAGGCTGAATAAGGATGCCTACATGGCATGGCTGGTCTGTGGTGCTCCAGAAGCAGCAGACAGGTACCGGATGGCCAAGTAGGGTGGAGCAGTGGCAGTCAGCAAGGAGGAGTTCGCTGAGGCCATGGAGAAAGACTACCAATCGGTTTCAAAGAGGTTCTGGCAAACCATCCGACGCTCCAGGAGAGGAAGGCAGCAACTCACTCACACTGTTTACAGTGGGGATGGGGAGCTGCTGATGTCGACTGGGGCTATAGTCGGGCGGTGGAAGGACTACTTTGAGGGGTTCCTCAACCAGAGCTGGGGTACCTGGGTGTGGACTGTCCAATCTCAGGGGCAGAAGTTGCTGAAGTAGTCAAACAGATACACAGCGGCAGAGCCCAGGGAGTGGATGAGATCCATCCTGGGTATCTCATGGCTATGGATGTAGTAGGGCTGTCGTGGTTGACATGTCTCTGCAACATTGCGTGGACATTGGGGGCAGTTCGGGTGGCGTGGTGGTCCCCGTTTTAAGAAGGGGGACCAAAGGGTGTGATCCTATACTATCGGGGGAACTGTGGACCAGCTCTTTACCCTTGTGATAGAGGGGGAATGGGAGTTTGCCCAACCAATCCACATATGTTTTGTGGATTTGGAGAAGGCTTATGACCGTGTCCCCAGGGGCACCCTATCGGGGGCGCTCCAGGAGTATGGGGTGGATGGCCTTTTGTTAAGGGCATTCAGTCCCTGTACCAGAGGAGCGTGAGTTTTGTAAGGATGCCTCCAGGACGCCTCCCTGGGGAAGTGTTTCTGGCATGTGTTTCAGGCCCCCGGGTCGACCCAGGACACGCTCCAGTCTGGTCTGGGAATGCCTTGGGGTCCTGCCGGAGGAGCTGGTAGAGGTGGCTCGGGAGAGGGCTGGGATTCCCTACTTGGGATGCTGCTCTCTGCGACCCGGACCTGGATAAATGGAGGAAGACCATGACAAGGATTTAGCAACTTTCTACATTTATCACTTTTTTTGCTCCATTACACTCAAGTATTAATTGTGAGGTTTTAAAATACATCTGCATGAATCACAAACCCCGCATTTTGTTAAGGGAGCTGATTGCATCTACAGACATTACTCAAATACACATCTCCTGCTTTATGTGTGAGTGTGTTTCAGAGGTTTCTCTGCCCAAAGTAACGCTGCTGGAGGTCTCAGTGTAGACGCTTCTGGTCTCACCACAGCTTTTGCACTCAAAGAGTGTGTGTTTGTGTGGGTTTTTTATCTCACAGACAGACTCAGCTCAACTGAAATGTTTGTTTTGGGTGAAAGACAGTAAAGTGAGTGAATGTCGGGGTTATTTGGTGGAACGAGGGATTCTCTCTCCCTTGCTTTTCTCCCCCGGGTGATGAAGGGGAGGTATTGGTATTCCACAGCCATGTTTGCTTGCTCTCTGGAGCAGGAGAGTAACCCTTTCATGTATTTTTTATGCTCATTATTCACTCCTGTCTGGCTTCTTTATGTTTTTTTCTCTCCACTTTTGTTTTTTCTCTTTTGTACTCTGTGTTTTTTCTTCAGCAACCTCTTCTTCTGGTTGAGTTTTTATTATTGGGGCTAGAAAGGCAAATTGATTTCAGGCACTCCAGCTATGTCAAGATTCCCTTCTCTCCCTTCCTAAAATAAAAAAGAAGAAACAAGATTACAGAAGGATAGAGAGAGAGAGATGTGCTGGTATGAACCAGACCACAAAGTGAAAGGATCAAACCCCACTTACTTCCATTGTGTCCCTGAGCAAGACCCTTAACCGGAGTGTCTCCAGGAGGACTGTCTCTATAACTGGAAACTGCTAGGTCTTGCATTTTCATCGACAGTTTGATGCTAATGATGACCACAGTGACCAATCACACACCTGCATCCCTCTTAGGGCAGTGGTGGCCTAGCGGAGGGCAGTGGTGGGCTATCTGTAGGGCAGTGGTGGCCAAGCGGTTAAGTAAGGCCCCGTAATCAGAAGGTTGCTGGTTCGAATCCCGATCCGCCAAGGTGCCACTGAGGTGGCACTGAGCAAAGCACAGTTCCCACACACTGCTCCCCGGGCGTCTGTCATGGCTGCCCACTGCTCCCTGAGGGTGATGGGTTAAATGCAGAGGACAAATTTCACTGTGTGCACCGTGTGCTGTGCTGCTGTGTATCACAAGTGACAATTTCACTTTTTCACTTTAAACTTACTTCTCTCAAGCACCAATTTGATTCTTTTATTTTCTCCATGTTTAATAGACGTTTAGCCCTATTGTGATTTCTGCTATCATGTAAGAGTATGAAGTCTGGGATGAATGTGTTGAATTTGGTACAAACAGCACAGTTCTGTCTGGAAGTTTCCGGTTGTCTGCATGTGGATGGATTGTGCCTGTACATCATTCACACAGTCCTCCTCTTCACCCAGAACCGAGTCTGTGGCGGAGAAGATGCTGACCAACTGGTTTGCCTTCCTGCTCCACAAGTTTTTGAAGGTAAGCAGACTGGGCCTTCAGGGGGAACAGGGTCTTCAGGGGAATTTCTGATTGCATGCTTCTGATTCTTGCATGCAAGAATGAGCTGGTCGTTTCTGCAAAATCTTATCCAGAATTATTATATACATTTTTACCCCAAACTATATACAAATTTAGTCCAAAATTCAGTTTTGTGTTATGTTGTTTTGGCTGAATTACTAATGTAATGTGATCGACACAGACGGATCACCTCACCTCATCAGCTCTGTTTTTACATTTTCAGTGAACTGAAATATTGAATATTGCAATATGTACAGTATCACACTATATCATTGTATCATGACATATTGTATCCTGAGATCCTTTCCAGTACACACCTACTTTATGAGAACCAGTGGTGATCCTACAGGTGAAACACTGGTGCCGGGCATTAATGTAATGGCTATTCAGTCAGGTCCTGCTCTCAATCATGCTTTCAGTGAGAAGTGGGGGACATGTGGCCCTGTCATCTGTCCCTGTCTGCACCCACCAGACCCTCATACATCACTGCCTGACAGGGGTTTCTTATCCAGAGGGAACAGACAGCACTGTTACCGAGCGCAACTGCAAGCGAGCTCAGATCCTTATCTACATGTGTCTTACACTTGGACTGCTCTTAAAGTCCTGATCCTCCTGGAGGCTGTCAGACCCACAGTCTCAAACCACTCTCTTGTGTGTGTGTGTGTGTGTGTGTGTGTGTGTGTGTGTGTGTGTGTGTGTGTGTGTATGTGTGTGAGCAGGAGTGTGCTGGTGAGCCTCTCTTCATGCTCTACTGTGCCATAAAGCAGCAGATGGAGAAAGGTCCCATAGATGCCATCACCGGTGAGGCACGGTACTCTCTCAGTGAGGACAAACTCATCCGCCAGCAGATAGAGTACAAGACGCTGGTTAGTACCATTCTCACACACACACACACACACACACACCGAACCCAAACCGCCAAGGTGCCACTGAGGTCACCGTCCCCACACACTGCACTCCAGGCACCTTTCGTATCTGCACACTACTCACTAAGGGTTATGGGTTAAATGCATATTTAGCTGTGACAAACTTTCACTTTCAAACGCATTTATACACAAGTGGTAGTGGGTGGTAGTAGCCTAGTGGGTAACACACTTGCCTATGAACCAGAAGACCCGGGTTCGAATCCCACTAACCACCACTGTGTCCCTGAGCAAGACACTTAACCCTAAATTGCTCCAGGGAGACTGTCCCTGTAATACTGATTGTAAGTCGCTCTGGATAAGGGCGTCTGATAAATGCTGTAAATGTAAAATGTAAAACAAGTCAATACATTATCAAAGCTCACAAGGTTCTTTTGCACCATTAAATATATAGAGACTTTTTTTGTCTCCAAGGCTTCTAGCATAATGCCTTTTTTATTTAGAGGTGAATGTGTATCCTTCTGACCAGTGACAGGAAGACAGCTGGTCTCCTAAAAACCTCTCTGGGTTTGGTATCTCAATTCAGGCACTGAAACAATTCAGTCAGATCTTTCAGTCTTTAAGGTGTGTCTAATGAGGCAGTGGGCCTTAGTGTTGTTTCAACAACAACTGAACCGCTGCGAACAGAGCAGTGAGGGAATTACCACTCATACACACAAGGATGACACTGCTCTGATTGTTCTGGTTGGGAATCTGGCTCATTAATGCACTAATACCCCACTGGAGTTGGAAATTGCTGTCCTGCCGAAGGTGTGAAATTAGATCATCAATGGAGGTTATAAAGTAAATCAAATAACAACAAGAAAATAACTTCACCCTGCTTCATCTTCTGTTCGCCTGGTTCCACACAGATCCTGAACTGTGTGAACCCCGACAATGAGAACAGCCCTGAAATCCCGGTGAAGGTGCTGAACTGCGACACCATCACCCAGGTGAAAGAGAAAACCCTGGATGCTGTCTACAAGAACATGCCCTACTCACAGAGACCCCGAGCTGTAGACATGGACCTGGGTACGACACACATACATCCTCCATTTCCAGCATTCAGAACTGTTTAAAATGACCCTAAATGTAGTATGTGGTAATGTAGTGTGTGTAGGTAGATGTATTCTGATGGAAGGAAGGGGAGGTTGGCGCTGTCTGCATGTAATAAAGTCCAGCCAGCAGAGGAGAAAATCTGTGATCACTGCCTGTGTGAACACGTCCATTTCCTCATAATCATTATCATTTCATTATAGGTTGACAGGGCCTCAGCTCCCTCTCTTCATCTTTTGTCCCTCTCCATTTATTCCCCAACCCTTAAAAAAGTAAGAAAAAAAGCTGAGCTCGCCCCTCAGTCGGTTTGAAAATGATGCGTTGCCTCTCTGACACAAGGGCCAATTACAGGCTGAAAGGGTGAGAAAGGAGCGAGAGAGAGAGAGAGAGAGAGAGAGAGAGAGACAGGGATAGCTGTTTAATTAAAATTCCCATCAGTCCAGATTGTCTATCGGCCACAGTGAGCACAGCTGCACAACACAAATCTGTTGATGCTGCTTTCTTTTTCTAATGTTCTTGCAGTACTGCCTTCATATTGAATCTTTATTATCATTGGCTGCAGAGTGGCGTCAGGGCCGAATGGCTCGTGTTGTCTTACAAGATGAGGACATCACCACCAAGATTGAGAATGACTGGAAGAGGCTCAACACCCTCATGCATTACCAGGTAGGACCAACACAATTGTTCACATGACCCTGTCCTACCTGTCTACCTCCAGGAGAAAATGATGATGGTGATGATGACAATTAGCACCTTCATCCTCACAGGGATGTAAAATAGTCTCTCTCAGGTAGCTCTCGTACCCACATACTCAGTTGCTCCTTTCATTCAGCATGAACTGAGGGTTTCATTAGAAATTCAGTTGCATTAGGTTTCATGGTCATTACCAGAAGTAAACTCATTAATTACTAATGTGTTTTCCATTAGTAGCAATTTTCTAGTCTGGACTTTGTTTATTATTGTTGTTTCTGCTTAATTTTTTCATTTCACTTCTCTCTTTTGCTGTTGAGTAATAGCACAAAAATAGCTTTTGTGCTCCTGTACAACGTGCTCATCGCTCACGTTTTATGCAGCAGTTGCTTCATCTGAGATGGGGGCACTGGCCTCCCAACTACTCACCAATGCCATCTGGGCATGATGCTTCTGTACAGAGGCGGGGGAGAGGTCATATGCCTGTAATCTGTCATTAGGGATGTATCTCATGCTTTCAACAATGCTTCATAGTCTCACTTCGCTCTGTAAATCTGGGAAATACAGCAAAAAGAGGTTCTCGTGGTTTGAAAAACATCTGCCAGAGGGTGAAGACTATTTTCTCACATGTCCATTTACAGATTCTGAATGTCAGACCTAAATGATGTTTAAATATTTCTGCAGACTGAGTCGTCTGTCATGTAGCAGCCATTCAAAAACACAAATATGAAGAGGTTAACAGAGAGATTCATAACTAGCTACATTAAGCATGACTGTTTTTATAAATAAGCATAATAATTGTTATTGTATGTTATTATATAGTATATTATTGTCAAATATATGCAGATGTTCCGGTCATGTTCCAACAATAACAATATCTGGTCAGGATTTTTCTTTAACTTTATGTAATTTTAATTGAACAAAACAAGGACATTTCTTAATGACCTTGAACTTTTGAATGGCATTGTAAATTTCTCCACCAATTAGAGAACCCAGTTACACAATTACAAGATTGTCTATTTAACATGTCCTCTTCTACTTAATGGAAGGGGAGCAAGACAAAAAAATAAACTTGACCTAAACCAACTGCAGCAAACCCAGATCAGAGCACCGCTCACAGCTCTGTTCCCTGATAGGCATGTGGTTTCTGGGATTAGAGATGGTGCTCTGGGAAATGGCTCAGGTCCACCATTATCTTCCTGGAACCAGTACAAATCAGCCCCCAGGGGAAAAAGGCAACTGCATTCAATCATCCAGCATTTCATAGAGCAGACCAGCTCCTCACAAAGAGAGAAGGTGAGAGGATGAAAAGAGGGAAGAAAGAGGTGGAGTTAACTAATAGGGCTTTCAACTGCCTTGTTTCTGAATCTTTCTGGAACTTTCTGATGAAGTAATAAAGGACATGGAACAAGAGAGGGTTGAAGGGAAGGAAGGGAGGGAGGGAAGGATGAAGGAAGATGTTACATGGAAAAAAATGTGTTGGCAGCCCAAAGATTGGGAGGCAGCCAAGCAGAAGTGTGGCTTCTTAAGAGCTTCGCTTTCAAGTGTCTTCCAGTCTCCTGCAGAGGGTCAACCAGGGCCACAACCCCATCTAATGGTGTAGCAGGGATTAGTGTGAGCTGGAGAATCACCAATGCAAATCAGCTAAACGTTTGTCCTCTGTATAATTTCATAGAACACCATGAACTAATACTGACTGTTATCATCCCAACCAGCCACTAATCCATATCTTATTATTAAAAAAAGGTTTTTTCTTGTGATTATTAGCTTTTACAATTACACTAGTGGCCGATTGAAATCCATTTGATGCATGAAGGAAAAAAAACATCTGAGATGATTTAGAACAACACCATTGACTATTCATATACCAACAACTTCTGTTATTCATTTCCCAGTATTCATGGCCCTTAAACAGTCTGGCTTCAAAGCTGCACATTCCACTGAAACTGCATAACTAGCTGAGGAGCTTGTCTTATGACTACACTCTCAAACTTAAAATTTCAGATTCAACATCTTATCTTCAGGATTGAACATACCAGGTGACATGGTGAGGATCCCTGTTTGCCCCGCCATGATTGGAATTCCCCAAGCCTCCGTCCTTGGATGCCTCCTCTTTTCCTTAAACATTAGATCCCTTGGAGATGTCAGAGCCTCACATTCTCTTACCATCGCTAAAAAGGCAACAACAACAACAACAACATTTATTTCTCATATAGCCCAAAATCACATACAGTATGTCTCAATGGGCTTTGACAGGCCCTACAGTTGACACCCCCCACACTTGACCCTTCTGCACACAAGGAAAAACTCCACACAAAAAAAACTCTAGGAGAGAGAAAAAAGAAAGGAAGAAACCTTGGGAAGGAGTGATAGGGAGGGACCCCCTTCCAGGGTAGAGTGAGCCTGCAAATGGTGTCAGTGCAGGGTTGGGGATGATATAATAATAAGTCCTACAGTTGTAGGGTTGGAGAAGTCCAGGATGTAGTCAGTGTCATGGTCTAGATTAGTGTCCATAATGATGTTGCTGGTCCATTTGAAGATCCCTATAGCTGTAGTTGTAACGGTGGTGGTGGCTGTGGTGACCCTCTGGTTTGTTTCATGGTATGTCCTTGTTTAGTAGTTGTCAGGAACCAGGAAACAAACAGAAGCAGCGGCAGACGGTTGCACTGTACGACCGATACTGAAATATGTGGTAATAGTGGTATATTGGTGCTACAGTGGCCCGGTACCCTAACTAGGACAGCCAAACTAGGGTGAATTTAACTTTGTCTGTGTCTAACAGGGGGACTCTATGATAAACTTGACTTTATAATTGACACTGTGTCAAAATGAAGTGAAATGAGGGTCTAGGACTTTACCAAAAAGCCAGAGAAAACAGATAGGTTTTGAGATTGGATTTAAACAGAGACTGTGTCTGAGTCCCGGACACTGACAGGCAAGCTGTTCCACAACTGCGGAGCTCTATAGGAGAAGGATCTGCTCCCAGCTGTGACCTTCTGCACCTTTGGTACCAGTAGTGACCCCGCACCCATTGATCGAAGGGGGCGTGGCGGTTCGTAAAGAACCAAAAGTTCACACAGGTACTGTGGGGCGAGACCATTTAGAGCTTTATAGGTTAAAAGTAGGATTTTGTAGTCAATCCTAAATTTGATGGGTAACCAGTGCAGTGATTGTAAGACTGGGGTGATGTGGTCAAATTTCCTGGTTCTAGTTAGAACTCTGGCTGCAACATTCTGTACTAGCTGGAGTTTACTCATGCACCTACTAGAGCATCCAGACAATAATGCATTGCAGTAATCTAACCTTGATGTAATAAATGCATGGACCAACTTTTCTGCATCATGCATTGAAATGATATTTCTTATTTTCGCAATATTTCTAAGGTGAAAGAATGCTATCCTATTTCTGTATAATCTGTACATTTTCATATTATAGTATACTAGAAAGAAAAAAGAAAACCATCCCAACATTTCCCCTTGTTTATGCTCATTTAAACAAATTTCATCAAACAACATTTCAAAATAATTTTCCTCAAATATTCATAAAAACAAAACATTCATCATCCAGTCGTTGCTATTTGGGTTTTCAACAGGAGTTTGCTTCATCTGTGAATAAGAGTAGTTCTGCAAGGTCCGTATCGCAATCTTAACGTTTATTGCCAGTATGAGGTTTTTCCTGCAAACATCTGCAATTTCTTGGTTACAGCAGTTTCAGTCAATTGAACTTTCAGGCTTTGGATAATGTGGTTTATGTATGTGTAATAAAGCATTGTTGAGTGTAATTAATTAATCCAGTTCATAACTTTTATTTATTGTCACAAAAATTTGAATCCCACCAAATGTGATTTCTTGCTATAGCCCTTGATAATCCTCAGTAAGCCCCCTCCCTTTTTCTTATTAAATATTCATATTTTAAATTTTTAATTAAATTTACTCACTAAATTACGAGTGGAAAATCCGCCGTCACCCTCTGAGCGCTCCTGAAGGGGACATGCCTCCCTAAATTCCAAAATCTCCAGCAGATGACAGTGACAGTCCCCTCCAGGAATGTCTCAAAAGTGATATTGGAGGCCCACAAATGAATTTGTGTCCATTCTAATTAATGTGAGGAGTCTGGTGAGTTTATTAATAATAGAAAGCGTTTAATCTTGTACAATATGGAACAACCCCATGGTGAAAGAATTGTGGATTTTGCTCAGAGACTACTTCTAGAAAAGCTCTTTTATCAGAAGATGAAATTATATAATAAGATATGGATTTTTGTTGTGACCAATGAGATACAACACATCAGTACAACACAACACCGCAGACACTCTGGCTTCAAGGTCATCAAGGTCATCTTCGTTACTTTCAAAACAACTATCATCATATGAATGGCCTTTAGAAAAGGAATTTACATATGAGAAAAAAGGGGAAAAAGAAAAAGGGGAAAAGCTTGAGCTGACTGCAAAAGTTTCAGACTTTCTGCAATGAAAATAGGTGATAGTAGCCTAGTGGGTAACATACTTGCCTATGAACCAGAAGACCCAGGTTCAAATCCCACTTACTACCATTGTGTCCCTGAGCACACTTAACCCTAAATTGCTCCAGGGGGACTGTCCCTGTAACTACTGATCGTAAGTCACTCTGGATAAGGGCGTCTGATAAATGCTGTAAATGTAAAATGAAAATCTTTGCACTTTAATAAGTCTTGTTATGATATGTAACTTGCCAGATTGTCTTTTTTGAACAGCAGCTGTTGATTTATGCCTAGCTATACAGGTATGAAGATGAAAGTGAAATTGAAATGATGCAAAGTTGCACAGCTAGCCAGTGTCACTATTGTCTCCAGATATGTGACACAGGATTGGAGCAGAAGGCGATATGTAGACTGTAGAGACGTGTCGGGAAGAGGCCCTGTTGAATGACGCTGCTTTCTTTCTTCCTTCCTGCAGGTGTCTGATCGCAGTGTGGTGGCGCTGGTTCCAAAGCAGACCTCCTCCTACAACATTCCTCCATCTGCCAGCATCACACGCACATCCATCAGCAGATATGGTAAGGGTCTGTGTGTGTGTGTGTGTGTGGTTCATACACTCTGGTAAAAGGGATCAAAGGAGCATGAGTGCTGACAGGATTGATGAGGAAAGCTTCTTCAGATAAAAAAAAGTCCTCTACATGCATTAACCTGTTCTCTGAAGGCGAGTCACCAACCTCCCATCTGCTGCACTCCCGACTTCCAAGTCACAGAGCTGTGGGTGTCTCCTTCTCCCCCTCCCCTCTCTCTGATTGCTAATTATTCAGTGCTGGCGCTACTTCACACCAGCAATTTGCCAGTTCCACCAAGACGCTTGTGTTGTCACCTACAGACAGGGCCAAATCAAGACCCCAAACATGTGCCACAATTTAGGCAGTGACAATGATGGAAATGCTTGCCAATTCTGGAGAGGTCAGAACATACATAGAACAAACATGTTCACTTGTCAGCTGCTTCCTCCCAAACAGGAGAAATTCTCAATCCATCATCAGTTATAGAAGAAGGTACTGGTCGCATGGGCTGACCACCCCAGCAGCGCGTTACAGTTGTAAAGGCTTTAAAGCTCCAGACAAAACTTCAATCTCAGCAGAGGCATAAAATAATAATAAGAAGAGCATCTCACCATTTTCTCACTGTTCACAACCTCTTCGCTGTAACTGTCCATGCTGCAGTCACAGAAGGTCACATCAGACACAGCTGTGTTTTTTCAACACCCAGCACTATGCAAGCATCCCTGTCACACTGGTACACACACATACACACATATCAGCAGTTCCATTTTACACATACTGTATATAAAAATAAATGATGTAGCATGTAGTTTCTCATCCTTCTAATCGTACCCAGCCTCCGTCAGCAAAATCACAACGTGTACATTTATTCCCACAATGCCGCACTGACAGAAAGAAATGTAGTTTACAGCATCAGATGTAGACAGTATCCAGGGGCGAGCCTGTGTGCGTGTGTGCGTGTGTGTGTGTGTGTGTGTGTGTGTGTGTGTGTGTGTGTGTATATATATATATATATATATATATATATATATATGTATATTCCTCTCATCTTTGCTCTCTTTCCCTCTGCTAATCTCTCACCTCCCTGGGGTCAACTCTGCACAACACAGATCTCCTCAAAAAATTCCACTTTGGGCTTAATGTCGCGAAGGCCACTTGCTACCTTTGTTATCTAACCTTGCCTGTGAAGAGGGTGTCCAAATTAGTCAGGGGACCAGCCAGAAGGAAAAAATAAGTCATTGGGATGAGCGAGTATTTTAGTATTTGTAGTAATTTAAAGTAGTCGTCTTTTAAAAAGTAATGACGGTAGTGACTGTGGTGGCCTGATCTGAGTATCCTGAGTTCGACTTTGTTCACATTTACATTTACAGCATTTATCAGACGCCCTCATCCAGAGCAACTTACAATACGTAGTTACAGGGACAGTCCCCCCCTGGAGCAATTGTGACCCTGGAGTTCAAGACACAATGGTAGTAAGTGGGATTTGAACCTGGGTCTTCTGGTGAACAAAGTCATAACTCTCACCTCACTGATGTATTTGAAAACATGATGTGAAGTACTGTAGAAAAATGTATGGGATGCAACATGATGCATAGATAATCAAGGCACTGATAACTGTAATCGGATCGATATGTGAGAGACGTGAAGGCCTCTAGCTCTCAATGCATCAGGAACCTTTAGACGTGTTGGTTTGGCATCTTTTCATGTCATGTTGAGAGTGGTTAATAGAGCGGGCAGGTACTGCAGCTCCATACAAGATGTGAGAGGCAGACGGATCCATGGGATTTATTGAAATGTTGCTTCATGAGAGAGCTGCAGATGTTCAGCATGCAGGTGGACAACTCCACCCTGTCACTTCACCTGTGATAAAAATAGACAGTATAATTACAGTATAGTATAAATAGTATAATATAGTAAGTATAATTATCTGTGTGTATCTCTGTTCCAGATTCAACATTCCGGTACACAGGTAGTCCTGACAGTCTGCGCTCCCGTGCACCCATGATCACCCCTGACCTGGAGAGTGGGGTGAAAGTCTGGCACCTAGTGAAGAACCACGAGCATGGAGATCAGAAGGAGGGTGACCGTGGCAGCAAGATGGTGTCTGAGATTTACCTGACCCGCCTCCTGGCCACTAAGGTACAGGTCCACCCCACCACGCCCCACAGTGCATCAGGCCACTGTGGTCTCTGTTAACACTTTATCCATCACTGGGTGGGGCTGGGTGCCATGCTGCAGCCCGATCTTTTTAAAGATAGTCACACCGCACACTGTCAGATGTATTTTTAACATCTGTAATATTTTTAAAAAGTGGAATGAAAAATTATGTCATGTATGTTTTCCTTTTTATAGATCTAAAATGATTTCCTTTTTAGAGATCTGATTTATAGATCTGGTTCATGTTTTTTTGAGCGTATTCATCATTAATTGTTTTCTGAACTGACATAGAAGTATGTAAACTCAGCGAGCACACCCCTTTTATTTACTACAGGGTACTCTTCAGAAGTTTGTGGATGACCTGTTTGAGACACTCTTCAGCACAGTACACAGAGGCAGCGCGCTACCACTGGCCATCAAGTACATGTTTGACTTCCTGGATGAACAGGCTGATAAACATGGCATCCATGACACAGACGTCCGCCACACATGGAAAAGCAACTGGTAAATGCCCGGGTATCCACTGGTGATTGACTTCTTTTGTTAAAACATGCCTCTTTGTTTCCACAGCCTTCCTTTGCGTTTCTGGGTGAATGTCATCAAAAATCCCCAGTTTGTCTTTGACATCCACAAGAGCAGCATCACAGATGCCTGTTTGTCAGTCGTGGCCCAGACCTTCATGGACTCCTGTTCCACCTCAGAGCACCGCCTGGGCAAAGACTCACCCTCCAACAAGCTGCTCTACGCTAAAGACATACCCAACTACAAGAGCTGGGTGGAGAGGTTTGAGTTCCCATAACCTATAAAAAAAACATGTTCCAATCGTCTGCTGTGCAGTACAATCCCCAGTTAGATAATAATGTGCTTATATCACATTTTACAGCCTTGTGCTCCAGCAACCATTATAATTTTTAATAGTTTCACACATAATCTCCCATTAAACCTTTCATATAATTTTATATTCTGAGACTAGAGCTGCACCCCTATTTGTCCCTTCAGGTACTATGCAGACATCAGTCGCCTGCCGGCCATCAGTGACCAGGATATGAACGCCTATCTGGCTGAGCAGGCAAGACTCCATTCCAACGAGTTCAACATGCTGAGTGCACTCAACGAGATTTACTCCTATATCAGCAAGTACAATGAAGAGGTAATGTACCCAGCTCACGCTGGTCATCTCGCTTATTCAGGTTGGTTGTTTATTACTGTAGCCCAAAGCACTGAATCACTGAATCTGGCTTCCCTAAATGCTTGTCCTATTAAAAGACATTTAGCTAATCCATTTAAGAACAGAAGACTTGGATTAAAGATCAATGTCTAGTCACACCACAGGATGTCATGTGTCCTAATGAATGAACTTTGAATAAGAAGATGGAGGGCTTGAGTCACTGCATGGTTGATGCTGTGTACAAGAATAAAAGAGTTACTTATTAGGGGCAGTGGTGGTGGAAGCAAACTCATAATCGGAATGTTGTGGGTTCAAATCCCGAACCGCCAAGGTGCGACTGAGGTCCCCTTGATTAAGGTACCTTCCCCACACACTGCACCCTACCCTAACCCTAACCCTGGCTGCCCACTGCTCCCTAAAGCACAGGACACATTTCATTGTGTTCATCATGTGCACACAACGACAATCACTTCACTTTCACATGGCACAATTGCAAGACATAATTTTTAAATAAACACAAAACTGGCATTGGAGCCTATAAACTGAAAATAATCTGCATGGGAACAGTTAGCATACTAAGTGAGACAACACAGTGAGAGGAGCCATGTGTTTAAATAACCTTAAGTACTGGGGGCATTCAAATTAATCGTATAATCGATGTGTTGCGATGCAGGCGTGGACGGTTGTGCATCAATGCCGTGCAAAACAGAATTGATTATATAATAATAATTTTGCTTTGTGGTTTTCTGGCGGTGGTATAATTTTTTTTTTTAATGTAGTGCTGGTCGTGACTGTGGCAGCCTGATCCGAGTACAATGCCGCTCTGGGAAGGAGTTTGGCGCAGCACAGCACACCACTCGGTGACCTTGTGCACGCATGGCGGTCAAAGTTGCACAACCAATGGAATCAAAGCGCTTTAGTATTCAATCTGACACTTTGAAACACACACAAAGCAGGAATGGAGGAAATGCTGATCTTATCAGTCTCTGAGTGTCCAGAGATCTACAACATGACAGTATTGTCTTAACGGGAGTTAACTTTGGCGTGAACCTTTTTTTTAGATTTGTTCCAATAAGCAGAAAAACTGTTGCCGTTCAGTCCACGCTCACCTGACACCACCCGACATCCAAACAAAGTGTTTTTCTGACGTTTGTGGCATCAGGTGCATTCTTATCAGAGCATTCACACGGGTGAATGAGACCTTAAGACTATACTGCACTTTGGACCTTTTCACCACTATACCTGTTGGACTTTTCAAATCATCACCAACAGTGGTGTGGTCAGGCCCAGGAACACAGTCGGTGTGTTGGGGCTGGAGAGCTTGAACCGGAGAACTCCTTTCCTGTAGCGAGAGAGAAAAAGAGAGAAAAATGGGTCATCTGGCTGGTCCTAAAAGCCCCACTGTAACCAGAAGAATGAATGAAGGCAGGGCCAGGGCTTCCAGCCATTGGTTTCTCTCAAGCACACAGCAGGGAGCAATTTATACACAACATACAATCAGGACATTATTTACAGACGTGAAATGCACGTCCATGAAGCGCAATAACAACAGTGGAAGTATGGAGTGTAGACCAGTGTGTGGGTGGTAGTAGCCTAGTGGTTAACACACTCAGCTATTAACCAGTAGACCCAGGTTCAAATCCCACTTACTACCTTTGGGTCCCTGATCAAGAACCTTAACCCTACGTTGCTCTACACTGTCCCTGTATCAGAATCAGAATCAGAATCGTATTTATTGGCCAAGTAAGTGCAAGGACATACAAGGAATTTGATTCCGGTAGATGGTGTCTCTCAAGTACAATGTAGGAAAAAAACAATGACAACAACAATGTGCAAGGGTGTGGTGTTATTGTCCAAGTTGTGGATTGTTTGTGATTTATAAATAACTATATCTACTTTTATGAATAAATAGGCAAAAAACAAACTAAATCTTATATACAAGTGAACATAAAGTGCAGTGTGCGATGATGGAGGTGATTTACAGTATCAGCGGTTTAGGAGGGAGATGGCGAGGGGGAAGAAACTGTTCTTGTGTCGGCTGGTCCTGGTCTGCAGGCTTCTATAACGTCTGCCAGAGGGCAGCAGGTCAAAGAGCCTGTGTCCAGGGTGTGAGGGATCTGAGATGATTTTCCCTGCCCTTTTCCTGGATCTTGAGAGGTACAGGTCCTGGATGGAGGGCAGGGGGGCACCGGTGATCCTTTCTGCTGACCGTACAGTCCGCTGCAGTCTGATCCTGTCCTGTTTAGTGTCCTGTAACTACTGATCTACTGATTGTAAGTCACTCTGGGTAAGGGCGTCTGATAAATGCCATGAAGGTAAATGTATATCAAGTCATGTTGGATATTTGAGATGATTTTATAGATTATCTGTTTATGAGGGAAGAAGCTGTTCCTGTGTTGGTTGGTTCTTGCATTATATTAGTATTATAAAGTGTACTGACAAGTGTGTGTGTGAGTGAGACACTAATGAGTAGGTTTATCTGTCCCCACAGATCACCGCCGCGCTGGAGCAGGATGAGCAGGCAAGGAAGCAGCGTCTAGCCTATAAGGTAGAGCAGCTAATTGCTGCCATGTCCCTGGAGAGCTGAGAGACAGGAGGGGCATGGCCTCTCTACCAGCACTGCCACCCACAGAACAATCCCAGGATCCAGTGGAAGGGAAGTGCATGCAGCCATGACACTTTTTAACCAGAGCCGGAGTGATTTCTGATTCATTTCATGCCATTTCGGAAGCGTAACGCACCGTGGCCGAACTGCATGGATGGAGGTGCAGAGACTCCCAGTGGCATCACAGCTTCATTTCCTTTAGTTTCACAGTCACATGACTGGGCGCTGACCCTGTGGGACCAAGTGTGTTAGAGCGAGAGGAACATCTCCTGTCATTCTAGAGATCCCCCTCCAGATTTTATTTTTATATGCTCTGACTGCAGTGTGCCTCTGGGGTTGCCTTCTGCTTCCCTCTTCTTCTTCTGTTCCTTCCATCTTCGTGAAGCTCGTGGTGAGGACATAGGAGTGTGGCACAGGGGTCTTTTTCACCTTCCTTCTAAAAAGATCTCAACGGTGCATCCTTTTGCTGCAGGGTCGTAGGGTGCACCTCAAAACTGTTTCTAATATGGGGAACCCTGCACCAGGATCACGTCAAGGACTCTCAACTACATATCAGTGTGTAAATGTCATTTTTTTAAAACCTTTTACACGTGAATGTACAAATGTTATATTTTGTCATTTCTGTTTCCTGAGTGGAGTCAGGATGTCCTGAGACTGGACAACTTGACGGTGTTAATTGTGTGTTCTGCATGCATCGCCCCATATTTGTGACCATTGTTTTTCAGTTTGAAGTGCCAACAGATTGCTTTAGCTGCAGATTAAGTGCCAAAAGATCCCGCCGAGTGACCCACTCACACATGTCAAAATCGGTTAATGCTTTATAATGGGGGTCCGCCATTCCAACCCCACCCCCTGGTCTCTCACCAGTACAGGCAGCTTGGTACGAACTGTGGACATTGACAGCCAGCACATCTGCAGCTGTTCACCTAGCAAGACCTCTATCAGTGATGGGCATGTGCGAAAGATGGTGTCGCTTTATTTCTAATCCATGTTCCTGGGTCGACTGGACATGAGCGGAGCCTCAGGTCAGCCGGTTCCTGTATTCTCAGTCCTGTTGGTGCTTGCTTTGACCTCGGTGTTGAACGGTAGAACGTCAGGTCCTTGTTTACATTATATACTTGAATTATGAAATGTTGTAAGCCTATATAGTGATCATATTTATGGGGCGGGGTCTTACCAAAATGATTTCCTTATTTTTTTTTTTCCTCCTGTGGCCTTAGAGTAGGTTTTCTTTCAAGCTCACAGCATAATCCACAAAAGATTCTTTGTGTCACTTTGTCAGGTTCAATCCACTCACAGCAGGAAGTTGAAAGGCAGTTGAGGGCAGCGCAGTTCCGTTGCTCGGTTCTGTTGGTTAGGAGGGAGGGAGAAACCCCTTCAGCCCCTCTCTTCTACCAAAGCTTTGAAGAAGCGCTTTGATCTCAACTGCTTGTGTGCACAGCGTGATCAGGAGATTTAAAAAAAAAAAAATAAATTGCATCAAATATAGCCGAGGGGTCAGAGGTTTTGGGAAAATTGATGTGATTGACGTGGAATCGCTGTGTCCATCTGCAGTTTGACTATTCAGCGCCATTGCGTGGGTCACAGTCAAGAATAACCCCTCCTACCCGACATGGACAGACATGTATTATACTGTCATATGCATGAAAATATTAAATTAATATAGAGGGTACCTTATATCCTGCAACATTGTTAATCGACAACCAGTCATTGCACAGCATCAAAGCCTAGAGATCTGCAGAACACAGAGTCCAAAAAACGGGGGTCAGAGAAGACGAAGTAATACTTTTTATCAGTAGAAGTAGTACTTTTCCCTCTGTATTTTGCACCTTTTTTGAATGAGATTTGGTAAGAATGTTTTTTTATTTATTGTAAGCAAGTGAAAGAACCCTTGAATGCTCTTTTATTATACTGCAAAGCAGATTTATTTTTGTTGTGTTTGAGCTGTTATTAAAGATGATGGCAGTCCATTTTCATGTTCTACTTGCATCATGCTGTCAGAGGTGAGTGGCGGGAACAACATTTACAACATTCTACATTTTTGCTCCATTCCAAGGATTCAGAGATCCTTCCAACCTATAAAACGCAACAGATCATGTTATACTGACCCTTCTTTGTAGACACTGGAGTTGTGTATTATAGTAAATGAAATAATAGTGAAAATTAGTACGATTGTTGTTTTATGAAAGTGTTGTGAAAATTATAAGAAATTTAAAATATTTAAAAAAGGATGGACTTGTTTTTTTGTTTTTTTGTTTGTTATGATAATATATTATTGTGTACCTATTGTAAATATGAAGCACACCTATTTTGCAAGCCAAGGATTCACTTTGTACCATTGTTATATATAAATAAACTTTACATGGTGGATTTTCCTTATAGACGCTTAAGACTCCTAAATATTCCATATACCATAAAATGCACATATTCCATGTTGTTAAAGCTACTGAATAATAAAGAGGGTATAGAGTCTAACTAATATATCTGTTCCTAATAATGTCTCCTTCATCTCTCCTGGTCTGATGGCACTGCTGCAGCGTACAGGAATCAAATGGGAAAAAATCTCCATTCACCTTCAAGCTAATCAAATCTTAACGCATCCAACCTACTCAGCCAGAGCAATCCCACAATACAATTTAAACCCCACCATCAGGGAGCACTCGCATTTGGGCCAGACGTGTAACAAGATTAGTAGGGCTGCTAATTTCAAGGTTTCAGGGACAGTAGAGCTCCTGTGATTCTCTCTCGGGGGGGGGGGGGGGGGGGGGTGTGAAGCTTCCTATTTCCTCAGATCAGACCTAGAGGAAAGCGTCATAATATGTGATATATAAGAAAAATAATTGATTTATATATTTAACTTAAATCTCAGAGATAACACCTGGACCAGATTTAATCATTTGTGGTCTCAAATAACTATTATTTTAGGATAAACCATGAAGAGATCTGAATTAATAAGAACATGTGCATTTAAAAACCTATTTTTAATGTACCAGTCAATAATGTTCCAAGCAATATATGAACATTTTATGGAATGTGTTGTGCTAAGCTTAATCCAAAAATGTTTTGTTGCAGTAAATACATTATGAATTTTCTTAAGGTTCACTGTGTCATGGTCCAAATTCATTAAAAGTGGAGAATGTTTTGAAATGATTTATTGTGGTTAAACTCTTCAAAAGCAACAGCTATGAAATTAATTAATTGGCTGGAGATGGGTGGTCTGGTCTGTTAGATAGAGCTGTAACCCAGGCAGTTCTCTACCACAGATCTTCATCAAGCACTAGCATCAATAATTAAAGAGGCTACCAGTAATTGCTGGCCATAAATAATTCACCATTAGCTCCCTGCAGACCTCAGTGATGTCCGGTTCAAATGCAGCAGGACTGATTCACAGCTTTTTCATTAGTGGTAGGCAGTTCATGATAAACAAACTCACTCATGAATCTGTACATTTTATTCTATATAAACCTCCTACTTTTACTAAAACATTTTAAGCAACAAAAAAACAACAGTATTTGTCAATAACATTTTATAAATGCATTAACTTCATGGAATAAACTGATGGAGAGATGCTGTAAATATGTCTGAGGACACTTTAAATATGATGTTCCCAAGCAGCGTTATTCAGCATCTGAAACAGCCAAGATGGGCATCAGAGGCAGGGCTAATCACCCTCAGTGCCTAATCCTGTACTGCTGAGACCAGTTCAGATACACATGGATCTTAATACTCTGTGAGGCATGACGTCCCTTTTACTCTGGAGCGGTATTTTACAAATACAGCTGGATTTATCATTTTAAAGCCCCGAGCCTGGCCTGTAATTGCTGCTATTTGCAACAATGTTACTTTGTTAATTCTGCCATGTTGATGTCCAAATCATCACCAAAATGGAACATTTACAGTTCTTTATACCTTCGTCCAGGGCAGCGGAAGGTTTTCCCTCAGAATCCCTGCCTGACCTGTCGGCAGATGGTTTTATTCAGGAATTCTGTGCTGAATGCATTCTGTCCATTTCTGTGTGTATCCCTGCATTGTTAGCGTGTCCCCTCCAGGCACCGTGCCACCCTGACCTGTCAGTCATGGGTCAAGGATGGGTTCCCCCGGGGAGCTTGTTACAACACTAATCCCCCATCCCGCCACCACCCAGACATAATCTCACAGAAAAGAGAGCGATGAGGGAGAAAGAGGAAGAGTGGAAAAACAAGAGGGTGGGATGGAGGAGATAAGCTAACAGGGCGTGGAATTTAGTAGAAAAGTCTGAGTGGTGAAGATCAGAAGGCAATCAAGCACACACAGAAAGAGAGAGAGAGAGAAAGAGAGAGAGTAAGAAAAAAACTGAGTGAGAGGAGAGGAGAGTGAACAAGTCCGTGGAAGAAGACGGAGTCCAGGTGTCAGAAGCGTCTCCTGTGGGAATTATTAATAGCTCAGTGTCCCGCTGTGTTGGCTGCCTTCCTCGGTGTGTGTGTAAAACCCTTTTGCCATCATTAGAGTAGCACACACAGACACACACCATAGTTTGTGCACTCAACACATTTCACAGTTGATGCAGACATGACAAACAGATAGACAGACATAAAACACAAACACAAAAACACACACATAAACACACAAGTGTAGGTGGGACCCACTTTCCAGTTTTCACCCCTGCTGTTCTGCTTGTTTGAATATGCAGATGCCAATTAGCCCTGCATGCATCTAAACACATCCGCAGGCACCTAGACCCATGTGCATGTCCCCCTCTTACCAGCCAATAATGTCCCCAACCCCCCCCTCTGTCAATTCCACCCCACTGGTGCTTGATTGCAACCCTGGCCAATATGGAAGATAATCACTTCCTATTTCCCATGTCTCCCCTCACCACATGGCTGCCATTCCAGTCGCACACTCAGCCCATGGAGCTCCAGCACTTATTATCCTCTACACCTGCTCCAGCGGGAGCCAGAGGGTGGAGGTAGGAAGGCCCTGCTGGATAGATTTGGAGAGAGACACCTGCAGACGGTCAGGCCCACAATCCAAAATGGTCATATCTGCAGAGCTTCTGGACGTTCTAACAGAGGCATGAATAGAAAAAATTGTTTGTTAGTTATGGAATGTCAATGGTGAATTTCTGTTAACAATCATGTCCTATTATCTTCTGGCAACAGTACCAAGCTCCCTGACCTTCAATCAATCTACAGCAAGAGGTGCTGGACCAGGGCCAGGAAGATAGTGAAGAACCTAAGCCACCCCAAAAATGGACACAGAGAGAATGAGGAGGAGCTTCTTCCCGCAGGCTATCCGAGCTGTCAACACTTCAAGGACAGAACACTACTACACTCCAGCACTTTCACTTTCAATCACTTCTGGACTCAATCCCCCCAGAATTTTGCACAAATGTTTTGCTTTCACTTTACTCATTTGCACACCTTCACCCTACCTGTTACACATATTTTATGTTAAAAACATGAAAGTGTAATATTTGCTTATGTTTGCAATATTTGCATATTGGTTCACTGTATACTTGCAATATTTGCAATACTGTGGCCTATAGCAGTTGCTAAAGCATTTCACTGCATATCATACCGTGTATGACTGTGTAAGTGACAAATACATTTTGAATTGATTGTGAAACACTGCACCACAGCAACCATTGACATAACAAAAATATGTTCTCTGTTTTTAACCCATCACCCTTCACTGCCCAGCAGTGGGCAGTGATGAAAGGTACCCGCGGAGCAGTGTGTAGGGATGGTGCTTTGCTCAGTGACACCTTGGCAGTTCGGGGGCAGTTGAACCTGCAACCGAATAATGAGTCCATTCCTTTACCTGCTGAGGCACCACTGCCAGTGAGCCAGCCATTGGTCCACTTACACTCAGTAGCAACTCAGGAGTGACTCAGGATTAAGTGTCTTGCTTAGGGACACAATGGAACAAAGTTGGGTTTGAACTCATATTACAACCAAACTCACAAATTTTGCTAAATCACTGCTGCTGATGACCAGCTGATATTAATTGAAATTTCTAAAAACAGACCGCAAAGCCCCATTTACTACCATTGTGTCCCTGAGCAAGACTTAAAAGTTCAATGTGTAATGATTATGCATATGAGGTTGCCTAGTGGCCAAATTGGCCAAAGCTGGATAATTATAATTGGTGACTTTAATCTTCAAGTAGATAAGTTGGATGATCTCTGCAGAGATTTCACATCTATTCTTCACTCCATTGGTGCCTCCCAAAGTGTGATATACCCAATCCATAGCTGTGGAGACACTCTTCATCTGGTTGTTGTAATTGTCATGTTCCAGTTATTCCAGTACACTTCTTAAACTTAAACACACTTAATTTATGCTTAGAATTCTGCTCTTTGAATCTTCCTCCAACCTTGTGTCCAACCAGTTCTTTAAATCTCTAAAAGACATCAAAGACTGGAAGACCCACAACTCAATCAAGACTGAAGCAAGACACGTAAATAGAAATAGATTGAAATATGATGGTTTCTCAGCTGTTCATACTACATCAGTAAAAAATCTGGTTGTGACCTTTTTGATGCTGATCTGCTTTTTGACTATCAAATTCAAAATATTTCCTGGATGGCGTACTTCTGCCTTAATATTTCTAGGGTTAGGAAGTTTCTCTCCATCTCTGATGCAGAGAAGTTAGGACAGGCATTTATAACATGTAGACTGGGCTACTGTAACTCTCTGTTGCAGCCAGGGTTCTTACATACACAATACTCCTGTATTGTCTTCTGCTTTGCACCTATAAAGCTTTGCATGGTGATGCTCCAATTTTTTCTTAGTAAACTACTAGTCCCTCATAACCCACCACTCTCCCTTCATTCTCTGGGAGAAGGTTTACTTGCTGTTCCCAGAGTATGCTGGAAACAGAACATTTGCTTACAGGGCCCCAAATCTGTGGAACACAGGAATATTCAGTAATCAGACACAGTTTCAATATTTAAATCAATGCTAAAAACCTACTTATACAGTCAGCACTCCACTCACCTTTAGTAATTCTGCAGTAGTTAGTGCCGCCGGAAATGTTTAGTCCTCTGCTTACTTGTCATTTCAGATAATTTATCACTTACACACCTTCTGTTTTCTTAATCCGTCACCGTGCAATCCCATGTGTATGGTAAATCTCTCCTGCAGAGAGCATCCCGGTCGGTGCAGAGTGATGATCTATTTGGCCTGTACTGCATGGCCCTTACAAGCCCCCTGCTGATTCAACCTGAG
Organism: Denticeps clupeoides; assembly: GCF_900700375.1. Taxonomy (NCBI): domain Eukaryota; kingdom Metazoa; phylum Chordata; class Actinopteri; order Clupeiformes; family Denticipitidae; genus Denticeps; species Denticeps clupeoides. The sequence goes on from NC_041716.1 coordinate 21,696,412, forward strand.
AGTTGTGATATTAGTCTTTGCCAAACCCTCTGCAGGTTCTGCAATGTAATGTTTTGTGTGGTTTTCAGTTGCTTATTTCCCGACCATCGTGATGTTTATTTTCAGTTATTAAACCATCACTTATTTTTGGCATGACAATAGTCATCTGCTGGAACTCTAATTTACTACCTCTAATATACCACATCATTATAACTGGATTACAATAACCTCTACACAGTGGGGAGAAAATGTATTTCACACACTGCATATTTTTCCCTGTAATTTTCATCATGGTGCACCTCAACTGTTAGAGACAGTTTCTAAAAAACAAAAATAATATATAATATTTGATACAAAAAAATAATAGAACGTAATATTTGGTCCAGAAACTATTACAGAGGCCAAACATTTCCTTTCCGGTTTCTTGACCAGGTTTGCACACACTGCAGCTGGGATTTTGGGCCACTCTGCCACACAGATCTTCACCAGATATTTCAGGTTTCGGGATTTTTGCTGGGCAACATGGAGTTTTAGCTACACCATAGATTTTTGCCTGCCTTAGTTGCCCTGGCTGTGTGTTTTGGGTAAAAGTCCTGCTGGAAAATCCAGCTATGTTTCATCTTCAATGCTCTTACTGAGGGAAGGAGGTAGTTGACCAAAATCTTATGATACACAGCTCCATCCATCATCTCCTCAATACGGATCAGTTGTCCTGTCAGCAGGCATTTGGTCGGTGAGAGGGAGGCAGGAGGTGAGTGGAAATGGGAGTGGACCAGTGGACTGGACAGGAGGATGTCTTGGGTGGCAGGAAGGTGGGATAACATGAAGTATCATCTTAGCAAAAGTGGCAGGCAAACTCAAGGTCAAGGACAAGCAAAGGTCATGGTCACGAGGTTCAATCAGTCAGGCGATCGTCGTATCAAAAGGGCCAGGCAAAACTCAAAGTCAAGGACAGGCAAAGGTCGTGGTCATAAGGTACGGTTTGTCAGGTAAAGGTAAAGAAGGCTAGCCTCTCTGGGGAGTAAATTCAGCAAAGAGCGGGCAGCGTCTCCTTGGGGTCACCTGGCTTTTATACTCGGCACTGCCTGCTCTCACTTCCGCTTCTGTCCCTGAGTCGCTGTGTCCCCAGCTGGTCTAGCGCTCTCTGGTGGGCTGGAGGTGTGTTGGCCGTGACAGTTCTTTGTAGATTAATCCATTTTCTGTGAATGGGAAAAATTGAAAATACATATTTATTCCACTATGTGCATTCATTTCCTGGATGTATTTTTCTCAACATCCCAGGATCATCCATTGCTGACCATGGGTTCCCTTGCTGAGCCTTGGTTCTTCTCAAGGTTTCTTCCATTTTCCTTGCCACTGTTGCCTTTAGCTTTCTCACTAGGGGTCTTATGGTCTTGAGTATAATAAATAAAATTGGATTTATTGGTTGATTGATTGTTTTTTAGGAAAAATCATCACATATAGTAATTGGAAGAAAATTACTCAGCAGGGTAAATCCCATCAAGAACTTTTCCATTTTTCAGAGCAATTTTGGCATTTTGGTTTGTACTTGGTGAAAAGTATTCTTCAGGATCTAATAACCCGCTTGTCAGATTGTTTTAAAAAGGCCTTTTTCACTGAATGATAAATCATGCATGAATTGTTCAGTTTTACCTTTGGCTGGTTTGTGTATAATTGGTGGCAGATGGGCCACTGTGCTGTTTGTCAGGCAGGTATGATGTCCACTGGCACAACCCGAGAAAGTGAAAAAAAGGGAAAGTAAAGTAATTGTCATTGTGGAACACTGCAGCAAAGCACATGGTGACACAATGAAATGTCCTTTGTATTTAACCCATCACCTTGGAAAGCAGTGAGCAGCCATGATGCCTTTTGTGCATCGATGCCTTTTTTTCTTCGAAGCTCCTAAACCCCACAGTGCTGAGCACACTAAGCCATTACCCCACTCACACAAGCATAGCATTATGCTAGGAAACTACTGGAATTGGGGTTAAAAAAAGAAGCCGCTTGGCAGCCATGTGTCCTTGAATACTCAGTTTTGTCCCTCTCAGTAGAAGCCATCTGTTTTGAGCAACATGTGGAACCACTCTCTCCCTCCATTCCTCTGCCTCATTGTCCAGAACGTGCCTGGGATAGCAAACCCCTGCTCCCAGCACACTTCTTTGAGAATTATTTAAGGCTGAAGAGTTACTGACAAATTAATATTTGATGCCAAGGACCTCAGCACTGAAGCCAAAGCCCTCGGCAAAGCGCAGGGTGAGGTATGCTTCTTCCAACACACACACACACACACACACATATACACACACTAATGGCCATAGGTTCCCCTTGCTGAGCCTTGGTTTCGCTCAAGGTTTCATCCATTTTTCTTTCCACTGTTGCCTTTGACTACCTCAGTAGGGGTCGTCCGGTCTTGAATGTGAAAGTGAAGTGATTGTCATTGTGAGACACTGCAGAACAGCACATGGTGCACACAACGAAATGTGTCCTCTGCTTTTAACCATCACCCTTGGTAAGCAGTGGGCAGCCATGACAGGAACCCGGGGAGCTTTCACATAAAATGCATTGAATGGCCAGCTGAATTATACAAGTATATGAAAACATACACATATTGGATTGTGTTGGTGGTATATTCTATGGATGTTTGTATGAATTGATTGCATGAATCTACCTGAAAGTATTTTTACATTCAGTTATGTAACAGACTTGATTTTTGTCAATCGTGTTGTTGCATGCAGCATGATGGTATGCAGTGTGTGAAGAGTTGAGAAAGGGTGACATTTAAGAGGTCGAATTACAACCAACACTATAGATGAAATGAGCAGAACCGGCAGAAGAGGGCGGTAGGAGGTTGACGTATCTTTCTGTGTTACAGCAGCGCCATCTGGTGTCGGCGATCTGACCCTGAAGGTGACGTCATGGGTGCGGAGACGCAGTCTCAGCGCGTTCCCACCACTGCAGCACCACTGGACTGGACCTCGAAACCAGTCAGTAGATTTCGTGCAACATATGGTGCAGATTATCTCTCTCACAGCATTACGGAAAGCATTCAACACTTGCTTCATGCTGCAAATACGTTTTTAATGCCTTGGAATACTGTTCATGTTTTTCAGAGGTTCTGAAATGTACAATATAATCAGATCTGTGTCACTTTTTAGAGGGAGAGGTGTAGCTCAGTATTGCAGGATATAGGTGGTGGACTGGATGTAAAGGTCTGTGCGGGTTTGTTGTCTTGTCTCTGCCCCATATTCCTCCCTTAAACACAAACATAAATCACTTCAAGATGTTAGATGAGCCACTGAATGAAGCATCCATGGCCAACACCAGTCTCACTAGTTAACCCAGAAACGTACCAACAACCAATGGGTAGCAGGATCTTGGAAGAAAATCTGTGTAAAGGGTGAGGAATTGGGTTTTGATGTGGGATGATATGCTTGGATCCGTACAAGAACATGGAGGAAAACAGGAGAGTCTTAGCAGCTTCTCCTTTATGTGCACCAGGGTCAAGAGCAAAGATTTCTCTGGTAAATAACATTCTTCACAAAAATATGCAGGAGTGTGTGAAGAACAGGACTGTGAGCAATTCATGTAGGCTTGGTTGGAAGCCAGTGTGTCTACAGCAGGAACTGATGTTTCTTGCATCTCATCAGTTAAAACATACAACAAAAAATCTCTCTCTTTCCATCTTATTGTCTAACTTCTGATATCTTTTGATAAAAGAGCTTGTGTAGAAGTAGACTGTGCATGTGTGTGTTTGGTTGTGTTACATATTCGGCTGGGTGTGGCGTTCTGGTTTTATTGTCGATCAGAGAACCGCTCATCTGGGGACGCCTGTTGAATTCGAACATCTGTATGGGAGGGGAAGCTGAGAAAGACAGAGGGAAGTGGTAGTTGGCCCAGAATACATGTGTAGTAAACCCCACAGAGATTATGCAGCATAATGGTATAAACAGAAGACACAAACACACACACACACACACACACACGCACACACACACACACACACACACACACACACACAGCAGGTAGTTCATTGAACAGAAAATAAAATCATAATGATAAAAAATAGGAATTCATAGCTGTTTTTACAGCACATGATAATGAAATGAACGGTCACAGGTCAAGTTAACAGGTTCTGCCATTTTATGCATTTACCAGACATTAAAATCTCTTTAACAGCAACTTTAAATTCTCTTAGCAAAAGACCAAAGACCAGGTCTATGCAAGAAGACTCTGGCATCACTTAGAGGAATATCACTGTCATTGTTCCAGGTTCCACCCCCTCAGTCAGTACAGACCTTGATAAAGGACAGTGTGGTAGAGTGTCATTCAACGTAGCTCCTCAACAACAGGAAGACAGTGTCTTCACCCAGAGGGACGATTCCCTGACATCATAGCATCTTGAGTTTTCTCAAAGGTCAGTTATCTCCATTGTCCCTCTAGTGGTTGAGTGGTGGATGAGTGACAGGGTCTTTGGATGCTAAATGTGGTTTAACACACACACACACACACACACACACACAAAATCTTCCATTCACTCACAGAAGAATGGCAGGAAATGGGTGAAGAGAAGAATTTAGCAGGAAGTTGGGGGACATGGATAGCAGAGTTTATTTATGGGGCTGCAGGAGTAGCACATCTCTAGATTGTTTCCTTACCATATGACTTTTGCCTGATAACCGTCTGCTACTTCCCAAATTCCTGTGGGCAGTCACGTCCAGCTTCTCAAAGGAAAACGTCTTTCCTGGCATTCCCTGGCAGTGGAGCAACCATGTCCGAATAATCCTTTTTAGAAAGATAAAGAATTCATAAACTTTACTAAAATAAACAAAGGAGGGTACTAGTTCAAATCCCAAACTGCCAAGGTGCCACACTGAGGTCCCCTTGATCAAGCTACCGTCCCCACACTCTGCCATTCATGGCTGCCCACTGCTCACTAAGGGTGATGGTGAAATGCAGAGGACACATTTCGTTGTGTCACAATGTGCTGTTATTCTTGATTCACCAAGATGATTAATTCAATAGTAAGAAGTATACAACGAGTAGCAAAATGTGCCCTGTGTACACAAAAAGTAAATAAAAAGAGAATCTGAAGGATCACAAACACATAAAAAGATTATATATTACAAATAAACACAAAAATGACAAACAAGTGCAAATTGAATTAAGTAAAATATTTCAAAAATTGTTAGTTTGCTGGCTTATCACAAAAAGCAGTTATACAAATAAACTTATTGCACTCTGAAACATGTATGAGAATATTGTACAATGGTGCCTGATCAGTGCAAGTTTGCCAAATGAAAAACATTATCATTCTTGTTCCCACAAAACACTGAGGCACAATATGACTTGGAGCGCTGTGTGATTCTACAGGGAACAGTTCAGGTGAGTTGGTGCAGGGGACAGTTCAGGCGTGTTGGGACTGGGGACAGTTCAGGCTTGTCAGGACTCAGGACTCTTGGTCAAGGCAGATGGGTCGTGTCGAATAAAACAAATGAGAGAGGAAAGAAGTGGGAGGGAATAAAAGACTAAATTAGGGCATTGTTTCAGCAGTAACTGAAAACAGGTGTTCGAGTGTGCTTGTGTGAACTTCTGGATTACAACATCTAAACTACAAGCGATGTCAGACCTGGGGAAAAACCCAGATTTCCCACCCTTGGCTTCACTCACAAACATTGGGTCACACAGTTTGTGCAGACAGTCCCTGAGAGGACACAACACACTACCACTGAAAGGCATTTTCAGTTTTCAGATCTAAGCAGGGGAAAAAAGTCCTCCCAAAGACAAGAAAACATGACATTTCAATTTTTAAAAAATGCAACTTTTTAATAAGACTTGTGAGGTTAAGTGTTTTAGGGTTAGAAGAATTACATTACACTGAAGTAGCTAAACATTTACACCTCATGTGGCATGTAGTTTATTTTATTAGGTGGACCAGATAATCAATATTCATCACTATTGTTAATAGGAAACAACAATAAGAACCAGACCCTGCTTGGTTGGTTATGTGGTAATCCTGAACTAAATGCTCTATGAAGGAGCCTTCCTTTAAAAAATGTAACTACCAAAGTGCATTGTGGTGTATGGAAGATTCATTTATTCACATTACTGTTGAGGGACACTTTCTGCCCCAGACCATTGTGCACCCTGTCAATCTTATTGCATGATCTTAATCTTGCATTAGATTAAACATGCATACGTACAATCAAAACAGCCATATCAGTATAAATACAGAATACTAGCCAAAACCCTCCCCCAAACACTCTATGACCCAACCAGCTGCCAGAAATTCATGAGCCACCAAGTAAGGGGGAGTGGAAAAGAAAGAGCGGGGTGGAAGGAGGAGACATATAAAACTCCACAGAACACAAGCCAGTCTTTATTCTGCCCATGTGCCTCAGCCAGCCGCATCAGACGCTCAAACCCAACACCAGCTGCACCTCCCAAATCTCAGTAGGACCATGGCCGCGTCATCTAGGAGAATGAATGGGCTCTGGAGCCAGACGTCTCTGGCGCTGCTATTCTCCGCACTGCTTCTGCACTGTGAGTAAATGAGCCACCTTTTGCCCACAAGTTTTTCTCCTTCTGGGCTTTTTTGTTCCATGAATGGGAGAACATGCCCCTTTCACTGTTACAAGGCAGGTTTGCATCCTGGTAAAAAGTTAGCGGGAAAACCAGTGGCCAAGCAGGGGAGGGGGTTTAGAGTGGAAACTTACCATGGAGGGTAATTATGGGCTACATCCTGAGTTCTGTCTGGATGGTGCAGACAAGGGACATGTCCGATTCCACCCTCTCTCTTCAGCCATGTCCAGAGATCCTTAGAATCGGGGTGTGTGTTGGAGGCATCGTCTACGCTCTTGGAACAAAGAAAAAGTCAGGACAGATAGATGTTTACTATGTTTGGGATCACACAAGTGCAAGATCAGTTGGTGCACTGGGCAGGTAGGCAGCAGCATGGTAGTGGGTACAGCTGTAATTACAGGGTGAGTGTCAGACTTGGACAGGCTCCTGGAAGCAAAGGTTCCAGGTCTGGTCCAATGTAATAACATTTGCAGGACCCAGTGGCCAAACCGAGCTGCCTTGTTGCTACCAAATACACCAAGCATTGCTGGTACAGCGGAAAAACCACTGCTTGGATGAATGCACATTTCTAGAAAATTCAAACAGGCAAAAGTGACAATACATGTACAGCCTCTTTATTAGATTTTATGAGAAATCAGTTTGTATGACCACGCCCCACTTGTTTGGGCTTCCCTTTGGCTTTGGTGAAGAAATTTTACCTTTCATCACAGAAATATACAACATTTCCTAAAACTAATAGAGCTTCTCAGACCCCATATTTGAATGCAGACTCATAAGTCGCATGTGGGTGTTGGCACACGCCAGCCAAAGTTTTTTAGCCACAGCGCACCATGCACCAGCATGTTACATCATTGGCACCTATGTGCAACTAGCAGAGCTGTGTGAATTCCAGGTCTGTGATGACGTTTGAAGGGTTTGTCTTACAGTATTTCTGCTCAGGTGCTCCCCTTACTATCATCAACCTTTGCACATGCAGAACATATCCTTAAAATGCATACTTTGTTCTGTTTCGACATCTGGCATTCATTCTGCCGTTGTGGCCGACCTTTCAGTTTTAGTCTGAATATTGAATACAGCACAACTCTAGTTTTCAGGAAGTAACACCACACAATATTAGTGTAAGATTGCCAAAGAAAATTTTAGGAACATGAAATGAAAACACATCCTATGTCAGTTGTAAAAAACATCCTGGATATCCATACTGATATTGACTGGATAAGGTGTTGGGAACAGATGGATGCCACAAAATGATCAGGCTACAGAGGGCTTAATTTAAAGTCATTTAAAGTGCTCTCATCTGTGAAAATACACAGGGCACTAGTACCAGCCCTGCCAATACTGCTGTTCCAACAATGCTGGGAAGTGAGGACGTCGGGCCCTCAGGCCACCCTCATGAAGTCTATTTCTAATATTTTGGTCCGAGACATTCACACCAGGGACCCGCTGTCACTTTCTGGGTTCTGGAAAGACTCAGAGGAGTAGATTTTTGTGATGGTTTAAGGACCAGCGCATCTAGAGTAACTGCCTGTCTCCTGGAATCTTCTCCATGCTCTTCAGTCTGTGCTGGGAGCAAACCCTCTGGCAATGGTGCATATTGATATGCAACCATTCCTGTTTTGGGGGTCATCTAACTGTTGTCCCTTTAGTGCACCCATTAACATCCAGAAGTTTAACTGACTTGATACTACAATCTGATTTCAAGCATGGAAAATGTAGTTATCTGCCTCAGAACCCAAATATAAAGAATTCAGATATCGACAGTGAGATAGTAGCCTTGGAGTTTTAAAAATATATTTAATTCCTAGGAACAGCAACCATTTTGCAGTAGAGCAGGCATATGGGACACCATATCAAAGCTGAGATGCAATAACATGCCAGTGACCTTCCTCCAGAGAACATGCCACAAAGGTGTTTTAACTCATCAGATCTATGAAGGCCAGTGAAGAATATCGGCAATTGTATACGCATGATGGCATTTTGAATGGTTCTAAAACATGAAGGAATTTCAGAGAAGGTTGCAGCTATGACGTCTTGATACATGAGGACAACATGCCAACAGAAACATACCATCAAAAGATTATGAATATAGCAGGGGTCGCTGCAATGGCAGACTCCGGAAGTCTAGACACTGGATCATTAACATTCTCATTAAGTGTAAACAAGAACGGGACATTGCCACTTTACTGACATTCCTTCTGTCCCAGGCTTGTTCACGTCATACCCTTGAGAGTTTGACTATTTGTCATAATCCTTGGCTCTATAAAGATGGAGTTTCCTGAATTTTTCTGTTGCTGTCAAACAGCATTTTCAAAAGTATATATATATTGTTAATTATCCATAATGAACAACAGGCTGCCATATTCAGCTTCAGTCATTGCTGTCCTGCTGTGCTTTGGTTCCTAATTTCTTTGGCATCTTGCAGGAATTTTATTTCAAATAACCTGCCCTCATCAGTCAATCTGGCAAAATGGTAATTCAAGAATATTAGTCTGAACATCCCAGCAAAATAAATCCATCGTTCTGCACAGTAACTTGAAAACAGTTTCCTGCCTCCCTCATCAGGACGATACTTGGCAAACAAAAGAAAAAAGTGAGCTAAACCACAGAGAGAACTGTCCAAACCCCTAGACCATGAAACAGTGTCTGAAGTGTAGTGAAAACATGATAGATGTTGGTACTTCTCTGACCCAGAGTACACCATAACATCACATAACAGCCATTAAAAGAAAGATGGACTGTTAATGAATGGAATTTATAGAGAAAGTTTTTGATGCAGTGTAAACAGATTTAATGTTCCTCACTGACCACTGCTAGTGTAATTGCTGTTCTTCAAGCAGCATGACACTGAGCAATTCTTCACAACACTAATTTGAAAACATAAGATTTACATCCAACCACAGTCAGAAGACCTTTCTTGTGGCCTGCCGTTTTCACCATGCATTGAAGAGATCTGATACTTTCCGAACCTACCTGTGGGTTTTTTATTGGCCTACAGTATTGAAAACATTCATCCAAATGTAATATATTTATTGGATAGCCTTACTGAACAGCAAGATCAAAAATCCAACAGCAATCAAGCTTTGAATGTAAATTTCAAAATGCCTTTTAGAAACATTTTCTATTTGGAGCACAATCTAGGTTGCAGATTGGAAATTCAAATGGCAAAACAGTCATAAGAGACCCACAAAGACCAAAGCCCTTGACTGACCCACTTACCATAACTGTTCGGTCCTACTCAGGGTCGTGGATCCTGGGAAAGTGGGAGCAAGGTAGGGCCGCATCCACCGCATAAGAGCTGATAAGATAAGATAAACCTCTGTGATATACACTGTACATTTGCAACAGCTTCCACTATGTCTGGATAATATACTGTAGGGTCAAGAGCTCCTTGGCATCTGTTTTCCTTGATATTCCAAATGGATTATGCTATGGAGACATTGTGTTTTATTAAAACATATAGTAGAAAATGAAATGCTAGTTGAATTGCTAATTTAATTCTTAACACTTTATGGCATTTATAATCTGAGTTACAGTAGTTTTACTATATAAAAAAGATTCATAACTGTCTGACACAGAATCTGAGAAAACATTTTTTAGATATCTATATAGGTAAAAGTCAGAAATGTACATAGGTTTTACATGCATTTAAACAACTTGGGAAAGTCTAGATGACTATGTCAAAATTTTTGCAACCTTTTTACGGGTCCACTTCTCTACCCGCTAGGCCACCACTGCCCTATTGGAATATCCAGCCATCATACTCAGGTCTGTGTCCCAGAGATGAACGTGTTTTGGTGCCTGTGAAAATGCTGGTTGAAGCTGGTGAGAAAGTGCAAAAAAGCAATTTAAAAAGACATGACATGTGGTCTGATGAACCTAAAAACCCAATGTTACATTTTGATAAAATAGGTGGAAATGTTGCAAGCCTGAGAACATCATCCCAACTGTAAAGAACGGAGGTGGCATCATCATGTTGTGAGATTTTTTCAGGAGGAGGGAATGGTGGACTTCATAAACCAGATGTCATCATGAGGAAAAAACTTTATGTGGAAATTTTAAAGCATCATCCTAAGACATCATCCAGGACGTTAAAGCCTGGCAATTTGTGGGCAGAGCTGAAAAGACGTGCCTCAGGCCTACAAACTTGACAGAGTTACACCAATTTCGTCAGGAGGAATGGACAGTATTGTGGAAGGATACCCGAAGCTTTTGACAGTTTAAAGGCAATGCTACCAAATACTAAGGAAATGTTAGTAAACTTCTGACTTTGAAGAAAGTAATTAAAAAAAACTTCTGACAAATAGCAAATATAAATAATGTTGTTATCAACTGACCTAAAACAGGTCAAACAGTGCATGCAAACATCTGGGCTCAACTGTACAAACCTGTGCAAATAGCTTGTAATCATTTTATCATAATTTAATCTGTCACATGCTCTTCAGAGACAGGTCACATAAAGTCTATTGGTTGACCTTTTGCATGGAGATCTGATGCCACTTGTTTACAATGCAAAAAGAACCAAAAAATGAACCTTTCCATGATCCTACTTAAAGATTTCGTATTTCCAGCAATATTTAAAAAGAGATGAAGTCAAGGTGAGGTAAAAAAAGACCACAGGGTCAGGGTAAAGTGTCCCATTCCACAGGACTCAGTCTAAACATTCCTGGGCTTCAGAATGCTCAGGAGGCCAGTGTCACTCTTGACTCTAATGGGATAATTCCACGGAATAGGAAGCCTTGGTCCTGCTGTAAAAACATCTAGAAGTTCAGGCGTGAAATCTAGGGGGGGGTGGATAGCTTAGCAAGTGACGAAACCCAAGGTTCTCCCTCTGCAGCCTGGGTGGAGGGTGAACTCCAGGCCGCCATCCAGGCCGCCGCCAGAGTCTCGGGTGACGTCAAAGGCCTGCTGAAAAAACACAGGGAGTGGAAACGCTCTCCAGGGAAATCTACATCTGTTGGCAGGGATGTAGGGATCCCGCCCAGTTACAGGCCATGTCCTCTGCTCCTCTGCAGCAGAGGTATAGAGATGATTACAAGAGTCGGCCTTGTCTTTCTTTTGTCGCTCCACTTTTCTGGGTTCTGTGGTTTTGTTTGTCCTCCCTGCAAGTGTGCAGGATAAAAGATGTCAGTCTCTACATGACAAATAAACAAGTTTACTACTAATATTGAGGTTCAGGGTCTCTGGACCTTTTTTGAAAAGGCCATTTGTGACCATTTCAGGTGTAGAAATGAAAGTAAAAAAATATTTGGTGGGTACTTTTGTGCTTTTAGTAAGATGGAATTGACATGAAACATGAGTTGACCATGAGAAAGAACTGAGTAAGTGAGGTGGAGCCTCATGCAACACAGTCCCATTGAGATTGAACCACATGTTATAGGCCACATTACTGGGATTTATTGCAATGACTTCATTGCATAACAGCCGAACAGGGTTAGGTCATAGCATCCTGAGGGATTTGTCTTTGCATAGAAAGATGTCCAGCATTCACCCAAGCACACATCTTACATGTATAGTACAGCACCACATGCTCCACAAACTGCAGCACATTCAAACACACTGAAAAATGCAATCCATTCACCTTCCACTATGCTACTTACAAAATCTGTTTAAGAGATCAATGAAACAATCTGTTCTGTAGAAGCTATGACATCAATCCCGAGGGACCTGTAAGTGTGTAATTCATGGTCTGGTTAATATGGGCGTCAACTTGAAGCTGGTCTATTGCTAATTTCTATGAAAGATGACATTATCTCTATAATTGAAATGCATCACTTCTGATGCACTTATAGCCAAAAACCTTAAAACACATGAAGAACAATAACTTATTTTGGAGTAAGAATGTGTTTAATGAATTTTAAAGGAATTTGTTTTTTTTTCTTCATAATGTTTTGTTATAAATGTTGATGTGTTAAAGGATTTTTCAGCATATTTCATCACTGCCTGTCACATGGAACACCATGGCTTTAGGTATTTGAGTGTGTGTACAGATTGTGCATGTTTCTGATGCAGCAATTAGAACAGAAAAGGGTGTCTGGGCTGTTTAAACCAAAACCAAATGTGAACCCTGGCTCACATATCATATATGAGCTGGTGAGAGTAGACACAGTTCCTGCCCTTCATCCTCCCTTCTGCTTCCCTCTGATTGGCCAGCAACCCCACGCCAAAGCCAGCTAAGGGGGCCCCAAACATCTGTTATGGTAACTCCCTTTGCTATGGCAACAGTCCTAATAAAACTGAATTAATTTTACGCCTGTACTGTCCTACGACCAACATTGTGGGAAAAATACATGTATACATGCATCATCTCATTCAGTACAGATGCTGATGGAGTCCTGCAAATCTCTACATGAAGATGTGAGCTGGCCTGTTGCAGGCGTGCCACTTATAGATTCATACATGAAATTCCTATCAGCAGCTTCATATTTCCATACTTCTTTTTCACTTTCAAGCATTGTAAATCCACATAAGTACATGGATAGCAACAATTAACCATATCCATTGAATCCAATACTTAAACAAACTGTGTAAACTCAAATATTATGTGACATTTGCAAAAACCTAAACCTTATCTGGGCACATTTAACAACAAATACTAAAAAATATTATTTTGAACTTCACCTTATAAATCACTTATTACAGCTTGGGTCCTATGTTTGGTAAAATGTGGGTTTATTAATGATCCTCTATAACATTTAGAACAAATGACATCATCCAAATGAATTTTCTAGAACAATAGGGAAGGTCTATAGTTGAACCTTGATCTTTACCTGATCTCCACCATTTGTCATCAATTTACACAACCAACAGAACATACAGAGCCACACAATGTATTAATTAAGACCTGAGCAAACATTCCAAATAAATGTGAAAATGTGAGCTGGGGGCAGATGTTGAACGAAAGGTAAACTGGTTTAACCCTCCCAGTGCAAGCAAACACACCACCCACATGTAAAGCAATTCCAAGCAGCTCTCGTTAGACAGACCATTTCTGTGGCAAAACATAACACAGCACAACAATCTTAAGGTAGTTTCAAGATGTGGTTTCACATTCAGCATTGGTGAAATATACTGGTGATGTTTCACAGCATGAAATAAATTGAAAACATATTTTTTGGCATAGAAAAAAAACTACATTGAAGAAGAGAGGTCAGCAGTCCTCATGTTTCTTCGCAAAGGAGTCCATAAGCAGGCATGGTGTTCATTTGGAAGCTATTAACTGAATTCTGCAGACTGAAGCCATGCTGCGAAATGGGGGTTTCACAGGGATAGGAGTGCAGATAAATAAGGACGTCTAATAGTTACCTGCACAGAGGGCTGAAAACTGGTGTGTTCGCCATTTCTGCTGTTATTTGCCAATAAGGGGCTAATGTGGTGTGAAACTGCCTGTTGGCCCAACGGCGGAATCCAACTCAATGGCAAAGGATGCTTCTGGTTCTAAAAAGAGAAAACTATAACTATCGTGGATGGGAGCTGCATCAGGAGCATCAGGAACATTTAGTCACTTTTTCCTTTTTTTTTTTTTGTACTCATGGTTTTATTTTACCCATTTGCGGGGAGTAAGGGTGGCCTGCTGCTTGCCACAGAGTGAAGCTCTGGGGGAGTAGTTTGCCCACACCACCAAACAGTCCATGACCTCCCTTGGTTATGACCTGTGCCAACGTTCTGGTCTTATCTGACTCCAATTACAAAACTGATTTAAAAGAGTTTGTGTGCTGTAGCAGTCATGCCGGTCATACAGTCCCTGACAAAAGTCTTGTCACTTGGGTTTTTTGTAGAAACACCTGCTATTAACCAGACTTTTAATTAATCAATTAGTGTTAGAAATAGCTTTTATGAAAAGCTAAAACCCTACCAAATTATATTTAATGTATTGAAATTAGTTAGTTTCACTGAAAAAAGATTTATTAACACTAGAATCCCAGGTTTTTCTGACCCCTCAGCTCTAGCAGAGGTAGGTCAAATAACCCCTTGGTCGGGAACTAACAACTCGATCACCGACAAATGGCTCCCATTCATTTGTAAATGGGTGGCCGATTGGAATGTGTCACTCCCCTTCCTCCCAAGAAGTGTTTGAAAATGGACTGTTTGGTTTTTTTGAACACAGTCCACTCCAATGTATGTTTGTTCACAAATGTCATAACCTGAGTGAAGTCATGGTCCACGGTTGATAAACATGTACAGAATCATCACTGAATTATAAAACAAAAAGTGAATTTTGTTTTTGTGTGCTCTCTCCTCTGCCTGCTCATATAAAAAGACAGAAAGGTCAAATTTTGGCAAGACAAAAGTTTTGTCGCCTATACAGAAACAGAACAAATTTTCTGCAAATTCAAAAATCAGCAAATTACAGTTTTTTCTGATTGTTTAAGCACATTTTTTGTAACTATTGGCTATTTTTGCAAAACTCTACACACAAATAAGAAAACCTTTCACCCAATTATCAAAACATTGTAGTTCTCTTGCAAAAGCGAACACAGCTAGATTAACTCTTCACACCTTCGTAAAAATGGTGTTTTCGTATCAAACAGTACACACAAGCCATCATCTACTAAGCACACAATGCGCCAACTGCACACTGATGGTATGAATACAAAACACATCTGGCTTTTGCTTTCTCTGTGTACAGATGTCAATATGAGGTCATACTTTTGTCATAGTGTCATGTAAACATACAAGGATCCAAACGTCAAGTATTGGTGTTTATTCACACTCATAAAAAAAAGTCAGAACACAAAATGGTAATTTCACAAAAAAAAAAAAAGGAAAAAAAAAAAAGACAATCAGCCTACATCATGTCGTCTTTCTGGGTCCGGCCACAAAATTTCGTCCACATCGCATGCGATATCCTCCAGTCCAAGGCACCGGAGAAAATATCCCCTTGAATGCCGTATCCAGGCCTGACATGATGCCTGGTCAATATCTCACATGCCTCCTCCATTGCCTGTAAAAGGGCTACCTGTTGATAAGGGTGACGGTCGTACACTTTCCAGCGCCAGGCAGAGAAGAACTCTTCGATGGGATTTAAGAATGGAGAGTATGGAGGGAGGTTGCCATGAAGGATGGGTGGTCTGTAAACCAGTTGAGGACCAAAGCAGCCTTATGGAAACTAACATTGTCCCATATGATGACATATCGGGTATGCTCTGGTCTCTGAACAGTGAGCATGTCATGTAAGGTGTCCAGGAATGCAATAATGTGTGCAGTGTTGTATGGGCCTATGGTTGCATGATGGTGAACAACACCATTTTGGCTTATAGCTGCACACATGGTTATGTTACCACCACGTTGTCCTTGGACATTGATGATGGCACGGTGTCCAATAATGTTCCTGCCACGTCTCCTGGTTTTACTGAGGTTAAAACCGGCCTCATCTACAAAAAGTAGCTCATGTCCTATGGCATCTGCTTCTAGTTCCATCACTCTCTGGACAAGACAAAACAAATGCAACACATCAGGCCCATGCACAGCACTACAGTATGCACTTCCAAATTCAGAACCAATGACACTATAGCTTACCTGCACATAGTCATATCGCAGTTGCTTTACACGTTCTGTGTTTCTCTCGAAAGGAACTCTGTAAATTTGCTTCATACTTATTCTGTGGTGCGCAAGTACACGACTTAGTCCAGAAATGCTTGCACTGTGTATATTTTGAAAGATGGTGTCATTATCAATTATGCGCTGCTGTATTTCGTGCAGTCTTATTGCATTATTGGCAATCACCATGTTCACTATATGGGTCTCTTGCTCTGGAGTGAACATTCGTCCTCTGCCCCCAACATCTGGACGTCTAGCAATTCTGTAAAGTAACATTTTCAGTATTTTTGCATGTATGGTACTGTTAGAGTATGGCAGTGCTACAAAGTACTTACCGATTCTCATTTCGAAATGTCCTAATGATGCTTGCCACAGTGTAGCGGCTCAAATTAGGCTGAACCCGTTGGCCAGCTTCCCTCAGGGTCATCCCATGGTTGATGACATGGCCCACTATTGTAGCTCTGATGTCATCAGTTATTCTATTTCTTACTCTTCTTACCCTTCCTCTTTCCCCTCCTCGTCCTCTTCTTGCTCCTCCTTGTCCTATTACTCTAACTTCCTCTAACCCTCTCGCTTCTTCAACTCCACGTCCTCTTCCTCCAACTTCTTCACCTCCACGTCCTCTCCCTCGGCCTCCTCTGATTCTCACTCTTCCTGCTCCTTCCATTGTACTCCACATAGACAGCTTACCTGTGGCTTATTTATAGTGCTTAGGCTGATTGCAAAGTGAACTAATTATCTAAAACAGTTTTCACATGTGAAAGTGTGCCAGACAGTTGGCAAAATAGTGTTAATGATAGCCATACATGTGTATAATTTTGCTAGGAGTGTGTTGGAAATTTGGTAATTGAGTGTAAGCAGTGAATTGTGTTTAAAGTTCTGCAAAAAGAGTGTTGTGCAGTGAATTGTGCCTACAGTTTTGCAAAGTGTGTGTTACAAAATTGCAAACTGAGTGCAAAGCAGTGTTTGTGCTTTTAGTTTTGCAAACTCAGTGAGTGGTTTTGCCATAAGTATTAATAGTTTTAGAAATTGTGCTATAAGAATCACAGTTAGGGTTTAAGCCATCAGAAAAAACTGTAAGTAGTGGTGCTGTGAGATCCAAATTTAATTTCTTGAGCTTGAGTTCTTCTTGAGTTCTATGAGCTTGAAGGACTAATTCCATGTGGTTTGGCAATGATTCATACAATTTATTGATGAAGTCATCAGGAACAGCAAAGAAAAGCAGTCTTGCATGCCTCCCAGAGTTCATCAATATTCTTTGGTTTCATCTTCCATGCTTCCTCTTTCATCCTACCCCACACGTGATCAATGATGTTCATGTCTGGTGACTGGGCTGGCCAATCCTGGAGCATGTTGATCTTCTTCGCCTTGAGGAACTTTGATGTGGAGATGGAACACCATCCTGCTGCAAAATTTGGCATCTTTTATGGCTGGAAAATAAAAGGTAGCTCAGATTTCTTGTTATTTCCACTCTGCAGATCTCTCGCACACCCCGATACTGGATGTAACCCCAGACCATGATCCGCCACCAAACTTCACTGTTTTCTGGGTGAATCTCGGATTCATGCGGGCTCCAGTAGGTCTCCTGCAAAATTTGCACTGACTGTGGTGTAATTCAACAGAAGATTCATCTGAAAAATCCACCTTCTGCCACTTTTCCAGCATCCATAGCAGGTTGTGGGCCTTCGGAAATGCCACATGGTTTTTCAATTGTCTTTTGTTTAGTGCTGGGTTCTGGGCACTGACTCGACCATGGAGGCAATTTCGAGACAGAATCTGGTTGACACAGTCAGTCAAGTCAAAGTCAAAGTCAGCTTTATTGTCAATTCTGCCACATGTACAGGACATACAGAGAGTTGAAATTGCATTACTCTCAGACCCATGGTGAATACAAGTAACATTAAAATACAAACAGTAACATTAAATACAAACAGTAACATTAAATACAACAATAACATTAAATACAAGGGTATAAAAATAAGCATAATATATAAAATTTAAAAACACAATATACAAATAAGGGCACATGGTGGAGAGTGCAAACCACGTAAACAATGTGAACAATGTAGTGCAACAGAGCTTGTAAAGTGTAAAAAGTGTAACTGACTGAGTAGTGTGAGGTAGTTGGCAGACCAATGCTGCACAGAGTGACTGGTGCAGGTCAGTTTGTGTGTGTGTGTGTGTGTGTGTGTGTGTGTGTGTGTGTGTGTGTGTGTGTGTGTGTGTGTGTGTGTGTGTCAGAATTCAAAAAGTTTGTGGGGCTGAAGAGGGGAGTGAGGGGAGTGGGGGCAGAGCCGGGAGAGAGTTAAGCTTCCTGACAGCCTGATGGGTAAAGCTGTCCTTCAGTCTGCTGGTCCTGGCCTGGAGACTCTGAAGTCTCCTCCCTGATGGCAGCAGGCTGAAGAAGGTTTGCATTGGGTGGGTGGGATCGGTTGCTATGCACAGGGACTTGTGTCCCTGAGCAAGACACTTAACCCTTAGTTGCTCCAGGTGGACTGTCCCTGTAACTACTGATTGTAAGTCGCTCTGGATAAGGGCATCTGGTAAATGCTGTAAATGTAAATGTAAATGTTAATGTGAAGGTCTAGTGTACTGAACCACAGAATGAAACATCTCTTCTTAATCTTGCTTCTACCACTCTTTCCCATAACTTCATGCGATGGAAAATTAGTTACTGCAGGTCTCCACACTGTTGTTCTCCACTCATTAGACATCTTCTATCTTTCCAAAGACTAAGTTAAGTTATAAAACTATCATCTCTCCTTAACACATCCATGCTTTCACAGGTATGTTATCTGGATCAATACCCTTTCCGTTATTTACCTTCCTCATCGCTGTCCTTACTTCCTCTAATTTTCTACACCTCACAAATGCTGTCTCATTCAGCTTTTTCATCCACTTTATATTAAGTATTCCAACACGGTGAATTGGAGAAGGGATCTGTCCATATTTGAAAATCCTTCTTTTTGGCTATAATGACCTTATAATGACCTATAATTTCTTGTGTTAGCAGTAGCTCAAGATTAGGAACCAGAAATTAGGAATCTAGAGTAGCTCAGAGAGCGACAGATTAGACTAGGGAGGCTGAGACTGATTGGTATAATAATCAACCTCTCCTCCATTTTGGTATCAGAGTCTGCCTCGATGCCTTTTTTCTATTGTTTCTATCGCGTGTCAGTGCTTTACCACAGTGTCTGCAGAGGCTTACTTGGCTGGGTGTAGCAGAAGATTGTTCCTCAGGCACAACCACCACACACGTTCAGTCTGTGAGACATTTTCCTTCTTTTCTACCTGTACAGTACTACTGCCTTCCAATAGAGTGCAGCAATTCGCCACAGTCTGGTGACAATCCTAGTAGCCTTTAGCCACCAGTAGAAGAATAGCAGCCATAAATCAGACATCAGTTAAACATTTTACAGTGTGGAACATTTCACCATAGATAAGGCAAAGAAAAATCTTATTTGCAACACTGAAATAGTGAGAAAGGAAGTTCTTCTGTTTTTCACAGAGCCATCAATATACAAAAAAGAAGACCCTTTCAGAAGGTGGACGGAAAATGAAGGTCATTTTCCCACAATGTCGAACCTGGCAAGATCTTTTCTGTCCATTCCTACAAGATATACCCCATCAGAGTGAATCTTCTCTGCGGTTGGGAATATCTGCTCTAAGAAGAGAACGCAAGACCATGCTGAAATGCAGACATAATCTGTGGTTGAAATAGTCTTGTAACTTTTTGCTTGGTTTTCTGCGACTAATGTGCCTGTCCTTGTCAAATATTTTTTAAAACTGTTTTTGACCAAAATATATTTCCTGTCTGTATTATATGCCACATAATTTAATCAACCTCATGCTAAATGTAGAAATTGGTAGGTAAATAGAAGCCATTTCGTGACTGCAATTTATAATAGATGACTAATCAATTATATCAATTGATGACTAGTCACTATAAAATTGTTGTTAAGTACAGTACTAAGTACAGTTCCTTTTCTCCCTCCTTAGGGTCCAGCCTCTCATGCAACCTGCCTTCGCCACCTCTCTCTTTCCCTCACAGATTATCTCCCCGTATTTCTGTCTAGTTTCTTAATCTCTGACTATCTCACTTCTTCTTCACCAAAATCTTCTTCTGGATACTTCCTCATTCTACCACCAGGTTTCCTTCTCCTTGAAAAGTAAAGTGAAAGAGAAGTGATTGTCATTGTGAAACACTGTAGCACAGCACACGGTGACTAAATGTGTCCTCTGCTTTTAACCCTAACCTTAAACCCAAGTGCGGTAAGGGCCATATGAGGACATTTACATTTTACATTTACAGCATTTATCAGACGCCCTTATCCAGAGCGACTTACAATCAGTAGTTACAGGGACAGTCCCCCCTGGAGACACTTAGGGTTAAGTGTCTTGCTCAGGGACACAATGGTAGTAAGCAGGACTTGAACCCGGGTCTTCTAGTTCATAGGCGAGTGTGTTACCCCTAGGCTACTGAGTAGTTTACACCTTTTTCTTTGTGAAAACAAGACAGCCAAAGCTGCCAAACACCACCACTGTGCGTATTCACATTAGCGCATTCCAGGATGAGATCAAGCCTACGTGGAGTTGAGATGAGAGCAGGAGCAGAGTAGAGTTGGCAGTAAAATCTCTACAATGACTGAGTCTTGAGCACCTGCCCAACACTGACTAAATGCCCAAGTGTGTCACCCGGTTCCGTGTTCATGACAGTCATGATAGCAAAGTCACGTGACAATGAGTCCACTTCCTTACATGCTAGGCCACCACTGCCCCATATACAAACAGGCTAACACACTTACGATTCACGATTTCTCAGGTGTGACACCTTCATGTCGACTGAAGTCTGCTCCAATCACTGGTCTCTCTCCCACACTGCATTACTTCATCCACCTCACACTAGAACGCATCTTTCTCACCCATCTCACCCCCCAGATGCGTGGCATAGGCACTAATAACATTCATCACCACCCCTTCCATTTCCAACTTTCTTTTCACCTGCAGAACACTCTTCCAATAACATACACCACATTTCTCTTGCCATTCACCCCATGGTATAACAATTTGAAATCAAATAACCTGGTCTTACTTCCATCTAGTCTCCTGCACAGACATTATATCAACCTTCCTTTGCTCCATAATATCGGCATCAAGAAACGCAGTCACATCTCTGGTGGCTGGGTTCCTTCATTTATAAAATATAAAATAAAAGGTTCTTTGTTCAAGAATGTTAATGATTGTGTTACACATACAAATCCTCTGGCATATGTTTTTGCTTCAGATGGAATTTGCCAGGAGAGCAATCCCACCATCTCTCCTGTTGGAACTGATGTACAAACAAAAACTGCACATGACACAGATGTGACAGAAGCTGCAGGTAAGGATAGTAAAGCGCATCTTCATGACCCAAAAATAAGTCAATATATGAAATAATGTTCCTATCTTAACTTGCAAAAGTGTATTACAGAAACATCCCAAGTTTAACTGAGCAGCACTTTGCACTTGCATTAGATTAGCTTAATTTATCCACATAGCTGCTATTTGAATCAGAAATCCAGAATGTCTAATTATTTGTTGCAATTTAATCAACAACAACATTTATTTCTTATATAGCTCAAAATCACATACAGTATGTCTCAATGGGCTTTCACAGGCCCTACAGTTGACACAATATAGTCCCAGTTTAACTGAGAAAATGTATTGCTGCTTGGGAGAGAACCTAAGATAAGAACTTTCTGTAAAATAAGCCCTGGACTCCTTAGTCTTCAACTTCCATAGATGAATACTTTCCTCAATCTGCACTAGAATATCTCCCAAATGTGTAAATGACTCAATCCCATTGCAACTGCTTGTAGACTCTACTACTAGTAGGACTGCAACAGGAGGGGATGCTGCCATCACCACTGCCACTGTTACACTGGGCACTCAACAGACTTCTACCAGGGTCAGTAGTGTTTCCGTCCAGAGTGCTGTTTTAGCTGAGACGACTGAAGAAGCTCCTAAGATCATCCCCAAAGCTCCTCATCTAGCTGCCACAGTGTCATCAAAATCAATCATCTATGAGAGCATTGATTCAAAAGTAAGTCCAGCATTTATTCTAATTGCCTGGTATTTAAATTAGAGGTGCAAAACTGAGTCCAATGCAAATTTACAGTCAGGCTGTCAGTGCTGATGAGTTGAAACGAGATATAATTAAACTGGACATTATTATTTTAGGAAAATAAATACATATAACTAGATATAATTAAACTCCCCTGTTAATCACGGTTAAGAATGCTCTAATTAATATACACGAATAACAACAAAATTGGTGTTGATCGGCTTTAAATCTATCTTATAGGAGTTATGGATTGGATTTTGTGTATTTGTGTGTGTGTGTGTGTGTGTGTGTGTGTGTGTGTGTGTGTGTAATTGTGTGTGCCGTAATGCAATTAAAAGTTTACTATCCTAAGACAAAGACACGTGTTCACATTATTGTGCCACACATTTCATAACCACACGAATCTCTGATATCCATTCTCTGATTGGTCTCAGCCTGTTCTCTCAAGCTAAGACATTTTTCCAGTTTTTTCCAGATCACATAAATTGGGTTAGAATTAAAACTTGTGGCATGTACGGACACATACGGATGGCCATGTTGAAATGTGTTGAAATGTGACTTTACACAAACCAAATGCCTGGAAAGACTGCTTGGGATAAAAAAGAGCAGTTAAAGCTGACCATACCCTGTCTTGTCAGTCTTAAACAGCCTGCTAATAAACTGTAGCCTAAAAGATCACCAGTGTTTCCTGGTTCAAAGGTCACACAAAATTGAGGGTATAGTGTGGAGGTGTGGAGGTTTACATGAACAGTAGATTAAAGATTTATTTATTCTTTTCACCTTAACATGGATCCTGCTAAAGTATTTGAAAGTATTTGGATATTAGTCTAATTTATATTTAGTATATATATCAGCATCAACTACATTTATTTCTTATATAGCCCATAATCACATAGAGTATGTCTCAATGTGCTTTGACAGGCTCTACAGTTGACACCCCCCACACTTGACCCTTCTGCAAAAAAAAAAAAAAAATCACACAAAATAAAATTCTAGGAGAGAGAGAAAAAGAAAGGAAGAAACTTTGGAAATTAGTAATACAGAGAGGGACCAAGGTAGAGTGAGCCTTAAATTTGTGTGAATGCAGGGTTTGTGATGATTTGTCCAAGAAGAGAAAATGTCCTACAGTTGTAGTGAAATGCAGTATAGAGCATCTGTCTGTGTTTTTGGAGGTACTGGACAGTGCAGTGTAGCCCAGATAACTCCAGTGTCATGGTGTACATTGTGTGTCCATTATAATGCTACTGGTCCATTTGAATATCCCTGAAGCTTTAGCTGTTACAGTGGAGGAGGCTGTGGTGACCCTCTGGTTAATTTCATGCTAAGTGGTCTCTTCAATGGAGTCTGCAGGTGGTCTTGATTCACATCTGGGTCAGGCTTAATTTAGTGCCTTGGAGAGAACAACAGAAGCAGCCACAGCCGGTGGCATAGTACAACTGCAGTGCTCTATATGAGAAGGATCGGCTCCCGGCTCTGACCTTCTGTACTTTGGCTACCAGTAATGACCCAACACCCGTTGATCGCAGGGGGCTTGGCGGGTCGTAAATAACAAAAAGTTCACTCAGGTAAGATGGAGCGAAACCATTTAGAGCTTTATACTTTAAAAGTACAATTTTGTGGTAAATCCCAAGTTTGATAGGTAGCCAGTGCAGTGAGATCGGGGTGATGTGGTCGAATTTTATAGTTCTAGTTAGAACTCTGGCTGTGGCATTCTGAACTAGCTGGATGATCTGAACCATACGAGCGCTATTCCTTTAATCCCAACAACATTATCTAACCTGTCAACGAGATCATTAGTGTCAAACACTGTAATGACAGTAATGGGTAATAAGTTGCTCAAACAGACACCATATCTGTTTGTGGGGCTGCAGGAGAGTTTGCTGGGTTGCACTGGTAGCTCGCCTGCATGCCATTTCCGAGCCATCACCCAACTGCCCTGTCCGTAGGGTGCTACTGGCACCCATGCCGGGGTAGAGACAGTTACCGGCTGACTAGACTGATGCGCATCCGGGGCTGGAAATGAGTCTAGGGAGACTTCGGATGCGCTCCTCTAGCTCGGCTATTTTTGAAGTCATTTCGTCTAGTCTCCTACACTTTTCACATAGTAAAATCCACACTGATGGAGTTTGACAAACTGTACATTTCACAAACTGTACAGGGGATAAGAGAGGGAAGTGAAAGTGCACACACACACACACACACACACACACACATATATATATGTATATATATAGTTTGTTGGCTTCCACATATTCCAGTAGCTGTAAACCACCTTTCTAGGATCTTAGGAACAAAGAGAGCTTAGCTTTGTGTCTATGTATGCCTATAGTTAGAGAGGTTTGGTGAAATTAATGAAATCAGAAGATCTGATGTTAGTGAAATGGTTGTGGGAAGGCAGTGAAGGTGTCTTTTTATATATATTGAGTTTTTATATATATCAAGCACGTCCATCAAAGGATGCAAGCATTTAGATCATCTCTGGAAACATGCTCTTAATCTCCAGATATTTCTCATGCCTTCAGACATACCCTGGTGTCGGGCTGAAAGGGACATTTGCTCCTTTGATTCGACAGACATCTGCTGCTCACTGTCCCACCTCGTCCAGGTCAGCCATGAACCTGCTTCAGCAGTTTGGATTTGACACCCTAATTAATGCCCATTTGTCGAACAAGGCGCATATACTGAATTACTTTTTCCAGGGAATACCTCGTCTTCTTATTGGTGAAACTTGTCATTTAAATGAGATGTGCCCTGTGAACTATTCTTGCATTGGTTGCCTATGGTATTTAGGCATTGATGAGGTCAGTTTTACTGCCAGATGGTAAACTCTGAAGCATATTCCACTTGTTGAATAGCAAGTCAGTACATTTGGCAGATTTTACAAAATTTGGTGGGTTTCTATCTGGATTCACGGACAATCTGAGTTCTCTAATGCAAAACGTACTCGTGCTTGTACTAGTGCTTTGTTTGTATGCATGGCTGAGGGTCAGATGCTGGGTGGTGGTGATGGATTGTCTGTGGAGCAGTTCAGACGACAAGGCAAATTGCAGTGGGTCCAGGGTGGAGGGGAGCAGGGACCTTATACGTTTCATGACCAGCTTCTCGAAGCACTTAGTCTTGATGGGTGTAAGTGCAACGGAGTGGTAGTCATTGAGACATGACACTGAAGACTTCTATGGCACGGGCAAGATGGTGGTGGCCTTGTGACACGTTGGAACAATGGCGGTGCTTAGTGAAATGTTGAAGATGACTGTGAGAACATCTGCCAGCTGGTCTGCACTTTTTCAGGGGTGTTGTTTGGTCCAGCTGCTTTTCATGAGTAAACTTTGCGGGTTTTCCCTCATGTCTGCCGTGGTTCGACACAGCACCTGATCACTGGAAGGAGGGTGGGATTTCCACTCAGTCACATTGTTCTGTTTGTCAAATTCTGCGTAGAAATCATTCAGAAATCTGTCTGTCCTGTAGTTTGTGACTGCCTGAATGTCCTTCCACATGTGCTGCGTGTCACAGCTGTCCTGGAAGTGGCTGTGAATTTTATGTCCCTGTGCACACTTTACTGCTCTTTTGGCTCAAGACAGTTTGGTCCTCTCTGATTTTAGGGCAACCTTGTCTCCCTTCCTGAAGGCAGAGTCTTGAGCTTTTAGCAGTTCATGTACCTCTGCAGTCATACACAGCTTCTGGTTTGGTCTTGATGTGATTGACTGTAACATCATCAGTGCATTTGCTGATGTAGCTGTTCACTGATGTCATCTACTCCTCGAATTTGGTGTCTGTAAGATAAGCGGTCTGTAAGATGGAATTAGCATGACGTGGTCTGATTGGCCAAGATGGAGGTGGGGCTCCGCCCGATATGCACTGGCGATGTCACAAAGTCCACATGTTGATATAAGTTAGGGAGAACTGACGTGAGATTCGCATGATTGAAATCTCCGGCGACAATGAACTGTCTGTCAGGGTGTACATTCTGCAGATTTCTAATAGCTCCGTACAGCACGCAGAGCACCTGCTTGGCACTAGCGCTGGGTGGAATGTACACTCCGATAATGAGAATTGAAGTGAATTCCTGCGGTAAATATAAAGGCCACAAATTCCACTAGCGATGAACAGTAGCTAGAGACTAGCTCAGCGTTTTGGCACAATTCCATGTGTGGTAACACGGTCTTACCACACAGCGCTGCATTCCATCAGCACAAAACACAGTAAGCCCATCCATCTGAATGGCGACATCCGGAACTCTGTCACCAAGCCACGTCTCAGTAAATACAAAGATGCCGCAGTCTCTATATTCCCTCGGGCACCGGCATCAGGGCACCGGCATCAACGGGGCCTGGCAGCCTGCTCACCGCAGCAGTCTGAGCATGCACAGTTGTTCACGGAAGTCATCCTGTATGTCAGCAGGATGACTAAGCAGGAAGAGTTTTTTTTTGATTGTAGACATGGACATCATTTTCCCCGATGCCCATGTGGCTTTTTTGATTCACTGAAAAAACAAAAGATTACAAAAAAACACCATAGTGGAACCGGAGAGGCCGCTGCTGAGTGCCATATCATTCATTATTAGGACACAACTGCAGAAAGTGAAAAGTGACTGGTTAGTCAGGAACACCAGACTCCAGTGAACATGCAGCTTGGTGACACTGCGGTGAGGAATCTCAAAACGGCTTCTCACAGGTCCCCCACCCTGCACCCAGGGCCAGTCCACTGAAATCAGGATCACTGACACCGCCTTGTGAACTCATCCATCCACCCATCGACCCCTCCCTTTTTCCTTCTGCCCTTCCCCATCTTTGGCAGAGTCACATGTACCACAAACACAGAGAATCCACCCATGGACTCAGTCACTCTCTCTCCATGCCTGCTCATCTTAATCAGGCTCACGGCTGCTGGAGCCCATTGGGGGACATTGGGCGGAGGGTAGGGACTTAGTTAGCCTCCCGCCAGGCGCTATGGGCAATTTAGCCCCCAATGCATGTCTTTGGGTTGAAGGAGGAAACTGGAGAACATGGTGGAAATAAGGTCCCAAGTCACAATGCATAGTTGAGAGGGGGTGTGTCAGGTTTTGCATCATAGGTTTGATTCACAATTATAATTTGTTCTGATGTTGGTGGTGTGTCTTGATATCTGATTACGGAGCATCAAGGCTGGCAAGCACAAGCCCTCTAACAATTCACTAAGCACAGGGCAAAGTCACAGAAAAGCTACACTATTTTTCAACTGACAAGACTGATAATTACATATATATATATACACCTGCAAAAAACACAATACCATATATATCAGCACCTTTGTGAAGCTTTAAGCTCATGTGCTAATGCAATGTTGAACAATCCTCTCTCTACTTACAGTTAGGTCTGACAAATGCTGAACATAAACCCAAGAACAACATGACTGTCTTGGTGTCCATCCTGGTCTCTGGTTTGCTCCTGGCTGCAGTGCTCATTGGGGGTTACTGCTGGAAAAACAACCGTGTCCAAAATGCAAAGGTCATGAGGCTGGTGAGTGCAAGACACAATGGAGACATCCTTACCTCTTTCAAAAATCCTTTATACTGGCTGCTTGTATCTGTTAACAAGCTAATTACATTTGTGAATGGGAGGCAGTTTTACCTTCTTTTGGTCACTAGAAAAGACATTTAGAAGCCAATCTAGATCCATTTTAAATGATCAGCAACGAGTTTTCAGTCCAAGGCCACATTTCAAACACAGAGGGTAAAATTGTGGCAAATGCTGTAAATGTAACTAGGACAATGGTGGCCTAGTGGTTAAGGAAGTGGCCCCATAATCGCTGAGGTGCCACTGAGTGGTAGTAGTGGTAGTAGCCTAGTGGCTAGGCTACTACTGCACTCGCCTATGAACCAGAAGACACAGGTTCAAATTCCACTTACTATTGTCCCTGAGCAAGACCCTTAACCCACTTAACCCTAAGGTGCTCCAGTAACTACTGGACTGTCCCTGTAACTACTGATTGTAAGTCACTCTGGATAAGGGCGTCTGATAAATGCTGTAAATGTACATGTACAGAGCAAAGCACCGTTACCGCACACTGCCTTTCATGGCTGCCCACTACTCACCAAGGGTGATGGGTTAAAAGCAGAGAAGCAATTTCCTTTGGGATTAATAAAGTGTAAATAAATAAAAATAAGATGTTCAAGCTATCTTTCTCATGTTTTGCTCATTTTGTGGGGAGCATAATTAAATATTTGTCAGTATTTCTGAAGGGAGCAGCTCAGACTGTTCCAACAGAACAAACTATAACTGATCTGGTTCACCATACGCAGCCAAACTCTAAATTTTTCCAGTGAGAGGCAGCTCAAAATTAATATATGGCACTCATCACCCCTAAAAGTTGCCATGTAGGGTACGAGGTGAAGATTTCAATTCTGGCAATGTGCAATGTACACCAGTTTATGAGCTATTCATATTCTATCCATAGAAATACAAACTCTTAAAATATGACGAGTCTGTAACCCATTGCGGTTTTATGTAGTATACACCTGTAATAGAATTCTTACTTCATGTTGGATCATACAACTTCTGATCTAATGTATGCATTAGATTTATTTATTTGCATTGATTTTATTTACTTACACATTAAGTATTCATTAACAAATTTCTGAAAGTGAGTACTGCATTTTGATGGATCCTTTCATTTGTATATGTATAGAACAATTAAAACAATTATGAAACCACATGAGCTTTAGGGTCTTCAGGGTCCATTTTAATAGATATGGTATATTACGAGACAGTGTTTAATGCTAATGTAATGTTTTGGTATCCAGGCTGATGAGTCCTGCCACATAGACGAGGAAAACCAGGGAAACACACTGGTGTCTGTGGCTCCACTTAACCCTCCAGAACCAGAGGAGAAACCCAGCATCAACGGGGAGTCCCCTGATGGAGTCAAGACCCAAGTGCCAACTGCGACCAATGGTCACTCGACAGCAAAGAACCCTGTGGCTGACACTGAGCTGTGAAAAGCTGGATTCCACTCCACCCTACATGGCCCTCCACCCCTGGAGTTCATGTCGGCAATCCTCATAGAGAACCACCCACCGACGACCTCATCCATCTGAGGCTGAAAATATGTTTACTCCAATCTTACCTAATGTACATGTTTAAAGGAAGCATCTCAGTAACAATAAGAGTAACAATGATTTCACAATGTGATTTTATCAAAGAAATTAATGGTGTGGAAGAGATTAATCATGATGGTTGTGGTCTCAGGGCCAGGGGAACTGGGTGGAGTAACAGCTTCGTCCTGGGATTCAACTCCCCAGAGTGCCTCTGCATGTGTTTCTGTTTCAATGCCTCCCAAAAGCCAAAAATATGCATCAAGACTCATAAAAAATATCCTCCTCACATGAAGGCAGGCCCCACTGGACCTGTTGCTCCTCTGGACCGGAGGTCTGTTTTCACTTAAATGTGGTCATGACTGTTTATATGCCTACATGAAATCCTGCATGATTTTGTGAGCTTGTTTTCATCTGCATGTGCTGGCAAGTGTGTGATTATATAAAAACGCTGTTCTATTACTGTTAAAAGTTCAATCAGGAGACAAAGTAATGGCTAGGGGAGCCCAGGGAAGAGCAGAGTCTGCCTTTGGTGCTAATTCTCACAAACACTGAGGACTGTACTTCTCCTTTTCATTACTGCAAACCGCCATCATAGATGCAAAATAACGATGTGTCTGTTTGCTGTGTAGTGCAAATGTCTGATTTACTACTTACCTTCCAGATAGAAAGTATGTACAGCTTTGTAATCCAGTATTATTGTTTTTTTTAGTGGTTATAGCGTAGCAATTTAGCCACATATTCTTTAGCCACATTTTGCTACTTTACACATGCATTAATCAAGAGAAAACAGTTTTAATGTTGTTAATTTTGTATTTATATAGCCTGTTAGTGGATATTTTCAGTGATTTGTGTGTGTGCGTGTGCATCTATGTGGTAATTATCAATTAAATAGGTGTTCCATCAGGTTGAAAATGAATTTGTTCCAAGATGTCATGTAAACATCTTTTATGGCATCAGATTTACATATTTGCATTTATACCTTTGACTCCAACACTCTGAAGAAAAATAAATGTTTGGGGGGAAAAATTATTATTTCTGCAGTGTCAGGAATGTCAACTGAAGGTTTGTGGGTTCAAATGCGGTCTCCTTGATCAAGGTACCTTCCCCACAAACTGTCCACGGCTGACTAAGGTGATTGTTGAAATGCATTTAACTAATCACTTTCACTTCATATACTGAGTGCTCTGTATTAGAGGCACCTTTTACAATGTGCATTTAAAGGAAAGCATTTCTTTGCAGATTCATTATTGACTCATAAATAGGATACTTGTCAAGAGTTTTACTGTGTGATGACAGGCTACAACTTGCTTCCCATTTGAGATAAATGAAGCAGAGTGTTGCTTCCTGATCCTCTGCACTGTCTGTTTGTTGATAGAATCCTTATCTCTCCTGCAGGAAATGGGAAAAATATTTGGCATGGCTAAGCATGAAAGCCTCAAACTCTTATGTCATTTCCTGTACCACATCCCTTAAACTGTCACTTCTTAAGACATGACTGGATGTGATGTGTGGGGATGGATCTGTTGTGGAATAGAAACTTTAATCTCACTTAGCCATGTCAGAGTTTAGGTAAAACAAGGTTAGTTTGGTGCCTCCAATGGCCATGTTTACATGGCGGCATTGTTCTCGCTCTGTGGTCGTTTGGTGAACTTTGACCGCTACGCGCTGTGACATATTTTCATGTGACCAATAGAATCCAAGCGGGTAAGTGTTCTTTCTGCCGCATTGAAACACTCACACAAAGCAGAAATGGAGAAAAAGCTGATCTTTCTTTGAGTGTCCAGAGATCTACAACATGACTCTATCGTCTAAATGGGAGTTTAGAAAAACACTTCGGTCTGAAAGCAGCTTTAGATTTTCTCCAATGAGCAGTAAAGCAGTCTGTGTTCAGTCAGCGCTCACCTGACACCACGGATGTCTGAACCAGCGATTTTCCTGTTGTTTGACATTTTTCTGCTCGTTGTAACAAATCAATGCATCCACACAGGTATATGATACCTTAACTTTTGTATTTGAAAACATCATGTGACAATGTAAGAAATGTATGGAATGCATTGATATTGAGGCATTGATAATCGCAATCGAATCAAGGACCAGTGAAGGTTCACACCTCTAGTAAACATCATTAATTACTTTCCTTATTTAAGCCCCCATACTTCCTAACTGCCTTTTCGCTCATCTGCTGTGGTTAGTCAGTGAAAATCCAATTTATCAGAGATATTGGTTATGTGCCTGTGTTCATTTATGTTTTTGTTAATAAACAGTCATGCACTTGTGCCTCGTGTCTCATCTATGTAGAAGCAACTGCCCTTTATTAAATGTAACATTTC
Organism: Denticeps clupeoides; assembly: GCF_900700375.1. Classification (NCBI taxonomy): domain Eukaryota; kingdom Metazoa; phylum Chordata; class Actinopteri; order Clupeiformes; family Denticipitidae; genus Denticeps; species Denticeps clupeoides. The sequence continues at coordinate 21,728,012 of NC_041716.1, forward strand.
GTAATAGGTTTTAAGTCAGATCTCTAGACAAAACTGTTATTGTATTCCTTTTGAAACTTGAGTCCTTCTTTGCTATGAAAGTGAAATTGAAGTGATTGTCATTGGGAAAAACTGCAGCACAGCACACGGTGACACAACAAAATGTGTCCTTTGCTTTTAACCCATCACCCTTAGTGAGCATTGGGCAGCTATGACAGGCACTCATGGAGCAGAGTGTGGGACGGCACCTTGGTGGATTGGGATTCGAACCAGCAACCTTCTGATTACAGAGAAGCTATGTAGAAATTCTCCAGTGGAATTTTTGTTTAATTGGATGCCAGGGGAATTCACAAAGTAATGGCTAGTGGAGCTCAGGAAAGAGTCTGCCTTTGGTGCTAAATCTGAGGACTGTACTTGTCCTTTTCATTAATGCAAACCGACATCATAGATGCAAAATAACAATGTGTCTTCTTACCTTCCAGGCAAAAAGTATGTACAGGTTTGCAATCCAGTATTATTGTTTTTTAAAGTGGTTATAGCGTAGCTATTTAGGCACCTATTCTACTTTACTTACATTTTGCTACTCTACACGTGCCTTAATCATGTTGTTATTTATACAGGTTAGTGGATATTTTCAGTGATTTGTCGTGAGCAGGATTGAGTAGAGGTCTGGGTGTAATTTCTCGGCCCATGACTCAAGCATAATTCTACAGTAACAAGTGCCAATATGAGATCTCTGGAGAACTAAGCTTCATGGGGCAGAACCGAGGCAACCCAGTCATTTGGATGTCTAAGCGGTTGGGCCTGTCTTCCAGGCTTCTAATCCCCACCATGCATCATGAGGACAGAAAATGAAAACCCAATCTTTAAATAATTGAGACTATAGATGTTGCACCATTTGTGCAGATAGAAATGCAAGGTGCTTAACAATGTTGGGGAGACAGAGATGAAGATACAAATAAATATATATAAAAACGATCAAAAAAGTACATGGTTAGCTAAAGAGATATGTCTTAAAAGTGCTTAATGGTTTAAATACCTGCAGATCCTCTGGCAGGATATTCCAAATGGTGCCTCCCCAGGGTGAAATAAATGAAAGTGATACTCACACTGGGCGGAAGACTGGATCAACTGGCTTAATGGGTTAAAAATATGAGTTTTGTGAATTTATATATTCATGTTTCTGTTCACATCAGTTATGAACACCACTGGTCAATGTGCTTACTCTGTTGTCATTGCCATGAGAAGCAAAACCACACCACATTTAGCCTTCCATATCCTGAAGAAGTTTCCTGAAAGACACACCTTTACTGGAACCAGTGTGTGACAGCAAAAAAAAACAAAACGTTTCCTGTGTCCATTACTCAACATGGCTTCTTGGCATGAGACTGGAACGCTCTGCTTAAAGTGTTCCAAGCATGCACATCCCAATCCTGACAGCTCCATGGAAGCATGCCCTGCTCTATGCAAAAGGGTGTGTCAGGAAGTCCATGTTAACCATGATCCTTCCTTGGATTAACATCGCCCTCTGCAGTTTAGATTTTAAAAAATCTCTTCTGTGGTGAAACTATGCATTGCAAACCATTTCCTGATCAACCATTTTACAGCTCTAAATACGCAGATAAATAAACAATAAATTTCTGTTATTCTGATTCAACAACAACCACATTTACTTGTTATTTAGCCCAAAATTATAGTGCTTTTAATGTCAAATTTTGATTTAAGCACATCCAGTACACACAGTCCATAGAATTCCACAGTCTACAGGCTGCAGATTTTTAATCATGATCATGATTTTTGGCGATATTTGAGGCACAAGGGAGTGAACAAATGCATAGTGTGCACAAGCGGCAATGTCAAATTTAAAGTGATTTAAAGCGATCATTGTGATACTGCACACGAGCACAGCACACGGTGACACAGCAAAATGTGTCCTCTGCTTTTAACCCTTTTTGAGCAGTGGGCAGCCATGACAGGCGCCCGGGGAGCAGTGTGTGGGGATGGTGATTTGCTCAGTGGCACCTCAGCGGATCGGTATTTGAACCGGCAACCTTCTGAGTATGGGGGCACTTCCTTAAATGTTAGGCCACCACTGGCCCATAATGTAATGAGATGTAATGTTGACAGCAGTAGATGACAACATAGATTTATACACTTGTACCATTTTCCACTGCTCTGGTTCCCATACCGGTTCCTAATTTCCTTATATTAATATGTAATTGATTAGGTGCTGGGATCTCTGTTCAGTGGGCCTGTGACATATTATCATGCGACTCCCACTGAGCTCCTGTCTAGTGTAAATGCGGTTGGTTCTTAGTTCAGCACTGGCCGAGCACAAGAACCGTCACCTGGCACCAGCATAGTGAAAATGAGGTATAGATGTTGCATTCAGCCTCTCAGCACGCGTCAGCACCAGCGCCAGGTGTAATATTTTATCATCTTGTATGTACGAAATTTAGTTTGACAAATAATATTATTCATATGACAAACCAGAGCATATGTCTTCACACCTTCACCACATAGCAAAGGCACAGATTCTGTTCTGACACCTGTATATATTTTATAGTTAGCTTATTGTATACAGTTTAAAAAAAACTATACAAGTTAAATCAACTGAATTTCTAGATTACTTTAACAGCCGTTTCACTGCAAAGTGCTGTACAGGCATAAAAGGACACACAGATATACATAAGAAGAACACTGTACATGGGTGTTAGAAGCAACAAAAAATAAAATGAGTCAATCATTTTAAAAAAGTAAAAAATTGACAAAACTAAAAAAAATGACAAAACTAGAATAATGGGATTAAACCTTGTAAAATAAATAAACTCAGGTTTGAGTTTGATTGTTTTAAAGAGAATACATATGTGTTTTATTTTAAATAATGAATAACTGTCATTAATTGTCATGATAAAATATTTGTGATTATCATTTTGGCTATAATCGTGCAGCCCTAACCCAAATTATTTTTATGAATCGTAAGAACACTTAGAGTTAATAACTCATATGAGAAAAAAAGCTAACTTCTGAGAGCCTCCTCAATCATTATTTATTTGAATTTTTTTTTATGCTGAGGTCAAATGTGAAGCACTTTTATTTTACAATATTGTAGGGTTGCAACAACACATCAATTAAATTGATAAAAATCCATTACTAAGAGTCGGCAAGTAATTTGATAATCAATTATGTCGCGTGACAGTTGATTATTACAAAAACTTTTAGTTAAGCGCAGACCACAGCAAACATACTCGGTCTCTCACTGATGCCTGCAGAGTAGACAGGCCAGAGGCAAACAAAACGAGCGCAGGTACAGGAAAGATACAAGGCCATATGGGTCATAATTGCCTGCATTTTAACGTGTGGTTTTACGCTAAACACGTAAAAAAAGCATCGCTTTCAATTCTGTTTCTAACGCTGGTTGCCTGATGCAGCCAGTGCAGGCAGGCAGCAAGCAGTGGTCTGTGCATGTGATCAACACTACCACGCGTTACGTGGTTTTTACACGTGCTAAAACAGACCACACCTGATGCCTGGTCAGAACTCCCCTTTCACGCTGTGTTTCACTAAGGGTGATGGTTAAAAGCAGTGGACACATTTCGTTATGTCACCGTGTGCTGTGCTGCAGTGTTTCACAATGACAATTATTTCACTTCTTACCTCTGCATCCCTGCCACATCAACACCATGTGTAATGCAGCCTCAAAAAAAGAGAGAGTCTAAGACAGGGGCATGTGAACATGCTCACATTTTTGCATTCTTAGTCCATTTTTATTTTATTATTATTATAACAGCTCAAAGAGCAAGCATTTTTCTAAAGATTTTAGTTCTGTTTCTGAATAAAGGTTGGAATAAGTTTATAATGGAAAACATGGAATTCTGAAGAATTAAAATGGAAAAAACGGAATTTAGGAAAAAATAAAACAGATTTCATAGGGCCCTACAAAATGGTCCACAAATGCATCAAAGTTCAGAGCCTTGGTCTTTCTGGATTCAACGCTGAAATCCCCTAAGACGCCCATCCATAATAGTGTTCCAGATTTTTAGATTTTTGCTAGTTATAATGCGACAGCTATTTTGCATTATTTTGTGTAAATAAGTCTTCGTGCGGCTCAGTGAAACATGAATTTGATGTTTGAAATTGAATCATGTTGCTTACCTCCATCTTCATACTTCACTTTTTTAGTTTAGTTCGGCCTTCTTTCACTCTCTTACTCAAAACAGCAAGCGGATAGCGCTCTAATGTGTCTTTGTGAAACGTTGCTTCATGTTGGTTTCCCATCCATGCCAGTCCATATAACCATTACAAATTAATAAATTATTACCGGCACAGGGGCCATAACAGGGCCCAGGGTCATTTTTACAAGGACACTGGTCTCTGTTTTGGACCCTGTGCCAAAAAGATAATATTTTAGTTGTCACTTACTGGTGGCAAGGTATTTTAATTTACACATAATCTTTTATTTTATAAATTATAATTTCACAAATTGTGAATTAAAGCATATTTGGAAATGTTCACATGTCCCTAATTCTTGGATTTGGTCGGAAACCCAATTTGGACTGCACATGCATGCACATGTGCAATGGTTAGGGTTAGGTTTAGGAGAAGGGTTAGGCTTCGGCCGTACCATGTTGGCTTTCAGAGTACGCATGTACACATGCACAGTCCAAATTGGGTTACCGGTCCAAATCAGGTAGTAACATTGCACACAGTTGTTGATTGCAGGTTGTGCCATTTGTTTGTTCAACTCCAATCCAACTTTATTTAAAAAGCACTTTAAAGCACACCAAGACAGGACCAAAGTGCTGTACAGTGAATATGTGAGGACAAAAAATAAAAAGAACTAGCATCACATAAAACAAAATAAAATACAGGATAAATAAAAAAATCAAAATAAAAGTTAAAACATAAAACATATCACTAAAAGTGACAAAATATAAGCTAAAGTCCAAATATCTCATAAGGTGTCAAAAGCCAGAGTGAAGTGATGGGTTTTCAAACGGATTTACAGAGAAAAGGCTTTCGAATCTCTAGAGGCATTTCCAAAGTTTGGGAGTTGCTACAGAAAAAGCATGATAGTCCTGGGTATACTCAGGAGCAGCTGATTGGCTGACCTGAGGGACAAGAGGGTGTATAAGGTTGGAGCAGCTCAGAGAGATAGGATGGGGCTAGGCTATGGAGAATTTTAAAATGAATTCTAAATTAAATGGGCAGCCAGTGAAGCTAAAATAGGGGTGATGTGCTCAAACTTCCGAGAGACAGAGAAAAGACAAGCTGCAGCATTTTGCGCCCTCTGGACATGCATGATGGAAGAAGCACTAACACCTATAAGATAAGATAATATAAGTAAGATATGATATGATTTTGATGAAATATGATTTTGTTCTAAAAAAAAACATAAAAAATAAGAACCAAACAGTAGTAATGATGCAGAAAAAAAACTATGATTTTTATATAAAGTGCATTGCAGTAATCCAACCGAGTGGTGACAAAGGCATGTATTACAGTCCCAGTGAAGAACAGGCTTTATTTTAGCCAGATGCCTCAGTTAGAAGAAGCTTGATTAAGCTTGACTATCAATTCATGGCAAGTGGCTCATTATACTGGGTCAAGGTATCTAAACAAAGTTAACAGTCATCCAGGCTTTTATATCATCAAGATATTTAAGTAATGGCTGATGGCGAGCAGTGCCACGGTATGACGTCGACCCCTGGAGAATCCGCGGAACCCGGAAACAACAATGTCAGTGGGTGAGTGGGTGGGGAAGATCTTTCATAACATCCTGTGGTGTGTACTTTGCTGCTCTTCCCTCCCTCTCAGACGCGGACAAGATCACCACCATCCTCACGCGTCTGACTGGGTCAGCATGGGCCTGGGGTGCAGCCCTGTGGCAGCAGGGAGAGACGGACAAGATGGGTTTTCGGGACTCTCTAGAGAGACTGAGGGTGGAGTTCGATCAGTCAGAACCACACCCAGTGGCAGTCAGGATTCTGTGCAAGAAGACGCAGCACTGGCGGGTGGTGCAGGGAGAGAAACTCGTTGCACTGCCAGCTGGGATGTGCAGCGTATCCCAGAATGCCAGAGGGCCAGAGGTGCCGTAAAAAGTCAGCCAGAGGGTCCAGGTCTTCCAAGGGCAGGAGCCCTGTGGTTAAAACCGCCCGCCCCGCCTCCACCACTGATGGTAATGCTGGGGCTCTGAGGACGAAGCCCTTGGAGGGGGGGCTCTGTCAGAATTGGCCTCAGCTGGAGGCATCACCTGTGGCCAATCCAGACAGGAAGATAAGAGACACCAACATTTTCATGAACTCTGTTCGAGAACTTTTCCTGGCAACTGTTTTGATTGTGTTTGAGTTCCTTCGTGTTTGAGTTTGAGTGGCGATTCCACACGCCTGCGTGCCAGTTTGTGTTTTCCCCTTGTTTCCTTTTTCAGCCATTGCGCCATGTTTATTTGTGTTTGTTAATAAATCATTGTTTTCGTTATGTCCCATCTCTGCGCTGCCTTCCCCGTCAGCTCGGTCACAGGACCAAACCTTTCAAAGACAGCTAGGCAGGGAACGGAAACAGAGATTTGAGCCCTAGTGGAAGAGGCCTTCTTAATAAAAAAAATGTAAAATATATTCCCAGGTTGTAGGTGAGGGCTTGATAGAGTCAGCCTGTGGTGCATTAATAACAGAGTCAGCTGTCTTAAATAAAACACAAGGATTGTGACAGTTTGACACTATAATGTTTTCTTTTGGCATTTTTGGCATTTACAGTTTTTGATAATTAGGCAGTCCTAATTAATGTCCTTTTAACCATTAACGTTATTTTTTCCATTTGCTCTCGGATAGCTCCAGTAGTGTAGTTTCAGATAGTACAAGACAACTTCAAATAGTAACAGATGATCAGATAACACAGTGTCATAAATCTCTTTGCTAAAAACAGGAAAACCATGAGATATGTTTTATGTGCCCATGTTCATGTATGGGACCGGCCACACACTGCACAGGATTAAGAGAGTCAATAAGATATAATAATTTCTGAACATATTTTCAGTTTTAAGTGATTTTATGAATTTATGTTCTATCTAATAACGCTAAACATATTTAAATGACAACGGTGTGTCTTCTTGTGTGTCTTGATGCGGCTGAGTCAAATGTTTGTAAACATGCGTCAAAACGCACGTGATTCTCGGTTGAAACGTCGCAGTGAAACGTATAGATGCGTCGACCAATGAAAAGGTGGAGGTGTGCGAGTGGGCGGGGCTTAAATGTGGCGCTGTGGAAAATTCTGCCACATTCAGCTAAGGCGCGTGAGAAATACCACGAAACCCAGAAAAAAACCCACAGAGAATTGACACAGGACCAACAGGCGTCCCACCGCCCGTCATCCGGGAGCAGCTGGATGCTATGAGGTACGTATACATTAAACAAATAGCACGACACCTACCGTGAATTTGCTATAGCATACGCACACACATCCCTCAGTTTTTTTTTATTTATTTACGGAGATTAAAAATATATGTGGAATGTGTCCGTATGCGCTGTACGTGAGTAACGAGTACATGTTGTGCGCGCGGCCGCGTGCTGCGCGAGGTGTGCGCGCCGCGCCGCGCGTCCGTACGACGTTACGCAGGCGCGCGTTTCCCGTGTCCGGCGGCGGAGGACGGCGTGTACCGGAGCCTCGCGTGACGTCCACGCGTCTCTGTGCACCTTCTCCCCTTGATATTTTTTCTTCTCGTCTACGTGGATTTGAAGTCACGCGTCGCGCCGACTCTTCGCCAGGTAAGAATTTGGCGTTGGGAACTACAGCCTGGTAATAATGTTAGAATGCAGAACGAATCGGTTTTCAAAAAAGTCATTCGGTACTTAATACTAGCAAACATGTGATTTGCTGTCATTATCCGAACCTTTAGTTTTTGGAAACAGCCTGTAATGGGGTTGGTTGACGTAGTGCGCACTTTTTATTACAGACGTAAACAAAGAGCTGCTTTCTCTCGACACTGTGTGGCGCTGTTGCGCGCTTATACACCATGTTCACCTTCTCACATTAATTTATTTAGTATTTTACAGTTGATGTATGCGGCTCTACGTGCAATACAAGTCACACGAAGGGTTTCTGGAAATGAGCAGATGGCTGTAACAAACGACATATTTTCCCCAAGAATGTTGGGAGAGATGCAGCAGGGAGTGGCTTCAAGTTACAGTGGCCTGGCACGTCCATCTGTTGTGTTTCGGAAAGAATGGGGCAGAGCAGACTTGACGTCAGGCCTTTAGATCCTGTAAAGCGAGGAGTGCTGATTCCAGTCAGTCGTGCCAGTCCGCACCGATCCAGCAGCCGCCAGCTCACGTCGCTGCAAAACACTATATACAGTCATTAACACTTATTCTCTTAAGATGAGAACATAATTTAATATTTTAAATAGAAGCCAGATTAATACATTTATACATTTTAAATGACTTTAAAGAAACCTCAACTTGTTAACTATTAATCAAGCCGGAAGCCCAAGTGAAGGGATAAAACAAACATATTATGTAATGCTGGGTAACATAGCGACAGTGTCAGTATTTGCAAGCTGGACAAATGTCAAATCCGGGCTAATATAATGCAACTTGTGATCAGGAATACAAGCATTGTATAACATAAAGTTGTTTTATGTGTATATATATATATATATATACACACACACGTGTGTGTGTATATGTATATATGTATGTATGTGTCCCACTGGCAGCTTCCGTTCAACAATGCATCATACAAATAAAAAAAAGGGTATTCTCCCTTTCAACGTCACGTGTTTCTCTAATAATGTTGAGAGCTATCAGTACATCCCACTGGGTGTGTCCAGTGCTCTTTATCCTATTACATAAGTCCTAACCCCTGGTTTTGTGTCAGCACTGCAAAGCTCAGAATACGGAAGTCGTGGCTTCTAAAATTTCCATGACACAAGCAGAGGTGACTAATGATATTTACAGAGCACATAAAGATCAGGGTTTTGTCAGCATGACAGTGAACATGTTGTGCGTTACTCTGTGAATTGGCTTATTTCCTGACATGTTAAACGTCTTTATTCCGCTTTAGGAAATAGATCATGCCGGAGAGATGACACAGCTAAAGTGAACCTGCTGCCTGTCGAATGACAACGTTATAAATAGTAGACAGGAAGCAGCAGTGCGCACACAAGTGCATCATTAAGGAAGTCACCTCAGATGGAGAGGCCAGCAGAACTGGTCCTGTTGAGCAACCTGCCGAGATGAAGAGTATAATGAGAATAATGACAGCATTCATCAGGAGATGGAAATGATCCATATTTGCTTGAAGGCCTCAGTTAAACTCTGTGTTTTACAGTGTAATGTTACAGCTGATTTTTTTTTTTTTAACCAGCACAGAAGTGTATGGTATAACTTTTGTGAAAATATCTGTGCTTCCTATTGAATAACATACTTTGATCTGCGACATTCCATATGTTCCCCAACAGGCACCAGAAGATAGCTTCATATGAACATTGATTACATTGGTTAAGAGAAGAGTGAATTGTTATCTGACGTTGGCAAAAATTAAAACCTCTAATACAGGACCTTCTAAAAAAATTAGCATATTGTGATAAAGTTCATTATTTCCTGTAATGTACTGATAAACATTAGACTTTCATATATTTTGGATTCATTACACACAACTGAAGGTAGTTCAAGCCTCTTATTGTTTTAATATTGATGATTGTGGCATACAGCTCATGAAAAGTTCCTATCTCAAAAAATTAGCATATCATGAAAAGGTTCTCTAAACGAGCTATTAACCTAATCATCCGAATCAACTAATTAACTCTAAACACCTGCAAAAGATTCCTGAGGCTTTTAAAAACTCCCAGCCTGGTTCATTACTCAAAACCGCATTCATGGCTAAGACTGCCGACCTGACTGCTGTCCAGAAGGCCATCATTGACACCCTCAAGCAAGAGGGTAAGACACAGAAAGAAATTTCTGAACGAATAGGCTGTTCCCAGAGCTGTATCAAGGCACCTCAGTGGGAAGTCTGTGGGAAGGAAAAAGTGTGGCAGAAAACGCTGCACAACGACAAGAGGTGACCGGACCCTGAGGAAGATTGTGGAGAAGGACCGATTCCAGACCTTGGGGGACCTTCGGAAGCAGTGGACTGAGTCTGGAGTAGAAACATCCAGAGCCACCGTGCACAGGCGTGTGCAGGAAATGGGCTACAGGTGCCGCATTACCCAGGTCAAGCCACTTTTGAACCAGAAACAGCGGCAGAAGCGCCTGACCTGGGCTACAGAGAAGCAGCACTGGACTGTTTCTCAGTGGTCCAAAGTACTTTTTTCGGATGAAAGCAAATTTTGCATGTCATTCGGAAATCAAGGTGCCAGAGTCTGGAGGAAGACTGGGCAGAGGGAAATGCCAAAATGCCTGAAGTCCAGTGTCAAGTACCCATAGTCAGTGATGGTCTGGGGTGCCATGTCAGCTGCTGGTGTTTGTCCACTGTGTTTTATCAAGGGCAGGGTCAATGGAGCTAGCTATCAGGAGATTTTGGAGCACTTCATGCTTCCATCTGCTGATAAGCGTTATGGAGATGAAGATTTCTTTTTTCAGCATGACCTGGCACCTGCTCACAGTGCCAAAACCACTGGTAAATGGTTTACTGACCATGGTATTACTGTGCTCAATTGGCTTGCCAACTCTCCTGACCTGAACCCCATAGAGAATCTGTGGGATATTGTGAAGAGAAAGTTGAGAGACTCAAGACACAACACTCTGGATGAGCTTAAGGCCACGATCGAAGCATCCTGGGCCTCCATAACACCTCACCAGTGCCACAGGCTGATTGCCTCCATTGAAGCAGTCATTTCTGCAAAAGGATTCCCGACCAAGTATTGAGTGCATAACTGAACATGATTATTTGAAGGTTGACTTTTTTTGTATTAAAAACGGATTAAATATGCTAATTATTTGAGATAGGAATGTTGGGTTTTCATGAGCTGTATGCCAAAATCACCAATATTAAAACTAATTATAAATTATCAAATGAAAAAAGTTTTTAAAGGGTAACTTGTGTCCATATAAAAGGCACTGCAGCAGATACATCAGCATATAGCATAAATGTGTAGATAAAACAATGTCTGTCTGTGTGTGTGTGTGTGTGTGTGTGTGTGTGTGTGTGTGTGTGTGTGTGTGTGTGTGTGTGTGTGTAATATATATATATATATATATATATATATTGAGAGAGAGAGAGAGAGAATATTCTGTGAAACCAGGTATTTGAATGATGTGAGTGATTTTATAAAATTTTATAATTTTCTGCATTCTGCTCTGTAGAGTTTTATTTTTATTTTGTGATTTTTAAAATCTCCATGCATGGACCAGTGATCGGCGGATTAAGGATTTATTGGGTCTGCAGTATTTTTAAGACCTTTAAACTTTTTTTCAAAATTTAAGGATTACTAGTCATTTTTAATGATATTAAGGCCTTATTATTTTGCAAACTCGATTTTAGGATTTTTTTTAAAGATCCACAGAAACCCTGCCATGCGCTTTATGTTCTCATCTGAAACTAATAGCTTGTGCTGCAAGTGGGCGTGGTTTCGCACAGGTGATGAGACATTGTCATTTTCACAAGGAACTGATATTTGTGCAGTAGGCCGTTATGATCAAAATTTGTCCCGTTGGCCAAATTTATATTGCATATCGTTTGTTCTGCGCAGCCCGAACCTCAATATTACATCATAATACATAACTGGACTCTATATAATAAACTCTATATGCTATATTTCCTGGATAAATCTCACTGTACATCCCAGGATAATCCAGCAGTGGCCAGAAGAGGGCTGGTTTCCCTTGCTGAGCCTTGGTTCCTCTCAAGGTTTTTTTTATTTTTGGAGTTTTTATTTGCCACTCTCACTTTGAGCTTTTGTTCTAATGTGAGGAGCTTTGTGACAATGTACATTGTAACAAGCGTTATATCAACACAATGTTATTGATTGATTCAATAGCTTGTGGAACTTGTGAGTGATGTTACGTGAATTATATGTTATTCACGTAAGTCGGCAGGATGTATTTGTAAGAGGATTTTGCTGTCGGATGTGACGTGACAGGAGATTTTTATTTATGTATTACCTGAGATTGTTGGCAAAACGTCAGTCACACTAATTGTTGGCAATGCCATCCAAAAGATTTACAAAGACGAGTGCGCTATTAGTGGCATTCATTTATTGAAAGTCAAACACAGTGCTCGCCACCATCTCATGTGTGTGCTTGTTTAAATGCCATTTATCTATCACTTTGACTGGTTTGATTTGCCTGTCGAGCTTTTGTTGAAACATTCCCACGTCTTACTGGACTCTGCATGTCTGCGTATTAATCAGCATAGGAATGCTTAGTTTGGTCCTGACTTCAACAAAGCAACCTTTTCATTGGTGTCTTTCTTATGTGCTGAAGTTATGAAAAGAAGGCTTCTATGAAGTATTTGCCTATTCATGTGCAGAATATTAAAGTGAAGTGTTATGTTGAACAGAACAGAACAGCACAGCGCATGGTGACTTAATGAAATGTGTATTGAAATGTGTAAATGTGCACCATCACCCTTAGTCAGCAGTGGGTGCATGAAAGGTGCCCGGGGAGCAGTGTGTGGGGACGCACCTCAGTGGCACCTTGACAGTTCGGGATTTGAACCCACGACCCTCCAGTTACAAGTCCGCTTCCTCCTCCAACCTCATTATTACCTGTTTTAAAAATCCATGTGGCATTTACCAGCTGCTACTGTCCCATATCTGCAGCTGTTGTTAATTTAAACCTATAAGCGGCTTATGTGCCACTCTGTATTTGCCATCTCCCCGTGATTGGTGTTACCCGCTGTCACATGAGCCATCCATCCATCTGCATGACCTCACATGGCCGAAGAAAAGTTGGATTTTGCATTTTTCTCATTATTGAAGCAGTAAACAATGGGCCACTTGAAATGTTAACCCTTCCCTGACATGTTTACATGCGTTCAGCACTGAGGATGTGTGATTGGCTGGATCCGGGGTGAATGTGGTGTGGTGGTGGTAGCCTAGTGGGTAACACACTCGCCTATGAACCAGAAGACCCGGGTTCGAATCCCACTTACTACCATTGTGTCCCTGAGCAAGACACTTAACCCTAAATTGCTCCAGGGGGAGACTGTCCCTGTAATACTGATTGTAAGTCGCTCTGGTTAAGGGCGTCTGATAAATGCTGTAAATGTAAAATGTAAATGTAAATGAATGGCCGGCACACTTGTGCATTGAAACAGCCAGTTTCTGCCATGTTGGGTGGTAACGGTGAGAACGTGCTGTATGTTGGCTCATGACTTGAGTGCCTGCAACTCTGGGTATGTTCCATTCTTGCTATGTAGGACACACAGAGAGGTGTGAACGAATCCTGCAGTGGACACAATGGAAGCTGTAAATGTACATTTACCGAATTTGGCAGACGCTCTTGCACTAAGGCTTTAAAATGTCTGTTTAATTCTTACACATTGTAACCTCAGCAAAAGACTTCTGCTTGCATCAAAACTCAAGTCTGCTTTATGGTTGAGTGAAGTCTTCATTTGGTATCAATAACTTCATCTGTAAGGTCATCTCATGATTTGTTTAATTCTACATACAATGTAGGATTAATTCATTATGAACATATTGTGAATGTGAATTTTAAGATTTTATTATTTTACAGTGCTGTCTAAGGATGATTCTGCCATGATTGCAGAAATGTACTAATACTTGTAGAATTGCATTCTTCTAGTTCAATATCATGGTCTATCAGTATCATATATATAATAATCTGTGTATTAAAAGTTTATGTATTAAAATGTTGATACCAGAGACACATACAATACTACAGCATCTGTTGACATATATGCACACACACCCACACACATATCAGAAGTTCTCCCTGCACTTGTAAGGTTAAGCTAGAACATACACGCATTCTGTTCCTGTCAGTTCTGGGACTATTGCAGCCTCAGTACCTATAGTAAAAAAAGAAAAAAGCCCACTACATTCACATGACCTGACCTAAAACCTGCAACTTGTCACAGTCCACGAACCAGCAGCTGCCTGCAGCAGAGAACCTCCAGCATGCACAATGTCAGCTCTGATCAGAGACATGATGGCCATTACCTCGGTTACCCTTGCATGTGGGCAGCGGATGTCCAGGAAATGCGCCGTGGTAGCACAGCTCTGCTCTCCTCTGCCCTGGCATTAGCAGACGTGTTATAGCGTCCTTCACTGAACAGACTCCACTGTAGGATGCTGGCATGGCGGTACCTGTTCTTCTGAAATCCTCCCCCTGTTTGTTCAGTCGTGTCGTCCTGATTCAGCTGTCTGTAGTGGGATGAAGGGGGAAGCAGCATCCCAGCTCTTACATAACCCACCTTGCGCAGACTCGCTGCGCACCTGATCATGTGACCAACTAGGCACAGTCCATTTAGCTCAGAGACAGGAGCGTGTTCCTCAAACTCCAGAGGAACGGCCAATCGGCAGGGCGGCTCTGCGGTGAGGTGCGAGGTGATTATAGAAAGACACAAGGGAGGGACAGCTGTGTCCCTTTAACTAGCGTCCCCTCTCCAGGGAACGCAACTCTTATTACAGCTGCTGCAGCAGCCACAACATGGGTCCAAAAAGCCCAGAGAATTAAGTGCTGCGTCACACTGAGGGAGGGAGGGAGGGAGGGGGAGAGTGTGTTTGGGTCTGCCTGTACATGTGTTTGTGGGAGGTGTGTGTGTGTGTGTGTGTTTGAGACTACTTGCATGCATGCGATTGCGACTGCGCTGTCCAATAGGGCAGTTGTGCTGTTGCAACAAGATGAAAATAGAGTGCGTGCATGGGAGAGAGAGAGAGAGGGGAAGGAGGAGAGACAGACAGAGGGAGAGGGAGGTTCTGGATTAGTTGCTACGTCACTTTTTCACGTCGAGGCAAAAACAGGAGCAAGGAGAGCAGGAGCCTCTGGTTGACCAGGCTTTGTACCTGAGTGTGGACGTGAGTCAGAGCCGCCTTCATCCTCCTCCTCTCGACGCTTCCTTCGTCTCAGCGCTAGAACGAGAGGTTTCGTGCCGTGTCGAGTCCGAGATCCAACATGGATGCTGAGGATGTGACACACTTTCCTCCTGCCTGCCAGGCTGTGTTTTGAAGGCGTAGTGGGGCGCTTGCTTCGGACAGGCGTCAGAGGGAGAGTTCTCTGCTTCTGGAAGGTTCTCCGTAGTAAGGCGAAGCGGGTTTGGGAGTGGGGAATTATTTCGGCCTACGCAACAGCATGATTTTGGAGCATAATTATTGCGTACGTGCCTGGAATGAGTAAATACGCATCTATAGGTCTATACATATTGCTTAAATATGTGTGTCCATGCGTATTTCCGAATGTTTGTAAATGTGACCTGCGACACGGGGACGTGGACGGCGGCACCTGTCAGTCGATTGGTCAGTAAGCTGCGCAGCGTCTCTGTTTATGAGAAGGGGACTGTTTACTAGCGGCCGGAGCCCGGAATGGTGTCGGCACTGTCAGCATACGTTGCTGTGACGCGCTGGTGGCAGTCGCTCTTCCTGCGTCGTGCGCGGCTGCCGGAGACGGAGACCGTGACGCAGTCTGCAACCGCAGGGGCTTTTCGCTGGAAGGATCAGAGAAGAAGCTAGAAGGGCCGCGGGAGCGGGGGCAGAGACTGTTTACCTCGCTCTCTCTCGGTGACTCTGCACTGGCACCGGTCCAGTTCACATGCGCCACACTTCCTAAAGCAGCAGCATCCCGGGCGCGAGTGACCGAGCACTCCTCCTATCAGAGCGCGGCGCTGCCCCGACAGCTGCCGGCCAATGGCTGGGCAACAGCAAGCAGGTGGAGGGCCGCTCCTGATTGGACGAGAGCTCCTCATAGAGATATCTCCTCAAGTAGTATCTCTCTTCTTTTTTGATTTATTCATAAAGTTGCATTTATTTGACGTTTTATGAGTTTTATAGGCTGCACATAATGACGCTGGGTGGAGCCACTCGTGTTATCTGGATTTGTCCTGCGTTCATGATCTTCTTCCTCTGTTACTGCGGCCTGACCACCGCTCTTCCTGTTTAGTCCGCCTGCGTCAGAATGGCTGTCGGATGCCTGCTCGGCGTGGACTGGTTTCCACGGACACAGCGCAGCCAACGCCACGGTGACCCCCGCGGCGCCCGCGCTCTGCCGCCAGGATGGGTGGACTCTGGAACAGCGGGACCCTGGGTTTTCTGCTGATGTTTCTACTCTGCTCAGCTGAGATATCAGACCTGTTGTCATCGACGAAGGGAACAATCACATTTTATAAGGATTGCTCTTTAAAATGGCTTGTTTTTTATTGTCAGGATCACGATCATGGTGCAGCACAGTTTTAATACTTCTATACTGAAAGACTGAGATTATTTCTATCTTCACCAGACCTGACTGAATTTGAAGGGTTTAACGTTTTCGCCGTGCTGACAGTAGGTGAAAGAGAGCACTGTTCCTTTAAATCTCTTATAAATATTACACAACAAGCGAAGGGGCAAGGAAGTAACAAACAAGCAGGAGAAAAGTGAGCGAGAGGGAACCACGCACTTCCGAACAGCAGCTGTCACTACGGACCATTTCAGAAGAAAGAGAAAGGTCTCAAGCTCTTGGTTGTTTCTCTCTTTCTGGGTATTAAAAAAAAACCAATGTGAAAATATTTGGGCAGCCAGCCTCCTCCCTCCCTCGACTTGTTGTTCGGTTGGGACACGGGAGCGGCTGTGGAAATCGGAAGGGGATTTAGGTGAAGGAGGGTGGGCCACATTCATAGAAGGTCCAGGACCTCTCTGCCATATCTTTTATGCCTCACTGTCTGTTCACTGGCTGGCACCTGTCACCACTCCCTCGTGACGTCAGACCTGCTTCTTGCCAGAATTTGCCACTTCTTTCATTGCCTCCATTTTGGAGAGCTAAGGAACAAGGCGTAGTAGTTGTTGTGTAGTTCGACTTCTCGGAAGGATCAGGTGAGGCTGGAATAATGAAGGTCCTGCTACTTTCTAAACAGTCCGTCAACAGAATCAGCATCTCTCTCTCTTTCTCGTGTTCCAGGTGACTTGGGTAGTGATCTCCAGTCTCTTGAGTAGTTATCTCAATGCTTCTGTCACCAATGGTTGGAATTCCTGATTGGAATGTTGTTTTGGTGCAGCGCTGGCGATTTTGTGCGTTTTGTAGTAATGCTTCCTAATGAGAGCATTGGGTTGGAAGGCAAAGACCAAAGTGTCACTGAGAGCAGTTGAGTCACCGTAATTCTTTATAGACATGTGCTGCTCCAGGGACAGCACTGTAGGAGTGGCTCTGGCTCATAAACACCACTGATATCTGATATTCACAATGACTTTGTAAAAACTTCTTGTTCTGGCTGGTTGTGTGTCCAGATTCTGTGTAATGTGTGTAGACATAATGCCACTTGTTCCTAAATACATAAAAGGTAACGGAAAGTTTTTTTTTTTTTCTTTCCCATTACTGGACAATCTTTTGAATCCATCACTAAAGTAGCATTTCACGTTTGTCTTGCAGTCATGCTGGACATTGGTATTTTTTTTTTAGATCATGCTAGATTGCATTGTTCTGCCCTTTGGAGATCCACCTACAAGGAGGTTACCAGCACTACTTAATGAGATCATTAGACCTACATAGATCAGTCCGTCTCCTGAACTCAACATGGGACACCCTGTCTTGATTACACAACAGTAGACCCATTGTCTCTTGTCTGATCAAGGGCACTATTTGGTAAAAATTTGAAGGACACAGTGCCAGAGTAGACATGTGCATCAGTATCACAGAGAAAGGAAAAAAGAAACCTCCCATGAACGGTACGATTGATTTTTCTGATGTCAGAGTGATGGCGTGTCTCATGTCTCCTGACAAGAGCCCATTAACACAAACAGGGAAAGGGAGATGAACATGCCTTTGGTGTTGCATTCTACATTTCCTGTAATTTCTCTCGGGGTGATTGGCTCTGAGATAATCTTAGTCAGTGAAAAGGGCCCATAAGGGTAGGATTTCTGCACAAGGTGTTCTGGCTCCCTTCTCTTGTGAAGCGCACCTCTCTCAGCACAATTCAGGTTTCAGGTTTCAGTTGCCCAAGCCAAAACTGTCAGTTTTACCTCTCCATTGAGGTGAAATTAACTGTATTAAAATGGTCAGGCCATGTTAATGATTGATATCCTTGGTCAGCAATTGATGAATGGTGAACTTAAGTCTTGAGGTCATGGAAGTTTAAGAATCTTTGCTAGGTCAAGAGCAATCAAAACTTAAACTGGCCACTTAATCAGTGGATGCAAGAAGGATATGGATGTCTTCTTACTTTATTAGTTTATTAGGCTTGTTTTGATGCTGAAATTTCAAATTCTATACCGATTCTAAGGATGGTACTTTATACTCAAAACTATTTTCGATACTATTCAATAGTTTTTTACAGAAGTAAAAATATATGCATGTTGAGCAATTAGAGCTGTAATTGGGCCTGAAAAGTTAGAATCCGTCCCGACAAGAACAAATTTTTAAAGGCCCGGCTTTCTTTGCAGTTGCTACATGCGCTATACGTCGTTTCACCTCCACAGCATTTTCGCAGCCCTTTCGCAATAATTAAAACAAATCACCTGACAACGGTGGCTGAGAATTTTTTATTTAAAATAATTTAATATTTTATTTTTTAAACAATTTAATAAAACAAATCTGCAACATGCAAAACACCAAAACAAATATACAAACAGTGAATCATACAGAAAGGAAGGGTAATATAGACCATAAGTTAGATGCACAAGCCTCACCTGACCCGACCCCAAATAAAAGGATATAAATTGAGCCTGAGCCTGAACCTGACTCGGCCCAAAATTCTACTGCACTTGCTTTTTACATTTTCTAGCAAGCTTGGAGCTGAAGAATAATGTGTAAGTGTTTCGCATGTAAGACATTGGGTCCTCCATGTAACCGGGGCAGGGGCTGCCCGCTGCAATGCCTGTGGAAATTTATGTGCAATTTCTGTGAACCGGCAGAAAATTTTGAATTTGAGTATCAATATCAGTGCTAATTAGTATCAAAATCTAGAGTCAATATTTGTATCAATCAACATCTGAGAAAAAATCCAATCAGTTAGTATAGCAGGTCAAAAAAGTACTTGTATTAGTCCTATTGTAATTAGCTAATCCACTGATTCCTAAAAATAGTGACTTTTTTTAAGTCTACATTAGGTTCAGACTGATGTTTGACACTTTCATTAAAGCCCTGTGGTTATGTTGTCCTGTTATGCGAGGACATTATGCGTTTGTCGGTCACATTATGATTTTCTTCTTTTTTCTTACTTTTTTTTACTTATCTGATATTTTGGAACTGTTAGTCCAGAAATATTTACGGTGTTAGTAGTAGTATCATATTTGGTGCAGGGTAAGTTAAATAAAGTTTTAATACACTGATGCCTCAAAAGCATTTTGATAGTGCTGTACATGTGCAACAAGATCAACAAAATGCTGAAGGAGCATTAATTGTGGACAAGTATTTGGACCGGCATTTGTTTTGCTGTTATGTCTGAAACACAAGTGACAATATTTATGTTTTTTTTTTTTTTTTTTTTTTTTTAGTACATGCTTTTCTGCTAAGTCCATAACTGCTGAGCCATGTTTTTTCCTCAACTGGAGAAGTTGTAAAAGCTTCAGTTGCTTTTATACAACTACAATTTCTTTTTGGCTTAATGCTAGCTTACTTTTTAGAGATACAGTACTGTGCGAATGATTTAGGCTTATGTGAAAAAACTTAAGAATACTTTCAAAATTATCATAGTTTATTTACAAAATGTAAAGTGAGCAAACAATAGTGAAAGTGAAGTGGTTTTCATTGTTTAATACTGTAGCACAGCATATGGTGACATAACAAAAATGTGTCCTCTGCATTTAAATCATCACCTTGGTGAACAATTGGCAGCCTTGACCGGACAGCACTGTGTAAGGAAGGTACCTTGGGCCACCTAGGGGCCAAGACAAAGAAGAGTCTAGATGATTGTCTTTCTCATACCTTCTGCGGTAGAAGGACCAGGCGAGAAGTACTGGAGGGTTGGAGAATGCAAGGTACTGTGTGGTATAATAAGGGCTGTGAGGTAGGATGGTGCTACTCCATGTTTGGCTTTGTAGGCCAGCATCAGTATTTTCCATCTGATGCGGGCAGCTACTGGGAGCCAGTGGAGAGCGTAGCACTGGGGTGGTGTAAGAAAATTTAAGAAGGTTGAAAACCAGTCATGCTGCTGCATTCTGTATTAGTTGTAGAGGTTAGATGGCATTCAGTCACTTGGTAAGACCACTCATCAAAGTAGGAAGCTAACCATTACAATGCTGAGCCCTGTAGTCTCTTCAGGATGGACATGAGAGTCTTGTGGTTAACTCTATCAAATGCTGCTGAGAGGTCTAGGAGAATAAGAACAGAATGGCAACACTGAACACAGCAACAAGGTAGTTGTATTGTATCAGCAAGGTCTTTCCCAGTGATGTGCTTTATTAAAGCTGAAATGATTGAGGCCATGCTGCAGAACACTTTAAAAACGCAACTGGCTCATTTGCCATCAAATTCTGCAGTTTGGAACTGCATGTCTGCAAGTGGAGGTGGACATTTGGTCAGGATTAATTGTCCTCAATGCTGAGAAAGACAGACAGATGCTTGTCCATCATACAATTACCATATGTTTTGGCCCCAGATTTATTCTACATCAGGACAATCATCAGAAGCATACATCCAATGTTATTAAAACTCTCTTCATTGTAAAGAAGAACAAGGTGTCCTGGAAGTGATGGTAACCGAATCTATCTGGGATTACATACATAGTCAGAAGGTTGTTGGTGGTTGGTTCTCCATGATCCCTTCAAAACCTTTGTGGTAGCTTCTCTTCTGTTCATTAACTGCATTTTGTTTATAGTATTCTATAAACATTCTTTTTATAGTATTATTTGACTCCTGCACAGTACTGCAGTTGTTTACTTTGTGTCCAGTTTTTGTCAGCAATTGTTTTTAATGACAGACTGCAGATTCAAGCCCCTTTATTTCCATGATCTGACATCTATGTTCAGTTAACACATGGTACCAGATTTTCACAGACTTTTGGGAAATGCATCGTTCCAACCATACAGACTCCTGCATGTTCCACTGGATGAAGTCATGAAGTCTGGCAGCCAATGAAGATATTCTGTACTCCTCTTGGAAGCTGGTTTCAGATGGTGGCTTAGAGTATTTCAGTTGTTCTTCTAGCACCATTTGAAATCAGTGTTCTTGGGGTAGGGAGAGCTTCTGATCTGATCGTCTCATCTTGATCGACAGAGCACAGCTTCACCTGCTGAAAGTTGCCTATTGTCCTCTGACCAAGGCTGACCGATTTCTTTTGGTGTTCAGAGTCTTTAGGGGTTTCTAGCACCATTTGAAATCGGTTACAATGAAGGACAGATATCTTCATGAGGGATTAACCAGCTTCAGATTCCACATGTTCACTGGGTGAACATCACTGTTTAAGGTAGGCTTTGTTGGGGAATTTGAGGACTGAGTTTAATTAACTCTGTAATACATTTTGACAACTGTCCATAAAAAATGTGCTTGTTAATGTATTTACCTAATATAAACATATTGTATAAACATTATTTTAGATGAAAATTATAGGGATTATGATTATGAATCATTCCACCAGTGACTTCCTGGCACAAAAGCTTTATTGGTTTTGTACACACACCACAAGGCCCTTTGTCAGGAAGTTTAAAGATTAGTGTTGTGTCGACTCATTTACATTTGTAAATTCCAGTCAAGTTATTTTAATGGCATTAACATTTACTGTTAATTCATTTACTCATCATTTACTGTAGTCAGCCTGTAGTCAGCTTTTTTATTTTAAACAACACATACCAATTTCAGAAAGTATAAAAGTACACAATGTTTAATACTGTATAGATCCGATTGTCTCATATCTTCATCGCCTCACTGTTTTAAATGTATAATTCACAGGTATTCTGGAGATATCCTGACTGGTGGTGTCCTGTGAGACTGATGTATCTGGTCCACTCCTATGAACAAGGGCTGCACAGATGATATTCAATTAAAATGCTGAGCAGTTAAACGTGGCTCTAAATCGGCAAGCCAGGGGCGGTTTGCTGCTTCCTGTAACATGGCACTTCAGCTAGGTCCACGCACACCACAGAAGAGGAAGACTTCCTCCCATTGCACCTGCACATAGTCAACATGATATACATGACCACAAAATATATGTTCCCTCATATGAGGATTAGAGAACACACCACATCCTTTTTTTTCTATTCTGAGCTAAAATATTTTTTTCAGTATTATTATGCATCGAGGAGTAGCAGCATTTTGTTTAGATAAATGTGATGCTTTTTCTAGACAAGACTGTTGGTCTTATCTGCTGGTAATGATCAGATCACATTAATTTATTCATGAGCACAGTTGATTACAAATGTTACAATGGACAAAGTTAACAAAATATCTCTGAACCTCATGGAAACATGACAGCATTTACTTTGGTGAATTTATTAGAATTTATAAGCATTCTTAATCAAAAATGTGAAATTTGAAATAAATCTGATTTGCCTTCTTGGCGGTTAATCAAATGGTCCTGGGTTTTTTTCTTGATTTTATTTTTTTTATGAGACTTTCTATTTCAGTCCAGTGGTAGACTCTCCATTCCATAGTCACCTCTATAAATGTAAACTTTCTTAAATCATATATAAGACATGTAGTTACCAAAACAAGCTACTCCTGTATTTATGTCTACATGTTATATTTGGCTTCGTGAAGATCGATTATCTCTTGAGCTGAGTGATGACACTGTTCCTGGACACCATCCACCATTCCTTCATGAAACCCATTTATATTCATCTGTACCACTTACTTCAGTCTTAGTCCATGTTTGTAAATTGTATCAGATAAAAGCATCTATCAAATGTGATGTAATAACATTGCCAAGTGACATTTGGTTGGCTTCCCACACCTGGGGACGAACTCCCACATCGACAGGAGTCACCTGAGCAATGAACCACAATATGGTGAGTATCATAGTAAAACAAATTATGCTGATGCTGATAATAATAACTGGGCTGTGGTGGCCTTGTGGTGGTGCCTTGTGGTGGAAGATTGTGGGTTAAAATCCTGAATTGTCAGGGTGCCATCCCCACAAACTGCTCCCCGGTCGCAATATATAGGCTTTTTCTGCTGCCTGGCTGGGTATATGCAGGAGAACCTTCTGAGAGATAAATCAAAATGTAATAAAGAGAGTTAAGAGATTATTCTCAACTGATAAGCTTAGTATCAAAATAGGGCAAAATAAGGAAGCACTATGGTGCCCCTGAGCAAAGCATTGTACCCACATTGCTCCTCTGTGCCTTTAATGGTTGCCCACTGCTCACTAAGGGTGCTGCTGGGTTAAATGCAGACACATTTAGTTGAACTGTGACACTGTTCGTCTGTTATATTTTTGAAGAAAATTTTGGTGACACCTCTACTAACATTATTGTGATATAAATGACAATTTGTGAGTGATTATTGTCTGGCTTTATTGCAGCTCCTGTGCCACAAGCCGTTGCATGCACAATTGAATATATAAACGGGAATATAAAACAAATGTGCGATATGTGAATGTAACATAAACCTCTTTTTATTCAGCAGGGCTGAGTTCTCGAATGACCACTCTAAATATGTATTTAAATAACACTAGTTTCTTGTAAAATGGTTGTTATAGGCACCTCATTAGTTTTGCATGTAAGCCGCAAATGTCTAGACAAGTTAACGATTTTTTTTTTTCACAAATATGGGTGAAAATAAATGTTTATGTAAAAAAAAAAAAAAAAAAAATCAATTAAACTGAGCAGTGTTCCAATGTGTGCATATAATAAAAAAGAAACATAACTTATTTCCCCTTTATTGTATTCAAACATTAATTTTGAATAAGTAGCAAGGGAAGGATAATAAAAAAATCTAATAAAAAAAACTTGCATAACTTCATATAAAATAGAAAAAGAAACTCAAAATCTAACAAAGATGCCATATCAGCCAGTTGTGCTGTTGACCCGTCAAATGTTGAGTACCAACATAAAATTGAACTTTTGGTTTGGTTTGAAAGTAACCATTGTTTAGGTGAGTCAAAATATCCAAATTCCCACGAGCCGACCATGGCAAAAAGAGGCACAAAGGCAAGTTCTAGGAAACGGTGGGAGAAGTCTGTGAATCCATGTTCATTTCTTCCGTCTCACTTTGGGTTTCTTGACTGGCCGCAGATAGGGGTTGTCTATGACGTTCTCTTCACTAGACTTGACTGTTGGCACCACACCACCAGAGGGAAGCACTGAGTTTTCCTTATCGGCTCCAGGGTCATCCTGTTAGGTGCAGACAAAAACCAACATTATTCCAAAACAAATGTATAATGGATCCACATAAAAACAAAGATTTTCAGCAGTTCTGTGAAAAATGTGGAAATGTCAGTGATGCAACAGTGAACCGCAATGGTGAAGTCCTCCTATGCTCTGAAAGGCCATATGAAATGGAAGAACAGTTCCTGCTCTCAGTTACAGGGAGTTTCCATGTACAGTTTGGATGAGCTGCTTTATGATAAGTTAAAAATAAAAAAAACAAATGAGCAGGACTCACGCTGACAATGTTATTAGGGTTGTTCTCGCTGTCAGTCTGGTCGTCCTGCTCAGAGGAGTCTGTCTCCTCCAGCGCCTGCAGCTCCAGCTCCGAAGGGAGGAGGGCACTAAGATACGGGATGGTGCTCGGCCTTGGTGCAATCACTGACAACAGGGACACAACAGAAAATAATTTCAATTACTCTAAGGCAAATTTTCATGACCATGTGTTCTCATGTACTTCGTCATACGTTCATGTGTCAATCCAATTTTAATAAAACTGACTTTTCCATGTTTTTAACAAGCTTCTTTACTTCATGTGATTTCAATGCATTTGACTGCAGAATATCATTTTCTGTCTGGTGTTCATGTGGTGCTCTAATACAGAATCATTTTCAGGTTCATAGGTGAAGGAGTGTTACTAAATATCAGAACAAAGCATATGTGCAGCCTGCAAGCACCTAAAGAAACCCGAGACAGTGTTTAAATAAGACAAAGCAGCTCACGTGGGAAAGTAGTGAGGTCGTCTTTGAAGAGGCTCTGAGTCTCGCCCGTTTTAGCCATAAAGCGCGTGAGCGCACGTTCTACATCCCTGCGTTGGGATGCTGCTTTCTCACGCACCACTTGATACTCCGAAACAGGCTCACGGAACGTCTGGAAGGGATGGAGTGTTCATGAATAACTGACTATACTCCACAAGTGGCTTCACTCACAAAAATTGAATTGAAAACCGTGACATGAATAGAAATCTGCCATTCAGGAAATATCGAGTCAAGGTCTCACCGGAGTTTTGATGTATGTATGTGGATCAGGGAATTCTGGGAAGTAACTGGGGATGTGGGATGGATGTGAGCGCTTCTGTCCCGTCGACAGGGCCTTAGCGACTACAGGGGCATTTGTTATGGGAGCTGGAGACACAAAGATTGATCTTATTGGAGACAGTCACCAGAGCATACAACAAATTCAACAGCTTGTACAACACCTACGTGCAGTTATGACCATCCGCTGAGATCTTTTAGCATACACCGGGAGTGTGTCTACGTTGAAACCTGAACATATACAAAAAAAATTGTAAAAACTATACAATAAGGACAATAAAATGAAAAGAAATAGATTTACATTTAAAGCATTTATTAGACGCCATTATCCAGAGCGACTTACAATCAGTAGTTACAGGGACAGTCCCCCCTGGAGACACTTAGGGTTAAGTGTCTTGCTCAGGGACACAATGGTAGTAAGTGGGATTTGAACCTGGGTCTTCTGGTTCATAGGCGAGTGTGTTACCCACTAGGCTACTCCACCCCATAGATAAATTAATCTGAGCTGAAGACAAACTATGACCAGCATTGCAGATTCATATAATCACATTTAATGCTATATGACTATGTACAGTTCCGCATAATATTGTTTATTGCTATTACCATCAATCCGCCACTTACCCATTTCAATTAAGGTGACCACCACATCGGGCAGCGTTGGCGTGATTCTGGCTGTGTGTTCGCAGTATGCTTTTGCACAACGACCAATTTCTGTGATATCTAATAACAATATAAAAGCAAAACAAATGAGACATAAAACCATTTAATTCCTGCTCAGTGCAACGTCTGTCCAAATATGTAGGGGGGAACTGGGATCAGCGTGTGAATGTTGCGTGTACGTACAACTCTGCATCATTTCAGTGAGCGACTCCACTGCTGCTTTCTCTGCGCTTTCATAACCGTTCTCGGTCAGCAGAGAGCTCACCACCACCTGCAGGGTGCGTCTGCGCGCCAGGACGTAGTTCTCTGCCGGACCGGCCACCGCCTTGCTGCCTCCGGAGCGCTGATGCAGGCAGAGGAGCAAAGATCAGGTTATTTCAGCATCATCTGGAATGTCCAACTGGTACACATTAATAAACTAAAGTAAAAGGTGGTCATTATGTTGTCATTATCTGATAAATGCATAGTGGTCCCCCTTCACAACAGAACAGTGACGTCATAAACCACGGGACCTACTCCCCGCAAAATATACTTTAATATAATTTCATTTAATAATATAAAGTGTAAAATCGGAGACTGGTCAACAAAAACAAAATCAAAATGAACAAACAGGAGAATGATGGTTATCATCTCACATTTCGGAAATGCAACATAATTAGTATAATAATACTAAAATAATAAAATAATGACCTCTGTAGTAAGAAATAATTCATTCGGCGTTTAACACAAATACGATGTGTGGTATAAGGCAATTGCAAGTACGCGTATAATTTATCCCTCTTTTGTATGAAGAAGTTAGAATAAAATGGCTGAATTTGAGCAGCTTTGGTGTGCAGCTCCACGGCGCCAGTGCGGTGGATAAAGATCAAAATCCGGATACCGAGTTCAGCGATCCGCTCACGACCGCCGGGTCCGCCATCCTCACAGCCAGCGATCCTGTACCCGCACAAATATTAACATAAATACCAACTCGTGTCTTCAAAATCCATTTTAGCAAAACAAACCGCTCTCCGATTACGGCGAGTTTGAAACAGGAAGTGTTCGGAGCTGCCAAAAACGTCATATCCGGCCAGTTCATGGCGGAGTCGAGAGCAGTGTGTGGCGTTGCTGCTTATGCTCTTAGACTATAACACAGAATTAAGCCCGTGATAATGAATTCGTTTAAGTGTGTGTTGTAATGAAAACAGTTGTGAGACTCTTGATATGTCCCGAGGCTGAAATTCGCGTTTTGCGCTCCACCTTGAAAAGTTGCGCTGAGCAGCCAGTAGGGGACGGCAGACCTCTGGACAGGATTCCTACCTATTTCAGAGGGCCTATCATTTTATCATTTTTTTGTACATATAAATGAGATGTGGAAGGGACGGCGAAGAGCATGGTAAGGTCACTTTACTGGGGTCTCTCTGTTATCCAGACCATGCAGCTGATGTTGACAAGTTTCCTACAAGTTTCCTTAAACACATAGCACCCGATGTTAATAATCCTATCCTTAAAATTATTAATTCGGCTTATATACCTTCCAACCTTCCATTTATATTGAAAATTTTAGAAAAAGTCATAGCCCAGCAGCTAAGCGCATACATAGACAGCAACAACATTCATGAAGTATATTAGACCTTGTCATAGAACTGAGACAGTGCTGGTTAAAGTGGTTAATAACCTGCTGTTTCGCTCTGATCAGGTCCACATCTCGCTGCTTGTCCCACTTGACCTGAGTGAGGCGTTTCACACTATTGATCACATTATTCTCCTTGACAGGTTAGAGCATGTTGCTGGAAATAAGGGAATAGCCCTTGTATGATCGGTATCAGTTTGTGGACATCAATGGTGATTCGTTCCACAAGGTTCCATCTTAAGTCCGTTGCTATTTTCCTTCTACATTTTACCTTTAGGTAACTTCATTCATAAACACGGTATTAGCTTTCACTGCTATGCTGATGACACACAGTTGTATTTATCAGCAATGTCAGACGAGAGACAGTAGCTGAACAGAATAGAGAATTGGACATTAGACAGTAGATTCTCAACAACTTTCTTCTGTTAAACCCTGATAAGACAGATGCTCTCATGCTTGGGTCTCAAGCAGCCAGACATAAGATGGCTGACTACATCATAACTCTAGATACCCTTTCTATCTC
This sequence comes from Denticeps clupeoides, assembly GCF_900700375.1. NCBI lineage: Eukaryota > Metazoa > Chordata > Actinopteri > Clupeiformes > Denticipitidae > Denticeps > Denticeps clupeoides. The sequence goes on from NC_041716.1 coordinate 21,756,205, forward strand.
ACTAAGTACTGAAGTAAAGGATCTAGGTGTCCTAATTGATGCAGGTCCATGCCTTTATTACATCAAGGTTAGATTGACTACAAAATCGTACTTTTGACCTATAAAGCTTGCTTGTCAGTATTCGTGACTCAGACACAGTCTCAGCGTTTAAATCTAAACTGAAAACACATTTACTCTGTTTACTCTGTCTTTCTGTTAAAATCCCAGACACAGTGTCAATTAGTAAGTCCACTTAATTACACAGTTACAGACGGTGTTCACCTTATTTGGGCTTGGAGTTAAGGACACAAATATACCACTATAGCCACATATTTCTGTACCAGTTGTGCCAGCATCTGCTTCTGCTTCTGTTTGTTCTGTCCGAGGCACTGATTCAAGTGCGCAGACCACCAGCAGACTCCAGTGAAGAGACCCCCAGATGAATCCTAGTCCCCAGCAATGAACTGCTAATGAGACAACTTAGTATGGTATCAGTGCAGGGTTTGTGATGTGGGAGGTGTCAAAGCCCATTGAGACATACTGTATGTGATTATGGGCTATAAAACAAATAAATGTTGTTGTTGATGTTGAAATCATTCATGTTTATCTTGAATCTTGTGACATTTCTTTGAGTTCTATATTTGTAGTGTCGTATAAACAAACAGAAAATGTGCAATGAACAGCTGGTCAGAGACTTCATTGTTTCTTCACTACCGGACACACTCGACCCACTGCAGTTTGCTTGCCGTCCGAACTGCTGTACAGATGCCATCTCCCATCTCATCCACACAGCACTCACCCACCTGGACACTCGGAAGGGAAATTATGTTGAAATGCTTTTCATCGACTACAGTTCAGCATTTAACACAATAATCCCTTCCACACTCACCACCAAGCTGGAGCACCTGGGACGCAGCTCATCTCTCTGTCAGTGGATCTCCAACTTCCTAACCGGGAGACCACAGGCAGTAAGGATGGACGGACATGTCTCAACCACCATCGCCAGTTTGAATCCCGATCCGCCAAGGTGCCACTGAGATGACACTGAGCAAAGCACCGTCTCCACACACTGCTCCCTGGGTGCCTGTCATGGCTGCCCACTGCCCACCAAGGGTGATGGTTAAAAGTAGAGGACACACGCTGTGCTGTGTATCATAATGACAATCACTTCACTCACATGCACTGTACCTGCGTATTGGTAACATTGGTAACACAACAATGACAATCACTTCACTTTACACCCCCCTACTGGCTGCTTAGCATAACTAATATGTCAGGAAATAAATGCTCATATGTGCCCTGTCATATTTATATTGCTTGATTAAACCCTACAGCATGGAACAGAAGAGCATTTTCACTGCAGAGAAGTTGGACGGTTGTGAAATATATGTACCAAAATGCACCAAATAGAGGAGCTGGGGAAGCTCAGTGTCTCTGGGTGTGAATGGAGCAGTGGGCAGGGCCAGGACACTGGGTTTCTGCATGGTGATTGGAGGAGCTGTGTAAGAAACAACACCTTTTTGATTGATGGCATGTTTTAAATAATAAATATTCAGAGATACATTGCAGTGGCTTGCTCATGCCCATGATGCCCATATCAAAAACTGCTGGGCGTGATTTTTTTTTTTCTTTGAGAATTTGGAAAATGATACAAATACTGGTTTTCAGCAGGCAGGAGTGAGTGTATCTGCACTCACAGTGAGGCAAAGACTTTTGGAAGATGAATGGCAACAAAAAATCCATAAATAAAGGATCATAGCCATGAATAAAGGATTGTACCAAAACATTCTCCGAACAGTTTGGTGAAGGACAATACCTTTTCCAGCATTATGGATCACCGTGCCATGAGGCCAAAGTGATAACTAAGTGGCTCAGGAAACAAAACATATGTCCAAAGACAGGAAATTCTCTGGACCTCAATCCAATTGAGGACTTGGGGTCAATCCTCAAGAGGTGGGTGGACAAACACCAAGCACTAATTATGAAGCAATAGGTTGGTCAGGATTTGGTCGAGAAGTTGATTGACAGCATGCCAGGGTGAATTGCAGAGGACTTGGAAAAAAAGGACCAACACTGCAAATATTGACTCTTTGCATACACTTGATGTAATTGTCAATAAAAGCCTTTGAAACTTATAAAATACTTGTAATTATACTTCAATACACCACAGAAACATTGTGAAACAGTATTTGTGTCATTCTCAAAACTTTTGGCCATGACTAGATGATGGAAGGGGAAACTACTGGTTGGTAGCCTAGTGGGTCGCCTATGAACCAGAAGACCCGGGTTCGAGTCCCACGTACTACCATTGTGTCCCTGAGCAAGACTCCCAGTTGCTCCAGGGAGACTGTCCCTGTAACTACTGATTGTAAGTCGCTCTGGATAAGGGCGTCTGATAAATGCTGTAAATGTAAATGGGGAAACTAGCTGTGCATAATCGCAGAATAAATGTAATGTTGATGACCTGCCATTTACTAAAAACTATATCACAAGGGGAGACAGCAGGGTAGACCAATGCCAAAGATCTCCTGGTGTGACAAGGTGAACTGGCTGTCAACAAGTTCTGTGACAAAGTACATGTAATTTTTGGCAATGCCTGTTGATGAAACCTTCTCAGGGAATGGGATGTGTTTGGTCAAACATGGGTTTTAGGGATCTGGGCGTAAAAAAGAAGGCAAGCACTGTATTTAAAACCCCCTTCTGATATTACCTGGCATAAAAGAGGCATGGCATGATAGAGGTTACAAGTATAAACAGTTTCTAATTTATTAACACCAGTAGATTACTATTGCAGTTACATGTAAATATTGTATGTATAAAAGGTACCAATGTTGTAGGAAAGCCAAAATAAAAGAAAGGAAGTTGAGAGAAAAGCCAGGAACCAAGCTGCAGAGCGGAAGAGAAACAGAGAGAGAAACCGAGAAAGAAAGCCAGACTCAGAAAGCTCCTGATAGAACAGGGAGTGACCCCAAAGCAAAAAAACCCAGAGAAAAATCTTTTATACTCTTCATTTGAGTCCCAAAAGAATTGCTGCAGACCGATCACAATTTGTCCTTTCATGCCTTATTCAAAAAGACACAGAAAGACGGTGGTCATCTTCCCCTGACAAAGACTTTCTCATCATGACACCTCATACTACTGTTACAGGCTACAGATATCTGTAGACACAGTCGTTTTTCAAATTTGCAACATGGTCACAGACCATTCTCTGCAGAAGGATTGGAGTGTAGAATTCATGAACAAATAACATAATGAATCTTTTCTGATGTAGGCCTGGCATGAGCTTCTGTTTGGAAGACTAACAGCCACCACTGCAGATTATTGAAGTGAAAGTAAAGTGATTGTCATTGTGATACACTGCAGCACAGCACACGGTGCACACAACAAAATGTGTCCTCTGCATTTAACCCATCAACCTTGGTGAGCAGTGGGCAGCCATGACAGGCGCCCCGGGGAGCAGTGTGTGGGGACGGTGCTTTGCTCAGTGGCACCTTAGTGGACCGGGATTTGAATCGGCAACCTTCGGATTACGGGGCCGCTTCCTTAACTGCTAGGCCACCACCAATGATATATGTATGATATAGCTGATATGATATAGATATAAATCATATTATACTTATACTGTTATTTTTTATATTAACATTATATATTACAGAGATGTCACTGTATGTATTGCTTACTACCTCTAGTTCTGTTTGCACTGTTCCTTTATGTTTTGATGTATTTGATTTTGATTTTTTTGTATTATTTACACTGCAACCCAGAGATCACCATTTTGTCTCTCTATACTTTTGTATGGTGGACGTTATAAGCACTTCATTGGACATGGGTGTCTGCCAAATGCCACTTTAATGAACATGTGAGATGATTTATTAATCATAGAATGAACAAAAATATATTCTGAAACAGAAACTATAAAAACAGCCAGTCTGAAAGGCACAGAGGTTTGTGTTTGAGAAGCTATGTATTTTTGTTTATTTCAGTTTCCTTTTTATTATAAATCCACCAGATTCATCCTTTGTCTCAAAAAAGAAAGGTTCCTTAAGGCTAGTATAGAACATTTCTAATTCAAACAGACACTTGTCTGATGAGAATGAAATTTTGTTATTATAACATTGGGAATAATTTCTTCAGCCTTCATCACACTTTCTCAAAGGGAAACATGTGTTTCTCCTGGCCACGTCTCTCTCGTTTGGTGGTGGCCTTCTTAGTGGCATCGTCCTGCTCTTCCTGCCGGTTTTGCGGCCAGGAGGTGACCAAAGTGGTTGTGTCCATGCTTGTCCCACCCTCTTCTTCCTCTCCAGAAGAGAGTCCATCAGGCCCCACTTCCTTTCCCTGCCCAACCCTTGGCTGTTGGGTCAGACCCTGCTGTCCGTAGCGACGCTTTAGCCTCTCTCTGATAAGAAGACCTTTAACAAGCAGAGTCCAGTTGGACAGGACACGCTTTTCCCGTTTCTGCAGGGGAAACACAAAGACAAAAATGCAACTAAAGAGCAGAAACAAACCATGGCATCCACAGACATCCATTCATCATGCCTGTTTTACTCCAGCATTGCAGAAAATATAGTACATTTTCCCCTGATTACAAATTCTGCATTCATTTATCAAAAATGTAGTTAAATAGGTGCACAGGTAATTCTGTAGGAGAATGGAATGGAACATTTCCTAGACATTATTATAAATTATAATTAATGCCTGAACCACAAAACCCACAAATACCCCTTTCCAGCTACATACATCCCAAACACGCACACACACACAAAGCCACTCCGCTTACCTCTCTCTCTTTTATTTTCAGCAGTTCCTGTTCATTTTCCCAGGCAGCTGTCAATATCTCTTTATGATCCTCACACACAATGTACCCATCGGTGCTGAAACAGCAAAGACACAGAAGTAGTCATAACCTCAATATTCCCTATTTTTAATGAAATTTTAAATGATCAATGTGTGACCTGAAAATAAGCATTTATTAAACTCATTTATTAAAGTACTTCTTGACTTACACAGCGTGTGAGTATCCTCCATGAAAGTCAAATCCTGTGACTGCAGGAGCACAGTCCATATTGAGTTTCCTGGCCACTCTGTGCAGATTGGGCAGGTGCAGATGAACACAGCCCACAGGTAACATGCATGGCTTGAACATGTACACGTTCCCGAAGTCATTACGGGGAACCTAGCGTTGCAGCAATAAACAGAATTCATAATGTAGAAGAGTCGAAAGCATCTGCAGTGACTGCTCAATGTTCTCATCATCTGGCAACACCAGAATGGTGGTATATAAAACCAAAAGATCTTTACCTTTCCATCCAGAGCTATGGGCGGCTCATACTCCTCCGTCTGCCATTCTCCGAAAAGGGGCAGGTCCTTCTTGTCCTTCAGTTCTGACATCATCCGTGCTTTCCGGGACTGGTTAGAAAAACCTCTCACCATCTGACAGAGACAACAATGGACTGAAAGATGGACTAAGCAGTAAAATATGTTCAACAAGTTAAGTTTATTTTGGCATGATAAATATATAAGACACAGGACACACCTTGTATGGTTCCTCCCCCAGACGTACAGTCCGTGCCTCTTTCAGCCACGTGTCTCTGGAATGAAGTGTGTGTACACAGTCCCTAATAACACAGAATACAGCCCAACCCAAAGACAGTTGTGAAAACTGCTTCCTTCAAGAGACTGTAGTTTTTTGGCTGGTCGACCACATTTTATCCAGCAGTGACACTGATGAGTTTAGAATACTCACTACCACATGAGTTCACATTTATATTTATTAGTTACCCTTATCCACAGTGAAATGAAAAAGGTACACCTTACAATCAGTAGTGACAGGGACAGTCCCCCTTGAGACACTTAGGGTTAAGGGTCTTTCTTAACTTCTGACACAACATTTGGGGCAGTGGTGGCCTAGTGGTTAAGGAAGCGCCCCCGTAATCAGAAGGTTGCTGGTTCGAATCCCGATCTGCCAAGGTGCCACTGAGCAAAGCACCGTCCCCACACACTGCTCCCCGGGCGCCTGTCATGGCTGCCCACTGGTCACTCAGGGTGATGGGTTAAATGCAGAGGACAAATTTCACTGTGTGCACTGTGTGCTGTGCTGCCAGTGACTTTGTGGTTGTTTCCCACCAGGCTATTGTATATAACTAGTACACAAACCATATCTATTTATTGATGGAAATCACAAGGCCCTTATCTCGAACAATCAGTGATAGAGTTAAGTGTCTTGGTCAGGGACACAGTGGTAGTAAGTTTTTTCAGCTTTCCTCGTTGATAATGAAATGATGTCTTTGTATTGCTGAGATATTTGTACCTGGAATAAACAGCTTCCCCCTTGCAGTAGCCAATGATTGCCGCTGTGTGGGGGTAGAGTGCCTCATACTTCAGCAGGTGTCTCGCCAGGGCGTAGAGAGGATGGTTCTTATACTCAGCGATGGATGTTGGCAGCGGTTTGTTCAAGAGTCTGGCCTGGAGCTGGAAAGGGCAGCATGTTGGACAGATTTTCAATAATCCACAATACATGCGTTTGATGTGTTTAACTGAACAAATGGAAATAATTCAGTGTTTTTTTCCACATCTCAGATAACATCACCTCTCTGTCCTCACTGCGTTCTCGCTCAGACACCAGCGGTTTATAAAATCCCAGCGTCTCTTCCCACCATTCCTGGTCCACGCGGCGTTTTCGTGATGACGTCATCCAGGTCAGGTCGTACCTGCTGCTCAGGTCCTTCACACAGCCATCCCCATCAATGGCGATGATGTAGCTCAGAGGCTGTGTTGCCTGGCTGGAGCACAGCATCTCTTGTCCCACGCCCTGAACCACATCTACGCAAACCCACTTATCCTCCCCATCCAAATAAACTTCCAACCACTCGTCCTCACCCTTCCCTTCCTTTCGCTTCACTCTTCTCAAAGGCTTTTCTTCCTTTTCCTCCTCTTCTTCCTCACTGCTCACCTGCTTCTTGACCCCACCTGGTTTGCGTGATGCCTGGGACATTTTCCCCTTTCCAGTTCCCATGTCAAAGTCAGAGTCGTCGCTCTCTGCCTCACTGTTGATCTGAAACTCCTCACCCTCACTGGACTCCCCTTCTGCTCCACTGCTGACTTCCTTATAGTTTACCTTGGAAGCAATGCTCCGCCTCTTTGTATTTTTGGGGCGTTGTCCTGTGCCCTGGGTCAGGGCTCTGTCCTTCTTCTGCCTCTTACCTCCCCTCTCCGCCTTGGCCCCACTACACCGTCCAGAAGGCCGCTTTGACCCAAGAGAGACTTTAGGCTCATCCTTAGTCTTCTCAGCAGAGCTGTTCTTGGTTTGATCAGTCTTGGCTTTGGTCTGCGTTATGAAAGGAAATTAAAATCTTCATTGATGCACCCAACATTTTCATCACATTTTAAGGGCAACTTTTTGTCCCTGATTCTAGCCAGGTCCAAGTAGATGGTTTATAAAAAATAAAAAAAAAAGACCAACCTTGGCTGTAGGAGGTTTAAATGGGACTGGCTGCAGAGATAGCACCAGTCGACAGAACAGCCGCAGGGACCTCAGCACTAGGAGAAAGAGCTGTGAAGAGGGGTCAAGCATCATTATTTTCTAACCAGTACTGCAACATTGATTAGTCGAATAAAAATGTCATAAAAGGTTGGTTATGGTGGTTAATAATGACTCGCAAAGCAGTGATCGGACCTCTCATCTACTTCAGGGCTGTGCTACAGCATGGAGGGGTCATGGTGAAAAGACATGTTCTTCAGATTACACTAAAGATCTTCAAAATGCGAGCTAAATGCAATCTTCCACTTTTAGGAAATACCTAGATTAAAAAGGCCTCATACATATATTTATTAGGTCTTAGTGAACCAACTAGGGGACATTTTAAAAGACTCATGTAAGTGTACAATCTGAATTTTCCCTTTGTTTTCTTTAAAAATTACAGTAAACGCACAAATCTACTAGTATATCTACCAGTTTAATGGTAGACAAAAAAGGTCCGTTTTATTTTGATGGATTAAGGCTTGATGGATTAAGGATGGATTTTAGGTATGAGGACATTTTATTTTGTATTACAAACCAGTAGATTTGAACAAACCTATAATAATTTACACATTTTTGATTACCAGAATATATGGTTATAGATATATTCACTTCCTTTGATCATGAAAAAATAGAGAAACTACTCATGAATAATATTAATAATATTATATCTGTGCCATTCAAGTCAAGCATTTAATATTCCTCACATGAGTCATTTCCTGATGATCTCGAATCGACAAACTTCCAAGCCTCTTCTCCAAGACTGCCCTTGGCTCCACCTCTTTTTCTTCAGGCAGAGCAGAGTTCAGTGTGAAGGTTACAGTAAACCTGAAAATCATGTACATTTTAAAAAATGGCCACACTTTACCTATAAACAAGCTTGTGTATGAGCTCCTCTCACCATTTTAACAGTGCTCTGAGAAATTCCATGTCAACTCGCTCGGGGGGGCGATGTGGTGAAGCGAGTGGGGACCAATGACAAGGCCACAGCCAGCAGATCAGGGTTGAGGAACAAGCGGTTCTGTATCATGCCGCCCGCAAGCAAACACAGCAGATGAACCTGACGGCACAAATGTTGATCACATTCACAGCCAGACATTTTTAATATCAGCAGATCAAGTGGTGTCACCTCCACATCTCTGGTTTCAGGTGAAAAGATCACATTACTTCTGATTTAAGCCGAATGTCACTTTTGGTGGCCTAGCAGGTAAGGAAGTGGACCCATAATCAGAAGGTTGCCGGTTCGAATCCTGAGCCGCAAAAGCAAGGTACCACTGAGCAAAAGCCCAGTCCCCACACACTGCTCCCCGAGCTCCTGTCATGGCTGCCCACTGCTCCCTCAGGGGATGGGTTAAATGCAGAGACCACATTTCACTGTGTGCACTGGGTGCTGTGCTATGTCACATGTGAAAACTTATCACTTTCACAGTAATAGGGGTGTAATATTTACCTTGTGCATTTCCTCCAGCATGTCTTTGTTTATGCGCTTCATCATGCGGCGCAGATAGGATTCAAACTCGTTCTGACTCTTCTCCCTGAGAATTTAAATGAATAGTTCTGCTTCTTGTGCACGTGCGAATGTTCAATTTTAAATTTTAATTGTTCAATTAACCCATCACTGCTAATGTTTTCTGGAGAAAGTAGCATATTTACCTCTTCTGTCTCTGACTGGCCATCTCCGGGGTCTCAATTTCTATCTCCAACAGCTGAGATGGGCGAGACATCTCAGGAGGACCAAGTGGCTCAGCCAGTTCTGAGGAATAATAATGAGATATTCAAATGCTTTTAAAAAGACAGGCATCAAGAAAACACACCTTATTATTGCTAACCCAAACACAAACAGACTTACCTTCTACTTCTTCCCAGTCCTCATCTTCCTCGCTTGCCTCATCCTCCTCCGTTTTAATTTTTGACTCGATGTGAGGAATTATGAGGTTGGAATTTTCATCTTGGTCACCTTCATCACCAATCACCTCAGGACCCTCTTTGTTTCTGGACTGCTTTCCAAAGTATTTGCTGGTCCTGACAGAGGTCCTCCTTGCTGTTTTGGACATGGCCTTTTGGGGGATTCTGCCATTCTTTTTGTCTAATAAGGTCAAATTTAAGATAAGACACAAGTCAGGCAGTCACACAAGCAGACAAACAAGCCATCAAAGAAGAGCCAAAATAATAAAATAAGAACACGTCAGGAAAATTTGGATGGAAAGAGCCTAGTGGGTGAAACAGTCATCTCTGAACAAGGTTAAGACCCCACTTACTGCATTGTGTCCCTGAGCAAGACAGAACTCCCTGTCACCACTGACTGTAAGGTGCTCTGGATAAGAGCATTGGGTAAATGTCTGATTAGTCACTGAAGAATCAGATGAGAGGTTTGTTCTTCAGATATATTCAACTGAAAGTGCCCATGTGTTTGTGTGCGACCACATTTCTTTAGATCAGCATGAGCAACTCATGATGAAGAAATGAAGAAATACCGCGATTTACTCACCACAGCATAACACTAAATAGCACAGAGCACTGTGGCAGAATATGAGAACACGCAGCAAAGTTTCCTTCTAGCTGGCAGCCAGATCCTGAAAGCCCATTCATCTACCTGCAGTCCCCCGAGATTTTGTGCCTGCTGAGAGCTGTCCCTTTGTCCCTGGCTTCACTCTCTTCGCCGCGTCGCGTTTCGTCGCAGCATCTGTCGCGTGTTTATGTTTGGCCATGACGTCTCGTAACAGAACGATTTCACACACAGGCGGCCATGCGCCAGTTATTCAACACTTCTTCGGCGCAACCCTTTGAACGCTGGTGACGAGAGACGTAATCTTGTTGTCGTTACGAAAGGTACGTCACTTCCGTTTTGTAGACCGACCAATGGGACGGTCTGTTCTCTAGTGTACAGAATTCCCCTACAAATCAATTCCCCTACAAATCCTTGCACAAACTTTTAATCTAATTTTTAACTCTTTTTACCTTGCACATTTACCTTGTTATACTTTGTCACTTTATACTTTGACTCCACCTATTTGCACACCTTCACCCTACCTGTTACACATATTTTATGTTTTAGGTTAAAGACATAAAAGTGTAATATTTGGTTATGTTTGCAATATTTGCATATTGCTTCATTGTTTACTTGCAATATTTGCAATAATCTGGTCTGTAGCAGTCGCCTGACTGTGTATGTGACAAATAAAAAAAATTGAACTTGAATTTGATTTGAACTCTCTACTTCCTGCTCGGATTATGGACACTTGCTCCATCCAAACGCTTTGTCATATCACCAATACAGATATGACTTTTTCTGATTGTTAGGCGGGTAAAATAAACATTTTGGCTACTTGTTGCTGCTACTAGTGGAATTAACTGTGAATTCTGATAATATATAAAAAAGGGTATATTATAGTAACTCAGCGCCATCCAATAATGTAGTATTTTCAAGTAGTAAGGACAAAATAAGGAAACATGCAATAGTAACAGTCTTCATTATTCATTTGAGACATGTAAGTGCTGGATTTTTGTCACCTTCTTTGTCACCTGGATTTAAGAACTGTCATTTAGCCCTATGGGTGTGACTGGGATGCAGCAGTATCAAATCAAATGTATTTATCCAGTGCTTTTTACAATTCACATTGTTAATAAGGGCCTAACAAATAGACCAGTGCCCAAGGCCCCAAGTGAGCATGTCAGAGGCAACAGTGGTAAGGAAAAAAAATCCAAAAAAAGGAGAAACCTGAAGAACCAAGGATCAACAAGGGGAACCCATCCTCTTCTGGTCATCACTGGATTAAATAGGGACATTCAGTGAGATTTGTCCAGGAAATATGGTATATAGAGGTTATTGGAGTCCAGTTGTGTATTATGATGTGAGGTAGCATTTTATTGGGTGGTACAGGATTTTGTGATTTTGACAGCAATCATAAAGTCTGTAAGGATCTTGGAAAGAAGAAGACGAAGCAGCAGAATATCAACAAGTGATTGACAAGCCAATTTAATCCCCTAGTGTGGAGACACCAGGTCAGTTTAGCATTTCTTTATTGAGCAATTGATTATTTTTTCAATGTATACATATAACAATTACAACAGACCTTTGTTGGCCAGAGAGATAATTCCTCTTTGTTTTCTTAAAATAAATTGCTCTGGCCTGACATTTATAATTGGTTGTCATTAACCAATGAATTGGTAATTTAACAAATTTCTTTTCACTAACATTATTTATTATATGAACCACTTTTCAGATAGTCTCAGTCAAGTATCATCAGTCTTTTCCAAGGAAAGGATGTTGTTTTTGTTCCACTATTACACAAGTGTTACACGCAGTTCTGCCTGGTCAAGTGGGGATGGGGTACGATCCTTCAGTCTCTGCTTCAACTAGTCCCAGACGTGCTCTATGGGGTTCAAGTCAGGGGACATTTATGGCCATACCATATGATGCACTCCAACTTCCTGAACTCGAGCTGTGACAATTCTGCCACAATGTGGTGGACCATTATCATCCATGAACAGAAATTTGGTGGGCGTGCTGGCGGAATTGGGGGATGATGATGGCTTCTTGAATGATGAACTTGGAATGACTTACTGACAATACCAGTGTTTTATATCCACAGAATGTTGAAAATGATGCCACTTTGAGGAAAGTTGTCTCATGGTATTGTAAAAACGTGTGAAGAGAGAACATAGCAAAAAAACTCTCTCTCTACACACAAAAGCACTGTATTAAAACCACTCCAACTTGATGTTACCTGGCAGAAAGAGGCATGGCACAATACAGGTTAAAAGGATGAACAGTTTATAATTTATTAACACCAGTAAATTATTATTGTACTTACATGTGAATATTGTATGTAAAAAGGTACCAATGTTAGAGAGAAAACTAAAGTGAAGAGAAAGAGTAAAGGGGGAGAGAGAAAGACTCGAAAAGCCGGAAGGCTTCTGATGGAAAAAGGCTTTGCCTTCACTCTGCGGCCCAGCTCACCCCAAACCATCCCGATTGTGTTCAGGTCCGGAGACTGTGGAAGCCAGGTCATCTACCGCAGCACTCAATCATTCTTCTCCTTCGTCAAATAGCCCTTACACAGCCTGAAGGTGTGTTTGGGCTCATTGTCCTGTTGAAAAATAAATGATCGTCCAACTAAACGCAAACCGTTTAGTTGGACGATGTCATGTCGCTGCAGGATGCTGTGGTAGCCATTCTGGTTCAGTGTGCCTTCAATTTTGAAAAAATTCCTAACAGTGTCACCAGCAAAACACCCCCACACCATCACATCTCCTTCTCCATGCTTCAAAGTTGTCCAATATGGCTGTTGGCTGTGTAGTAAGCTGACCTCTGCACAACACAACTGATTGTCCGAACCCCATTTATAAAGCAAGAAATTCCACTAATTAAGGCACACCTGTGAAGTGAAAAGCATTTCAGGTGACGACCTCTTGAAGCTCATCGAGAGAATGCCAAGAGTGTGCAAAGCAGTAATCAGAGCAAAGAAACTAGAATATAAAACATGTTTTCACTTATTTCTCCTTTTTTGTTAAGTACATAACTCCACATGTGTTCATTCATAGCTTTGATGCCTTCAGTGAGAATCTACCAAACGTAAATGGTCATGAAGATATAGAAAACATATTGAATGAGAAGGTGTGTCCAAACGTTTGACCTGTACTGTACATGAAAATAATGTCACAGCATCTGCACTCATGTTGTAAAAATCTGTGTATGTTAATATGTGTGTAACACCTCTGGTTCTTATCTGATTTGCCTGATTTAGGTACATCTGGAGCACACCAGTTAATGTGAAACACGTTTCCACCAGAAATCCCACATCCACTTACACATCCACTCAGGTTTTACAGACCTGTATGTTCTGATGACCTCAGAACCACTGGATGTTTCACTGAAAGGGAGATATTGCTTGCCTCAAATCTAGCGTAGGATATGTTAACACCATATCTTATTAAGGCTAATCCACCCGATTTCCTTCAAATCCCACTTTGCAATATTGCCCCTATATACTTATAGGATGAATGTTTTGAGTTTGAAATGACAGCACATTATCCTGATGAAAGAGGGCACTGTGATCAGGAAATTCTGTTTCACGGTGACTCCTATGACTTTTTCTCACCGTGCATTCTGGTGACATGTCTTTCCCAGATGACCCACTTTTTCTGCTTTAAGGACAAAATGTTCACTTACTGCCTGAAATATCCCACCAAGGTGCAAGCTGCAATGGTGGTCTGTAGCTTTAAATGTTGCTACCACTTGGAAGTGTGTAGCCTATTTCTAGACCAGGTCTGGTAAATGCTAAATGTAAATGTAGACCAGCTCTTATCATGGCTGCCTCTTAAGATACTGATATGTCTCTGCAATGAACCTTCCTCAGTGAAAAAAACTTCTCACCACAGCCTGTGTCTGAGCATGCATAGCACTTTGAATAATGTTAATGCAACAATCACAATGTTTTATAAAAGGTTCTTTTTTACAGTAATGTTTTAATGCACATATAAGAAACAGAAACAATAAGAAACAGAAACAGTACAAAGTAGGTTATATTTACTTTCTTTGTTGTAATTAATTAATAATGGAATAGATGGGAATTCTGTTATCAGGATAAAATGTACAGCACATTAAGCATCAATTGAAAAAACATTAATATTTTCAATAAAATTTGTATATTGTACACATAATTAATTTACAGATATTGATACCCCTTAGGATGATGTTGTTCTTAATGCTAAATTATCCTTTGACTAAATAAAGTGAGAGGGTTGCATAGGCTCTACCTACTAAACAACGTATATTGTGGAACAATGGCATAAATAAAGTCTTTATCAGCTGTTGTTTGTTTGGGGAATATAACAAAATACATAAACACAAATACATAAAAAAACGTTTATTGCACAATAAGATACAATTAGAATTTCTTTCCCAGGATCATAGCACAGAGCAGTTTTCCAGATATTGTGCACAGTGTTCATTTCTTTTTTTTTTTTTTATGAATGTGTCTGCCTTTTACTTTCATGATATACCCACAGCTTCACTTACACATAACTTACCATTATGGTCTTTTTACGGCACCACACTCTGGCTTAAACTATTTCTGGCTGCACATGTCTGTAGGTAGATGTTCATATTTCATGCCTGAACCTTGTTGCATCTTTGTGTACATTTTCTTGCCATGTATTTTGCTCACATAAAATAATTGCATTTAAACGCATGTATTCACGGGTTTATTAATGAGAACAGCAGTCGGCATGTCAGCACGCTGTTCAGAATGTTGTAATACAAGCAGCAATGCCAGATATTAACCACCAGAAAGCAGTGTTGTGTCAAACAACCCTGAAACTCGTGGAGAATGCCATCACTGGCCGTGAAACACCGCGGTGTGTGATACAGGTAACCTTGGTCTTCTGAACTGAGGCATACAGCCTTCTATTAAACACAGCAGATTCACTCGATTCATGGCGAAATCTAGAGATTTTCCACAGAAGTGATATATCAATCATAATCATATCTTACAAAGCACACTCTTCATTTAACACAGCAATTCAGCACTAAATGACCTAATGTTGGTCCAACACAGAGGCTCGAAAAGCTTTATATAGATTCACCCAGGGACGTCCTGCTGCCACGCACTTGCCTTAATGAGTAAAGTAATTAAGGAAGTGGAAGTGACACACACAAAATTTCCTCTTTTTATCATATAGCATATTTGTCTTCAATGTTGTACTCCAGTACCTCTTCCAGCGTCTGATGTGTGTGTGTGTGTGTGTGTGTGTGTTAGAGAGGTTTAGGCACCACTGTTTCACACAGGCTCCCTGCAGCAAGCTGGACATTTTGGTGGCACCCACAAGGAGACAGGTGCTTGTGCAGGTGTTTGGGCAGGACAGGTGTTTGGCAGTGCTAATGCGTTACCATGGTGACGTGGGCTCTGTGCCCTGCATGGCTTCCATCCCTATATGAATCCTCAGCAAACAGTCAAATAGGAATAAAAAGCCATACAGAGCAGGGAGCAGGAGGACCAGTTCTGTCTCTGTGTGGTAATGCAGCCCGGATTCTTACCTCCCAGACACAACCCTTTTAGTGGCTGGTGTGTCGTCATACCAACCTCAACCCAGCGCCATCCTGGCACTCAGACTAGGATCAGATTGCATTATCCAGGCTGGAGGTCTCAGGCGGGCTCGCATACTTCCGACCTCAAGGACCCCTGCGCTGCGCTCGCATGAATGGGGCACCTGTTGTCCCGAATAGAGATCTTCTTAAAAAAAAAAACACACACATTCCTCTCACCGACAACACGTGGAACAGGAGGAACCCACGGCACCTACCTTCCAAATAACATCTAACTGCGATCAGGCAAAAAAGACCTGAATTAAAGAAAATAAGGAGGAACAGGAGGAACCCACGTGGAACAGGAGGAACCCACGGCACCTACCTGCCAAATAACGTCTAACTGCGATCAGGCAAAAAAGACCTGAATTAAAGAAAATAAGGAGGAACAGGAGGAACCCACGTGGAACAGGAGGAACCCACAGCACCTACCTGCCAAATAACGTCTAAATGCGATCAGATAAAAAGACCTGAATTAAAGAAAATAAGTTTCCATTAGAAGACTGAGCAGGTCTGCGGAACCAGGTTACCTGCGGGGAGAAGATGGGTCCGGTGCAGGTCGCCAACATCATCATCATCTTCCTCATCATCATACCCAGCTCTGGCACAGCCATTCCGAGCGGTGGCTTAAAGTTGACGTTTTACGGAGCGGAGACCGATCGGGACGCGGCAGCTCGGCGGAACCGCGGCGCGTCGCGGCGGCTCCGATCCCGGGCAGCCGGGGCTGGAGGAGGGAGGGGTCGCGGTGAAGTGGGTGGGTGGGTGAGTGGGTGGTTGGGGGACTT
This sequence comes from Denticeps clupeoides, assembly GCF_900700375.1. Classification (NCBI taxonomy): domain Eukaryota; kingdom Metazoa; phylum Chordata; class Actinopteri; order Clupeiformes; family Denticipitidae; genus Denticeps; species Denticeps clupeoides. The sequence continues at coordinate 21,772,571 of NC_041716.1, forward strand.
GTAGAACAAAAGCCCCCCCTCGGCACCGGAGAGCCAATGGCGGGCGGGCACGGGGACGACATACCTGAGCGCGGAGCGGGTCGGTGGTCCCGGCGCGGGGCTGTGCGGAGTGGCGGCGCGGCGCGGCCGCGTTAATAAAGGGCCCATGGCAGCTGAATAGGGCCTTTTTCAAAAGCCCCTTTCAAATAGCGTCACAAAGCACTTTCATTCTGAGCATGATGGAGCGGACAGAGGCAGCGCAGTTAAATATGAAAGCAGGGAAATGCATGTGTGTCGGTGCCACCAAAAAAAGCCCCTTCGCCACCGTCTTCCTCACAACGTCACAGCACAAGAGGCAGGGAACAAAAGGAGCTCAAATGTCCACGGAGAGTCAAACACTTAGTGGGATATTTGGTGAATTAATTGTCCCCCTCCCCTGCCTCTCCTCAGGGCCGCATTCCTCCATGTCCCCTTTTGCCTTCACTGCCCCCCTGGCCACTGGGCACCAGGTCACACTGAAAAGGAGGGGAGGGGGAGGAATGTGGCTTGGGGAGATGGAGGCGGAAACATCACATTTCATGATAATTCATAATTCAAATTCAGATTCGTTCTGTTTGACATTGGACCAGGTTTGTTAGGTTCAGACAAAAGCATGAAAAGTTTGCCTGATGAAGTCAGGAAATCAGCCAAGAGGGACTTCATGTCAGAAGCACCTACAGCTTCCAGAATATTGAGAGCAGTTTTACTTTCCTATTACAGATCCAAGTAGGAAATCTCAAACGAGAGCCTGGTGAAGTGATACGAACCCCACCAAATTCTACTCATCATCACGAGCGAAAGCTGCAGCATAACTGTAGCTGTTAATAAGCAGCTCCTTTATTGTGTCTTTTACAGGTTGGACACCACAATACATCAATCAGAAAATACTTTTTCCTCCATGGAAAAACGTCTGACCTGTTAAAGCTGATTCACTAGCTTGAGTTATGTTTTGTGGTCAGACCTGCTATGATTTTAGCAGCTTTTTTTAAAAAAATATTTATTTGTGTGTTCAGGAAGTAAACGGACGAAATAAGAGGTGACTACTTGCTAGTTTTCTGCATCTTGAGAGGAAAAACTAACTAGCCAATTGTTATATACAGAAGACGTTTTTATAATATTTAAAAAGGGAGGAGCCAGCAACAACAACATTTAATTCTTATTTAGCCTATAAAACAGTCCAATAAGTGTAAGAGAAAGGGTTAAATAAAAAAGCATGGTGAATTGGAGAAAGGTTCTGTCCATGTTTGGAGGTACTGGACAGTTCAGAGTAGTTCAGTGTCTACAATGTATGTCCACAATTCTTATACTGGTCAATTTTAAGATACCCCTAGTTTAAGCAGGTGCTGGTGGCTGTGGTAGCCCTACAGTAGATCTCATGCTAGTTAATCTCAGCAGCAGCTTTTTACCAGGAACCAGGATCTAGATTAACTAAGAGAAACAGATTAGACTCGGGCGGCTGGGACTGAGTGGTTATGGTAAATGTCTGTGTACATGTTGAGTGCAACATTGGCCCGGTGGACTATCTTGGACAGCCTAGGTGAGAGATGAGTATATGTACATCTGAGCTTTAACTGTTGTGGAATGCTTGTCTTAAAAGATGTGTCTTGAACCAGGACTGAAATACTGACACTATACCTGAGTTCCAAACATTAGCAAGAAGGTTGTTCCAAAGCAAACTTGTTCATGTGAATTCTGATGATGGAATAGGAGTAAAGTGTTAAGATTTCAGCAGCGGCATTTTGATCATGTAGGCATGATTGACACCTCTTATACACACTACTTCCTCACTGTTGATGATTTAGGTCAACAAATGAATTTTACATCAGTAAACATACACTACACGTTACGTCCTACATAGCTTTTTAATTATTAATGTTTTTGATTTGATTACAGGTGAGATTATCAGCAACTGCTCTTCACTCTTGTGAGTCACGGTAGGAAAATCTGCTTTTCACATCCCGTAGAAAAATATTATTCTAATTCAAGGTAAATTAGAATAAATAAATTTTACTAGAGGAAACCAAATGATGAAAAGAAACTTTTAACCACAGCATACTGACCGCGCTTGAGGTGCTGGTTTATTTCACGTTTTTATGATCAGACATAATGATTATATCGGGGAGGGGGGTTGGGGCTAATGAGGATAATTGTGGGCGGAACCTCCGGAGCGACGGCATCCAGCAACAAAAAGAGGGCGAGGGGGAAAACGTGCGAGTCATCGCCTCTGCCAAACAACGCTTGTGTCTGAAATCCACAATCAGCTTTCTGCCAGGCACACGAATCCAAGGTCACAATGGGTGGTGGATTGGCCCTGGATTTGTAGCACAAAGGTGGGCCGGCAGGCCGCTGCAGCCACGCTCACCCGCCAAAAGCCTGTTTGGAGGCTCGAACATGCCTGATGCTTCCAGAACTACTGAATCAGCAGCGGCGTTATTTAAAACAAACTAGGACCCGGGTGTGCACACACTTTCACACACACAACAGCTTTAACAGTTGTTCTTAAGGTTTTGTCATATGATACTATTAGCAGAGGAGAAACCTGAAAATTTAACAAGCAATTATATGCTGTTATATGTGTGTGTGTGTGTGGTTTTGATGTGTAGATCTGCATGGCTGAGCAATTCTGTTTCAGATGAGTGCATGAGTGCAGCTCTGCTAGGGGGTCCAGCAGCACTTTGATCACAACACTGTGTGGAGAGGAAACCTGACTTATTCACACACACACACACACACACACATCCTTGGGTACTAACACTCACATGCACATGCACAAAATACACACACACTCAATACGGACTCACCGTGACAGACATTGGTCTGAACCTGGTGCTATAGCTGTGTAAGATGATTTCTGTGCTGAACCTTTTGTAAATATTAATAGGGCTTTGTAAAATGTCTCTGCACAATTTGCAGACATTTTATCCCCACTAAATAACACCTGACACCTTTGTATAGTAGTGCACAATTCCCACACACATTGTCTCGCTATTTCTCCCTCTCTCTCTCTCTCACACACACACAGCTCTTGCACTTAATACCCAATTTATATCTACTGCCCAGGAGAAAAGCCCCATGATCCTTCTGTCTCTCTAAACCCCAGCAGGTAGAAAGAACCAGGAAAGCTGGGTTCCTGTTTGAGGTCTGTTCTTTTTTCTCTCTCTCATTCTCTCTCTCATTCTCACACACAATTGCACACACTTTGCTGGTAATGTGGTGTATGTTTGATGTTTGCTCTTGGTCAGACTCTATCTTAGGGGGGATAATACACACACAGAGGCAATAAATATATTTATCTCTTTCTTTTAAAACTGCTCGCCGTGTTCCTCTCACCTCTCCCTGTCCTGGTCAGAGTGCTGATGGGTGAGGAGGTTTAGGGGCTGGAGCACTGACCCCTCCCTCTCATGTCAGAACAGGAAGACGGAACCTCTTCCAACTGTGAGGTTGTCATGGTTACAGCAAAGACATGGAATGCGGTAAATATCTCATTTTCCCCATCAACCCCATTCCCCCGGTCATACAAACACACACACACACACACACACATACTCTCTCTTACTGTTAGTCTTCTGGAAGAAAGGTCAGTACATGTCAAGCGACAGACTCTCATGCTAAAAGACATGAGAGGGGGCAGAATGAATGAAAATGTACACCAATAATAAAGTAGTTCAACAAGCGGGTAAAAACGTAGTTTGGAATAAAATATGGTTCATAATTTGGTTTCTAATATGTCATTCCAATGATTCCCTTTGATTGGCTGCTGGGAATAAGTAAACATTAAACTAGTGGTTAACACACTCGCCTATGAACCAGAAGACCCAGATTCAAATCCCACTTACTACCTCTGTGTCCCTGAGCAAGACACTTAACCCTAAGTTGCTCCAGGGGGACTGTCCCTGTAACTACTGATTGTAAGTCGCTCTGGATAAGGGCGTCTGATAAATGCTGTAAATGTAAATGTAAATTAAAACCAGATAACTTATAGAGTGTTTAATCATGTGAGTCTTCTGTGAATAAAGCTGAGGTTAAAAAAAACACACCAGGCAGGAGTTAGGAATGGTCTGGCAACCCAGACATGAAAACTGTAATAACCTGCTGGTGGGGGGGGTAAAAGGGAAAGAAACGTAGAGAGAGAGAGAGAGAACAAAGTGGAGTGGAGCAACCAAAGCCATCTGGTTGAGGGGGGACAGTGACATAAAGAGGAAGAATTAGACATGGCGAAAATGGAGGTAAAAAAACGGTCACCTGGAGATGAGTCTCTGGCTCTGGGCAGAGCTGTGGGGAGGAGGCACGGGTCGCTATGGAGAGGGTGGTGGTTGCTATGGAAACCGCTGGGCTGGGGGTCAGTGGCTGCAGGAATGTGTTTGCACACAGAGTTGCATGCTGGGAGGAGATCCCTGCTGATACAGTGAGGTGGGGCACTGCAGCGCTGCCGACAAGTGCTTTAAGAAACCCTTCCAAAATCTCCAGCACAAAATATAAAGTTCATGGGAAAATACAGGTGCCTGTAGACCAAGAATAGCACACATCAGCATAGTTGCCTAACTATTCTGAGTTCAGCCTCTGACACATTGGCATTTCATTGGAACAGATAACTGGTCACAGAGTGGGCAAGATCATTATGACCATCAACTTAAAACTTATCCTCTTGCATATTTCCCAGTCATGAGACTAATAAAGGATTGCCTTAAAAATAAAAAGATACAGCTAGTATGGTAGCATATCTGGGGAAAGTAAAGTCTGTAAAAAACTGCTGCAAACAGCATTTGTCCCACGTTTTGACGATGGCCCATATTGTCACTGGTTATTTGTTTCTTTTCTTTGTCAGTAAAAGGAATCCACCTCTAACTGCTTCCTATATGATTTTGTGGAATGTGTTGTGTACCTGCAAGAGTCGATCATAAGACATCAGACTTTAAGTCTACTCTCTGACCTTTCATCCTTGAATTGGCTGGTCTAGAGAGGTTTTGCAGTGATAAAATTGTCTCCATCGGCATTTTGGCTGGTTCTCCAATTCAGTTGAGTCTCATTAAATGGATAGATTGAAAGAGAAACACAGACACACACACATACAGGAGGATTAAGTGGACATTAAATAGATCCAGCTCATTGTTGACAGGAGTCGATCTCTCTCCACCAACAGACTTCCTATTCTTAACCCGTTACTCAAACTAGAGCAGGCGAGACAAGGTCCAAACCTCTAAACCTGCCATACCCCACCCACACCTTTCAGGGGCATCCTCAGATATCCAGTCAGTCCAGTTAGTGGGTGTGAAGCCCCTTTCTCCTGGCATGGGCAGCAGGATGGAAAATCTAAGGCCATTAAAAGAAAAAACATTCAGGTTTCAGGATGTAGCCCTCATCTCTCCTTTGGTGCGCTTCCTTTTCTTTGGAATAAAAAGAGACAGATCAAGAGGAAAAAAGTTATCAAAGTCACCCTCCTCAGTGTCCAGACACTATTGTCACTCACTCTGCCACACTTTTGTAAAGAATATCTTTCAGTTTTTGTTGGTTCCCCAGTGGTGGTAAAGAAGGGGACCAATAATCAAAAGGTTACGGGTTCAAATGCCGAACCGCCAAGGTGCCACTGAGGTCCCCACACACTGGGTGTTGGGTTTCAATTTGTGCACTGGGTGCTGTGCTGTGGTTTTTTTACATGTGACATGACTAAATGACCCATTGTCAAGTGCAGACCATGTATCAGTCGCCACCTACCAAAAAGTGGAGGAAAGAATTAAAAAATAGTTCTGTTTTTCTATTATAATCTACTTTTTGGTCTACTCTATGCTTCTCTGCTCTCCTGTACCATAAATTGTTAGGTTTCAGGGGCTTAATATGTGTCTGACAAATCCCACATCAACAAACTGGCACCTTCTGCGGTTTAATCGCAAAGAAAGACCATTTTAAACACACACACACACAAATTCATTAGACCCAGGCATGTTGCTACACTACTACTACTACACTTCTACAGTCTCAGACATGTCACACATACACTGTATGAGCCACACACATGGGCCATTCTGCATTTTTCTAATGAAAGTCCAAAATGAAACTATTCAAGCTCAGAACACTTTTTATGATGAAACCGCATCAAATCAAAATATATAAAAATATCAAAATATCAATTCACATGCTCTGGAACAAAGGAGCCTAAGTTCCCCTTTTGAAGCCCTGTATGATTTTATGAATGTTTGCAAATAATGCAGAGCCACATGAAGCCATCACTGTCACATTCACATGATCTTCATGTAAGAGGCTTCACCTCCAAACGAGACAGACTGTGTGTGTCTATGTGCTGGAATACTAATAGCCTTATCAAAGATTTTGGTGAAGTGCATGTGATGCCTTTATTGACCGAAAGAGGGCGCCGCGTACCTGACGTGACAGCCATATTTAAAGACTGAAGAGGAGAACTCAGAAGCCTCATGAAATCTTTGCTCTTTTTTGCTCTGGCTGTCATACACACACACACACACACACACACACACACACACACACATACACACACACACACGTATAAGGTAATAGAAAAATGTGCAATCAACCTGCTAGTAAACCTTTACTCACACTCTACCAGTGCAGAAAATACAGAATAACCATAATTTTATTGATTTTAGGAGACATTTTTCCCCATTTGTTTTTAAAATGTTGAATCTAAATGTCATAATTACTAAGCTACTGCACCCTCACTCTACCCCACACATTTCTCACTTTTTTTCTCAGTTTCTTTTTGTGCAGAAGGGGTCAAAGTGTGGGGTGTTGTTGGGGTCAAATGTTCTTTGTTTTGATCGGTAAAAGTTATTGCCCATTAATGTCACTCCCCGCCGTTTTGTTGAGCATGATATCAAATGAATAAATAAATAAATACACACTTAATAACATCGTGGGGATGTACTTTATATGCTCACACACACCATTGTGAGGATGTACTTTATATTCTCACACACACCACAAATTCTTTTTTCTACATCTTTGTGATGACCTATTTTATGCTCCCTCTTTCTCTGTAGCTGAACTATAAATGTCAAACAATGCAAATGTAGATTAGATTAGATTAGATTCAACTTTATTGTCATTACACATGTACAAGTACACGGCAACGAAATGTAGTTTAGGTCTAACCAGAAGTGCAATAAGCAGCAAGTGCAGGATACAGTTCAAATAAGTTATGTATATACATAAAGTGATATGTGCAGGAGATGGAAAATAAGTGTGAACATATTTACCAAAAATAAAAGTCAGTGCAATGATTATGTGAAAAAATGGGTAGTACAGTGTATTTTTGAAATATGTAAATGTCAAATGTCTTAAACCTCAGTAAGCAAAAGGAATTTGTATGACTCCCAGCCTAACCTCTAATGAGGAGTAGGAGGAATGTGTCCTCAATTTCCCTGATGTTTGGTGCATTCTGATCCATCTGAACAGAGATAGAACACATATATCTTCCTCTCTCACACACACATGCACTCGAACAGCCTAATCTTTAGAAACTCATAAGGTCACGACATGACCAGGGCTGAGGGGTGTTCGTGAGATCAGGAGGTAAGTGTATGTGTGCAGGGCTTACAGTTTAACTTGCCATGATCTCCACTGTAAAGCCTTCAGCTTCAGATTTTGCAGCCAAATTTTACTGAATTCTCCAAACGTAGAGAATGAGTTATGTAATGCCGTTATCTACTTCCATTTCACAAACCACACCTTTTGAACTGTGTTATCAAACCACACGCCCATGCCACCACCGTCACCAGCTCTGCCTCAGCCCTCATCCACCATCTGGGACACTCTTCTGAGCCGTTTCCACGGTAACCAGAGCCCGGAGGACAGATATCACCTCAGATACCACACTGAGATAATCACAACACACGTAAAGACATGAAAACGTGATTGAATGCACACATGTCTAAACTGAGGCAAACAAACAAGGAGGAAGCAGGCCAGCGAACTGCTGTATATATATATGAAACATCATGAGCCATGCATACAAACTTACATGACTTACATAGCCCAGACTTACATAGCCCAGATGTGAATAAAGTAATTTCATCAGAGATCAAATAAGATATGACATATCAATTATTATGTCAGTAAATTATGCCAGAAATCCATCCTGGGACACTGGTGCAGGGCATGGACTCACCGAAGGGTGCACACGCACCATTCATTCACACACTCACTCACAATCACAATCACAATGCATTTAAGGGCAGTGCACCATGCAGCCACACATTAAAGTAGTAAATGAAATGAAAGCCCACTCCAGATATTGTTCAAATGTACTAAACCAGTCAGAAACCTCTGCTAGGTACATCTCTATTCTCCTTTAGTATAACATTAATTCATGAACACAAAAGCACAGAACTATTTACATTATGACACAGAATAGATTAAATGGCATTTTCATTCAAAGGTATAATAGAAACAGTAATAATATTGTATTACATAGATATAGTAATTATTATACATTGATGACTTCTCAGACCCAAAAGTCTTAACCCTGGTGGCAATCACAAAACATCACCTAAAAAGTTTGAAAGTAGGGTGCAGGGTGGGCCTGCTGGGGCCAAAAAGTACGGTGTACGTCTGACAGGTGTTTTTTAGCAGAGGTGGATTATGGGATTACGGTCATGCCGGTCATGTGAGCCCAGTGCACAGCGTTGACCCTGCTTATAGACAGATTACCTCGGTGAAGGTCTTTTTGTACTGCAGCGCCACCCTGGCCGGCTGCCTCTTTTGGAACGATAGGATGGTTCTGCAGCGTCTGCAGGCGCGATTAGAGTCATCTCTTCTTTCTTGTGTCCGCGAGCCTCCAGCTGGGTGCTCTTCTCTCTCTTTGTAATTTTATTCCACCTTAGTATGAACCTTTTTGTTTAAAGCTCACCAGTCCAGGGGTGTACCGGGACCCAGATGTCAACCATTGTCTGACCAACAAACCCACAGGTGAGCCAATCTAAAACAAACATGACCTTTAACCTCTCTATAATGATCACCTATCAGTTTTAATGATCTATATTACTATCTCCACCTCTCAAGAAAAATCTCATCAAGAATGTTAAAAAGTATACTTAAAAAAAGGTGAGCGCTGGATTTTTTTTGCATTATTGACAATGAAACTACATTTATCATAAATGTATGAACCACTGGAGCATTTTTAATAATACTTTTGTTCTATTTTCAAAAAATAAGTTTGTCCTCAGATTGACATGGCAGCACAAGACAAGTGTCAAAATGAAGAAAAAAAAACTATTGGCAGAAGCCTTCCACTAACATTTAAATGCTTTTTTAACTGAATTCAAACACCACATCCTTTCCATGAAATTACATAATGCTTCCAAAAGAAAACATTATTTTTGGATTAAGAATTATACGTTTAAATAGTTAAAAATCTACTCTTAAAAAAAAATCCCAATATATTAGGTGAAATCTAACAATTTAATAGGTGATGCTGTTTTTTCTTCAGCACATATTTCTATAACAAAGACCTAGAGCATGTTCAGAAATCATTAATAACAGGACCGTAATCTGTCACCTTGTAATATCTGAGATATTACAGGGCAAATGCAAAATTTTTATACATTGTAGTGGTGGAGAGATCAAGAAGTGCTCAGCGCTGAGTCTAGGCAGCACTAATGAATCCAATTAGCTGTAAATAATTACCTTAGTCTACAGCACCTCCTTTTTATGTTCTGCTATGGTGCCTTTTAAAACAAAGCCAATGTGATTAAAATATAACTGTGTACACTTACATTTGACTAAACTGAAAGTGATTATGGAAAAAGTCTGATATCCTGAGCTTTGACAAGGCTGGTGTGGAAATTGTGGCTTGAGGGACGATTTGATGTCGGATTGCTAATTCCTTTGTCATTAAGAGTTCACTCCAGCTGTATTAGCTTGCTTTTTGGAATTTACATACCTTGTCTTGTTATTATATTCTTAAATGTTATAACAAATGGTAAATATAATGGTAATAACATTTTCAGGGAAAAAAGCACCTGGGCTGGATTTATTTTTGACCATGAAAACATAGAACAAAATTAAGCAAATGGAAATCAATTATTACATTCATCTAACTGTAGCAAATCTGACATGTTTGGGACTGTGGTGTGTGAGTTACGAGACAACCAAGCTCCTTGGAGTGTAAACATGAATTGTAATTGTGGTTTTTGAAATATACATTCAAGTTCAAAGTCTATGTTTCATTGTATAACATGCTGTACGGTTATTGTTGGGGTACGTGTGTTTTAGGGGCAAGATGGTGGGTGGCGCATATGTGGAGCAGTAGGAACATGGCTTGGAGGACGTGCCAGTGTGGGTGGCTCTGCTTCACTCTGTTCCTGACGATGGCACTATTATCACCCCTCGGTCTGGGTGGCCCTGCCAGTTCCCCTCTCCTGCCTGGGCAGCCATTCATGGTGATGTGGGGGGTTCCTGACAAGGGCTGTTTAGGACGACCTGACCCGGCCACATTTGGGATGGAGTGGGCCGGACGTGTTGCGGTGTTCTATGAAGACACCATGGGACTGTACCCGTATTTCACAGCCCAGAACCAGCCCATCAATGGGGGCCTGCCCCAGCACACGAGTCTGGACCTTCACCTCCAGAGAGTGGAAAGGGACCTGCTGGATGCTCTGCCACAAGAAGGGGCACCGGGCCTGGGGGTACTGAGGTGGGAAGAGTGGGCGCCCCAGTGGCAGAGGAATAGAGGCAAGCTAGGGAAGTACCAGGACAGCTCCCGGGCCCTGCTCAGAGGCTTCTTCCCTGACTGGACGACAGAAGAAGTGGAGAAATGGGCTCAGGTGAGAGGAAGTTTATTGCTACAGTTGGTAAATGGGATTATGTCTTTATGATGGCCATCTGGGCTGAAGCCACACATTTCGTAAAGTAGCTAAAGTGTGCTGCATTTGAAAATTGTTTCCAAACAGGTTGACTTTGAGGCTGCATCACAAGCCATCATTATGGAGACACTGAGAGAGGTGAAGAGACTCCGCCCCCAGAGCCTATGGGGTATGGCTCCATACCCAAACTGCTACAACTCTGGCCTTGCCCAACTGACTAATTACACTGGACGATGCCCTGCTGGAGAGATGGCCCTTAACGATGAGTTGATTTGGCTGTGGAAACAAAGCTCTGCCCTCTACCCAATCCTTTCGCTGGATAAGCTCCAGCCTGGGACTAAAGGGGCATGGCTGTACACATCCAACCAGATTCGAGAAGCTCTGAGACTGGCAGCCCTTGCTGGCACAGCGTATGACCTGCCAGTGTTTCCATTGGTCAAAATGTTGTATTCCTCCACCGGGGACTTCCTGTCTGAGGTGAGACCTGTCTGGCGCTTTCTGCATCTATAGGACTACACTTATTAATGATGATTTTGAGTGTGCTGAGTGATCCTGGTTTTTCAGGCTGACCTTGTAAATTCAGTGGGGGAAAGTGCAGCAATGGGTGCAGCTGGGGTCATCATTTGGGAAAGGAATTTCTCTGTGAAGAACCAGGTATCCATCCATCTGTCCCTATACGGCTGCATTAATACATCTAACATAGCAGAATATTAACAATGCATGCTATATAAAAGAAACAATAATTTAAGTGTGTTCTTATGTTCATCCGTCCTCCAGAAATCCTGCGCAGAGCTGGCGGACTTTGTGAGGGAGGTTTTAGGTCCATATGTGGTGAACGTAACCACGGCAGTTCGCCTGTGTGGCGTCTCATTGTGCCAGGGTCGGGGTCGATGCATCCGCAAAAACCTCGAGGACCCCGTCTACCTGCACCTTCCCAGCAGCTTCCGTCTGCTGCCAGAGAGGACAGATGGGGTGCGGCCAGTTGGTGAACTGGACCCCATCTTTCTGGAGACATGGAAGCGGGACTTCCACTGCCAGTTTTATGAGGTTCTGGAGGGAGCGATTGCAGACCAGGAGTCGGGTGGACCGGAGGTCAGGACTCCATCCAGCCCCGCTACGCTCAAGCCCCCATCTCTCAATGCCCAGAGTGCCGTTACTTTGACAACTGTTGCACCTAAGACAATGGACATGAGTTGTGCCACCCAGACCACACCCCTTTTATTGCTCCTGCTCCTGTCTTGCGTCCTGTCCTGTTAAACTATTGACATTTGAGGGATGCAATGACAATCTGTGTCAATTTTTCTTCTCCTAATCATTTCTACTGCATGCTGAATGGATGCAACATGTAACGTGTTTTTTATGAAAAATTCTCCATTCTTAAATGAACCAGAACTTGCTGTGTTTTCATACAGTTTAATGGATGTTGGCAGCATGTCATCGTATCACCAAGCGCATCATGTGCAGCACATGGCCACAGGTTTCCTGTTATTATCATTCTGTGTCAGCAATGGCAGTGAAAGCTTATCTTATGCGTTTATCCACAGGCCTTGAGCCACTTGATCTACCATCAGTGTTCTAACTTGCTCACAAACACGTACACGCCCACACCAATCAAAATGCAACAGTGTAAAACGTGTAACTGTGGGCAGATGGGTGATTTAATCATTTTGGCTGAAGATGGGCTGAATGGCGCTGAGTCGATTCAGAGCGCCACGTCAAAACCGGCTCAGTTTGTTTAACATTATATCTTATCTCATGTTTAGTCTTCTTCTTATCACTGTGCTGTTTCAGACAGAAACTGAATACGTGCAAGTTTACAAATAGACCTGCAAATTCCCAGGATGATGGGGTTTTTTGTTGGGCCATACTAGCATTCATACAAAGGGCCTGGCGCAAAATCATGCCACCTTACTGTAAAAATAACTACAACTAATAATGTTCATTATAGTTGTCTATTATAAGATTAACGTCAGCGCTTAGTGTATTTTAGGCATTTTTTTTTTTAAACTCTTCTTTAATTCAGTATATCACTTCTGTTTGGAGTTTCGGTATCTAGCTGTTCAAATTATCCCCATAAATCCACAAAGAGGAAGAAAACTGTAAAAGTGGGAAAGTGTAATCTGTGTGTTAAACTGGGTCTTTATTCCTGACCTTCCACACTGAGGCTTTAAAAGTTTGTCCAGTGCGGTGCAGAGAAAGTACAAGGGATCGGATTTCACTGTAAGTCTTATTTCTTAAATATGATGTACAGAAAGGTGCATAAAAATAACTCCATTAACACACAGTCATTTTTCCCCCAGGGTGATTACTGTCTTTCTGTGTCATGGCTTTAAAACAATAATACCGCTGACATCACTTCTGCTGGCTTACTGTAAAAAATAAAACAGCAGTGTGCTGACATGTCACTCATTTGAAAGCGGGATCACTCTTAGCTTTACGAAACTCTTAGCTTTACGAAGCCGACATTCTAAATTAATGAGAATTTCATAAAGACTGTGGCCTCAAATACACATAGAACATATTTTATACATAAGTTGTTTCGGAACATCAATCATGTTTTCCTCAAAGCTATTCAGGCATCAGTGCATAAGAGTTTGTATATTTATTGTGTTAAAATACACACTCATAAAAGGTAGGCAAATTGAGGTTTTTGTAACAGATGTATCTACAGAGGGAGAGTGAGTCCCATCACCATGGATTACAGAGGACTGCCATGTAAACACCTCCCCAACCACTCTTCAGTTCAAACTGAAGATTCAAATCCACAATCCAGAAGTGGGGTCTTTATTCTTGACCACAAAGACACTAGACTCATTCACTAATATTTCTTAAATGTGAAGTACAGGGAGATGCATCTAAATTATTCCATTAACAGAAAGTTACCGGCGTGTTTGGTAGAAAATCACCTTTGATTTAAAGTCACATGAGCTACAGTCTTAATCCAGGGCGACCCCCCCCCCCCCCCCCAACAATCCTCTGAAAGGATTGAAACAGAAAGGAGAGAAGACCCATGAAGTGATGTCACTGGCAGGAAGAACATGCTATACTGTGACACACACATTTTACATGGCCTGCATGTCAGCACGAGCTTACACACTCATCTGTAATATGTTGCCAAAAGTAATAAACAGGAATGTGATGTATACAGCATCAGGCTGCGTTAATTACAGACCCTACAGCACGTTTCCAGGTGAACACTTATTCAAGCTGCACACATTGAGCATGGAAGCATCCAACTTGCAAAAGGATGTGCTTCATGTCCGGCCACTAGAGCCCTGACTGCAGCTGCGAGCGCAGCAAGGGACACAACGCCCTTCTCCGAGTCAGTTTCTGGACGGACCCTGTCTCTCTTTCTACATCCTGTGATGCCATGAGAGGAGGGGTAGGGGACAGAAAAGAAGCATTCGCAGAGCAATCCCAAGAGCCATGATCATTAGCACAGGATTGGGTAAAATGGTTATAGTCAACGTGTCTGTAGAAGAGACTGGGATTGATCACAAAGCGATCAAGGGGCAGGACGTGTCCAGGACTCCTCAGCACAGTGTCCTCAGAGGGCCATGGTGGATTACAATGCCACTCTAGGCATGTAAGTGCCTGTACAGAATCCTTGGGGGGCATGACTACTTGCAAAGTGCCTCTAAGGTGTCCAGGGTGCGTTTGATGTCCCGGATTTGGGCGGCCAGGTTGTGGATTGGCTGCATAGACCGATCCAGCTCCTCACAGCGAGCCATAAGTGTATACATTCCCTGGAAAGACAAAGGATTGATTGCCGCATGAATGATACAGAATCAGAATATTACACTAGCACGCAAACTCACTTTTATGCTCATGTCCACAGACTCCCCAAGACTGTCCACTGAGTCGCGGTATGTCTGGATATAACCCACACTGAGTGCAGTCATCTAGAAAACATACAGGAACACAGGGAAATAGCATCAGGTGATGGTCTGATGAGTGTGTGCGTGAATACCAGCTCACATTCTGGATGGTTCCATTGAGGCTTCGCATCATGCTCTCCACACTCTGTGCCACGTCCTGCGTCTGTCTTTGCAAGTCATCTAGGACTGACGGGTCTATGGGAGGGATGTCTGCTGGCCTTCGTAAGGACCCTCGACCTCGAATTGGCCCTGAGCAATCCGCTAAAAACAAGTGATTTAAAAAAAATTATTATATAAATGTGTAAAACGCACACACACACACACACACACACACACACAGTGCTGACAGTTCCTTACAGTCACAGTCTAGACTGGGTCGGGAGCTCATTTTGATCTTCTGCTCCAAGTTCCTGGTGATGAAGTGGGTAAGGTCTCCATCATGGCTGACCGTCCCCTCCAGCTCCAGAGCGCTGGAGATGGTGGCCCTTCGGCCCTCAGCCTGGCTCCCTCGGGCGCCGCCTCGAGAACTTCCACCACAGGCCCCACTCAGCTCGTCCAGACTTTTGCTGTCCTGCATGCCTCGCACCACGCGTTCCCTTTCTGGCATGCCCCGCACTCGAACCTCCGCCATCACGTGGGCAGGCTGGGGGCTGTCGTCTGCATCGGCTGGGGCAGGAGCGGAGTCCACAGCCTCTTCTGCACGCTGAGACGTGGACACACGGCCAAAACCACAGACTTTGCTTTATTTATACGACGCAGAAAGCGAATTAAATAAGTTTACTTCCACCTGTGAGGTATCATTTATTTCTACTCAGATTAAGCACCTTCAGTCCAGGGTAGAGGCACAATGCAATTATGTCACCAACTATAAAGTAATTTTTTTTTACCAATTTTTACCATGCAAAATTAAATAACTAGGATAAGATGTGGAGTAAAACATCTTACTGGTGTGGTAAAAAATATTGCCACTAATATACCATTTATTTAATTATGGGTGTTTGGCATATTTTGTGTCATTTGACAAAATAGAGATGTAAGAATAATTGTCTGGTACATTTCTAACAAGACATTATTTAAAAATAAAATTGAGATTATCACATTTTCTCATTTTTAAATGAATATTAAGAAAATGAGTCAAATATATGAAATAGGTAATGCACAATAATATTTGTTGAATGGGTGTCATTTCCACACTTCTTATTCTTCCTTTATGAAAATCTGGACCAATCCAATTTTTTGTATCCTCTTTAGGTACGCAGTATTATACAGGTATTAGTAGGCTGACACTATATATACATATATTTACCTCAGGTTCCTCATGCAGATTTTCTTCCGTCTGCTTGTCCTCTTCAACCGTTTGTTCTCTTTTTAGATCCTGAACAGACGAAGGGACAGTTGGCACGCTTGTGTCATCCTGTGATTGTTTTTTGGAGGCTTGAGTGTCCATATGCGACCTGTCTTTGGCGGTCGGACCAGAGAATACTGTGTGCGTGGGAAAACTGGTGCATCTGTTTGCTGTGGCGTGGTCCCTGAAGTGGTGTGTATGTTCAGTTGGAGAATATCCACCGGACGTGTACGCATCATCTGTACGACTATAGCAAGGTTCGATACGCCCAGAGTGCAGCTGAGGGGATAAATGAGAGTTGAGTGGCAAATGGTCGTCTGAGTTGGCCGCCGTCTGTTGGCAGAGACCATCTTCCAGGACCCCTGTCAGCCCATCACACTTCAGCACGTGTTGAGGGACTGGTCTGTTAGAAACCTCTGGAGAGTCCGGTGCTTCAAGCCCATTAGCTGTCTTCCCGTCATCTGGGCTGACCAGAGGGGAGTGGCTCATCCCTCCACCTGCTGATTATATGACATCAAAGCATGACACTTAAATGTAATAAACAAACAAACAAAAATATGCACGTTGCCAGATTGGAGCATTAGGTAATATTGATACAGCAATATATCGCGATATTTTACGTGATTATATTGTATCTTTAGTGAGGTCAGCAGAGAGTCAGCGTGCGACTACAACCTCCACTCCTGTAGATGGCGTTGCTGGGTAGTTCCATCGCAAAACATGACACCGCGCGAGTGTCATTATAGCGGCCCATGCAAAGAAGTCACACTTCTGTGTAATATCCAGGCAACACAACTCATTTACGAGCTCATTTCAGCAGGAACCCTCCAGATACAGTACAGCAACAACCAAAACCTATCGACACAAAACGACAAAGTACGCTGGATACCGCAAACAAACTCCAATCCACCTCGCCACTATTCATTCGTTCAGCAGAATTTGTGCCTACTGTATCGTGATACGTATCGTGAGATCATTTCCAATACACACCCTATCAGTAGATAAGCCAAGTAGCGTTGTAGTCTAGTTCGCTGTACGTGGTAAGTTGGTAAGTGCTGCTGTTTGTTTTGAGTCTGATGCTTTGTATGAATTACGTTCAAGTCCGTATACACAGTCGTGGCAATTAATGTACGTCATTGGAAGCAATCAGCTGTATCTGCCCACAAAAAAAAACACACATCTCTGTGCGATCAGGTGACAGTTCCAGGAACTGAAACTCCCCGTGGACCCAAATCTCCTGTTAGCATCCCAGCTCCTAACATACACGGATTAAGCCGCCGTAACAGCGTCGTAAGCAGACAGCGTTACGCGTCTTCTTCAGTCGCCTATTCAGCGCATACCCGAGATTTCACTCCAGCGCCAGCCGGACACCGACAGCTAGCTCCGCTTCCTGGACCGGGCCGCGGTACCAGCCGCGCTACTCCGGGGCTCAAGTCGTCGCGTCGCGAGTGCGAAGACTACGGCGTTGGAAGAGTATGAGCGTTGGAAGCTTTGACAAAAAAAAAAAAGTAAACACTTAGCTACCTGTGTCGGTTGACCTGAAGATGAAGGGTGGCAGGAAACGAGTCCGACTTTTTTAGGGCTCCTACCAGCAAACAACGCCGTGAGAAAAGCGTTCCGCCTCATTTCAGTGGCTCGCCTGGTGCTCAGCCGCAACCCGGAGTGGGACTAAGCGCTTATGGAATGTGAGGGAGCGAAACATTTTTCCACGACCATGGGATATGCCTTCTAATATGACTTTTTAAGAAATGGGGAAAATGTTAATAGAGTTATCAGTTAAGATTAAACATGTTACCACCTGAAACCGAAAATGATGGCCTCTGTCATAACATAAACACCATATAATTTGGGCAATTCCCATTGATTAGTAACTACTAGCTAACAAATGTTAGGTAGTTATTACACCTCGCACTGCACCTCATATACTCCGAGCCTCCAGTACTGCTCGCCTGGTCCCTCCATCTCTGAAGGTAAAAGGAAGACACTCATCTAGACTCTTCTCTGTCTTGGCCCCTCGGTGGTGGAATGAACTTCCCCTCGAGGTCAGAACAGCTCAGTCACTGAGAACCTTCAAACGGCAGCTCAAGACCTTCCTCTTTAAAGAATATTTAGATTAAATTGTAATTTTCTTGTTGTCGAACTTTGTGTACAGAATCTACAACAGAGTGAATAAAATAGATGTATTCATAGTTGGGGTCCTAGTGAACCGGAATTGATCTCTTCATCGATGGTAACTTGAAAGCACGTTGTAAGTCGCTCTGGATAAGGGCGTCTGCCAAATGCCGTAAATGTAAATGTAAATGTAAGGTGTCAAAGGGGAAAAATGTGACACGGACAGGGCATTTTTGGAAGTGAAACTGAAAGGATTGTCATTGTGAAACACTGCAGCACAGCACACGTGCACACAACGAAAGCACTTGTTTCAGAAAACAAACAGAGTAAGTAAATTGAAAGTGAAGTGATTGTCACTTGTGAGACACACATTGCACACGGTGAAATTTGTCCTCTGCATTTAACCCATCCCCCTTGGTAAGCAGTGGGCAACCATGACAGGCAGTGTGGATGGACGGTGCATTGCTTAGTGGCACCTTGGCGGCTCGGAATTTGAACCGACAACCTTCTGATTACACCACTTTCACTTCACTTTCATAATCGTACATCCTACATTCAGATTAGCTTCTCATTCTGTGAATCCCACAGAATGAGGTTGCTGACATCACTTGAACCCCAACTTCAAATTCAACCCAACTGTAAAACCAATATGACCCCCATCCATCACTTCTGATGTAGTCTCCAGTGACACCCCAGCCTCACCCCAACAGTACCCCCCCCCCCCCCCCCCCCCACCCCCACTGTCTGCAGAGAAGCTTAAGGATCAAAGTGCTTCTTAATTCCTTCAGTCTCACAGGCTCCGAGTGTCTGTGGCTGTCTTTCAGCCTGAAAATATTTACATTTTCCTCTTTATTAATGAGCTCTGACTTGCTGTCACACTTCAGCTAAATGTGCCTTGTTCGTTATTGCTTATGTATTTTTTGTGTCTTCCAAGGTGACTTATTGTGATAGAGATGCTGAATGAACAACACATGGCAGCTATTACTTCATTTAAAGGTAGATTTTGCAATATTTTATTTAATTCACAAAACCACTGCAGCAAAAGTCAATGTAAAAATAACTGTGATGCAAGATGCATTAGATGGGCAAATGAGAAGCTAATCTGAATGTAGGACATGCACAATTATGAAAGTGAAGTGAAACACAGCACATGGTGCACACAACAAAATGTGTCCTCTGCGTTTAACCCATCTCCCTTGGTGAACAGTGGGCAGCCCACTGCTCACCAAGGGTGATGGGTTAAACGCAGAGGGGACGGTGCTTTGCTCAGTGACACCTCAGTGGCACTTTGGCGGATCAGGATTCGAACCAGCAATCTTCTGATTACGGGGCCGCTTCCTTAACCTCTAGGCCACCACTGCCCCTAAAGACAAGAATAACCAGATTACCTGTCAGAAGTGGGACAGATATAACCAACATAAATCACTCTATCCTGTGCTTAAGGGATTTTACAGACTGAGTCATTCCTTTTTATCTTCCATAGTAACTAGTTGCAGCCAACAAACTTTCAAGCTAAACACACACACATGTCTCAGTTTTATGGCTCCATGACTCACGTCACATGTGGTTATAGCAGTACTGATGTGGAGTCTCTTGGTGCCAGCACTCTCTGGCTTGGTGGAGGAGATGCCCATATTCATGGAAATCATATGCTGAGAGATCCTGGAGTCTTCTGCTGACCGGCATTTTGAGGATAGTTTCAAATGTAAAGGCCAGTTTCTGATTTCACAGACAAAAGGGTCTTTGTACACTTTATTTTTCACTTCAATTGAGTTTTTGACATTTTATTTCCATAAAAAAGTGTCAACAGAGCAGGAAAAGAAATGGACTAGTGAACATGACAAATTTTACGTAACTTGAAGGAGAACCACATAAGAAGGCATGAAAATAAAATAAATAAATATCTTTCAAAGTTAACAAAGCCGGAAATGCATAGAAACAAAGGCATTGATCTTTTCACTCAGTCCGAGGCCACAATATCTGTTGGTTTTTCAGGCAGCAGGGACACAGCATTTAAAATATGCCGTAGTATTTTAGCCCATGTGGTCCATTTCCTACAGGCATCTGCACCACTCCTTCAAATACCGTTGCTTGGCAACCAGGTATGACAGCCTGTCTCAACCGTAAACACATATTCAATTCAAAAGCACTCATCCCTGTGTCAGTCATACGTGGGTTCATACAGGAGAACATTGTTGAGTACTGATGTACTATGTCTTTGTGATCGTGTGTGTGTGATGTGGGAACAGGACAAAGTGTTCCTTTCTTCTTCTTGAGTTATGCGCTCCTCGGCGACCTCTGCGGTGCAGGATGGACTTTGCTCCTGCTCTTCCTCCCCTTCCTCTTGTCTGCTCCACCTCCACTTTTCCCCTCCTCTCGCTCCCCTTGCTTTCGTTCCCCACGTCGATCACGCTCTCTGTTGCCACGGCGGCCATGATTGAGCTCCCGGCAGCGCTGCTTTAGGTTGCTGGGGTGGATCAGAGCCATCACATCCTGGAACCACGGCTGTGGGGAGTCAAGGGCAAGATTCGAGGCATGGCTAAATACGGACAGTCGGATTGTGACGGACGTCCAGTGGAAGCCGTGCTCCTCCAACTGGCAGTGGTAAACTCCTCCATGGACCAGCTCAGCCCTGGAGATGAGGATGCCCCTGTCCGTCAACACCAGCTGGTCTCCTGATTTCACCTTAAAACGAATAGTGAAAATAGTGAGATAACAACATCTTTACTACATGTAAACGGAGAAATTTAATCAGCAATGTGATGATATGAATGCATTAAATGCATGTAAAATGTAAAATGTAAAAAATGCTGGCTACCTGGAGGAGCTCCGCACTGTTCTCCCCAACCTCTTTAAACCAGGTGACAGCTGCGTGGTGTGACTTCGGAAGGCACTCCAGATAGGTGCTGTTTCCTTCGGCAACCACAATGAACCTCTCTTCTGCCTCCACTTTGAGTCCTGAAGGGGGAAAAAAGACCACCTTTTCTCATCATGCAGGTCTTCCAGCCAGAATCTCCCCACATCGCATCGCATCGTTAGGTCATTAATGTTGGCTGCTGCCTTGTAATTGTTGCATCTCAGCAAGCTGGTAAAAAAAGTCTCCAGTGGCTCTAATTTCAGCAGGACTGCTGACTCACTGCAAGATTAAATGCGATGAGGTGAACAAGTGACAAATGAAAGCCCCACTCAGGGTGATTGGATGATGCTTATGACTGCTGCTCACCTCCATGTCTGATGCATTGATTGAGTGGGTTTCCTGCATCTCCAGCTTGTCGCGTGTTCCTCCTGTAGACATATAGTGTGTCCTTATGTGTTTGTGTTGACAATAAATGAGAGTTTGTCTCGCCGCATGGTTTTGTGCAGTGTACCTGCGTGCGATGGGTATGAAGGGGCTACAGGCTTGCCCGTCCCAGGTGCAGTATGGGTCCCGGGCGAGGCAGCACTCAGGACAGGCCTGACCGTACAGCTCACACTGGAAAAGCGCTAGCTGTGCCACGCCTTCTGCAGAGCCCACAAACAGCCACTGCTACACATACACACACAGAGTCAGAATATTAACTCATGAACATTATATCATGTAAATTTTGCACAATGCTGATTCTCGTGACTGTGTTCAATGAGTTTAGAGAGAAATGAAAGGGAAACGATCAATCACATTTTGACGTACATGCATGTCTACATCGCCCCCCCCAGAGAATCAGGTTCACACCCTTAATGAGCATTGACGTTTGTCACAGTAACATCATTCTATTTCATTAAGGTGCTAAATGGGAATGAATGTGGATCGTGTGTATGAATGTGTTTGTGTGTGTGAGTATTACGATCTTGAGCCTTACCCTCTTTTTGGACAGTGTCATGGCGGTAACGGCTGATTTATGCTGTTGACAGTAACAAGGATTATTTTTATTTGAGCATTTTTAAGTTTTCTATAACAGAAACATGTTTTCAGATTTTATGTACTCCTGCATTCACCTTAAAGACTTGCAGCTGCTCCAAAATCACGTCCTGCCCTTGGTCCTCATCTTTGGGAAGGTGGATGGACTTCAGCACAAGTCCAGAGTCTGCGCCACAACAAATTGAAATGTGTACTTTTATTGCTGACTTCCATTCAGATATCAAACATGTTACCATGAAAAAAACTACACAATTTTAAATGTTGCCATTGAAAAATGCCACTATCTTCCTTCAACAGCCAGGTTCACTCCATACACACACACCTGTGCCAATGAAGAGGACATTGTACTTCCCGTCCACGGCCTCTACTTGGTCCACCAACAGGCGGGTGAACTTGTAGGACACACCAGTCTTAATGATCAGGGGCAACGTCCCCAGCGGAAGCACCATTTCTTGCATCAGAGGATGTGTGCGGCTGAAGAAGATGACATCATCTGGATACTCGTGTGTGGAGCGGAAGTTGCCGTAGGTACGGCTGGGACACTGAGATGAGACAATGACATTGTTGTGAGTTGTAATATACAATATTCACAATAAGTTAGGGTTATTGTGAGAGACTTAGTGTATGTCATACATACAGTGTTTGTTACCTAAGGACCTATGAACTCAGACATGCAACTGCCACACTGCTGCAGGCCCGTTTACGAGATGCGAGGGTTTCCAGACAAACCATTCGCAACTGACTCCACCCCTTTGGTTTAAATGCCAGAGGATCATTGCAGGTGAAAGCACTGACACCAAGACAACGGCGTGAACGTCCTTCCTTCAGAGACATCATAGAACCCATCGTCATCCCCAATTCCACCAGCACACCCCCAACTTTCTGTTCATGGATGATAATGGTCGATCACATTGTGGCAGAATTGTCACAGCTCGACTTCAGGAAGTTGGAGTGCCTCATATGGTCTGGCCATCAATGTCCCCTGACCTGAACCCCATAGAGCACATCTGGGACCAGCTGAAGCAGAGATTGAAGGATCGTACCCCATCCCCAATTGACCTGGCAGTGGGAAGAGTGGAACACATTGCTTCCGAACATTATATTTTGGGCTATCCCTGCTATTGTCAAATTTTTGGGGGTAACAAATATTAAATGAATGAAAATGGTGTTTCTTCTCATACATTATTGGTAATATAAAGAGAACTTTTACTTATTTACATTTACATTTAGAGCATTTATCAGCGCCCTTATCCAGAGCGACTTACAATTAGTAGTTACAGGGACAGCCCTCCTGGAGCAACTTAGGGTTAAGTGTCTTTCTCAGGGACACAATGGTAGTAAGTGGGATTTGAACCTGGGTCTTCTGGTTCATAGGCGAGTGTCTTACCCACTAGGCTACTACCACCCTACTACCACTTATTTCATTAGAATTCAGAGGAAGTAGGAAAATCACTCATGTAAAAATATCCCTAACAATATCTCTGTGAGTAGTGTATGTGAGAAATAAACCATAATAAAGTGATCAATAAAGATTTCCCTGAATTGAAATTGTCAGGATTGACTGCAGCTGGGCTCATAACCTGTGGCCAATTCTGACAACGCTTAAAAGCCAGAGATTTCCGCCCCTTTGGAAGGGACGGCATTTTCGTGGACGTAGTGCATCTTCAGTTCTGGCAATCGGCACGGGCTCGTTTTTGGTTCTGAACTGATTGAATTGATTCATTGTAAAACATGGAGTCCTTTGATACCTTTAATTTTCCTTCTTTCACAGTTGCCTTTTTTTTTAATTACACACTCTACAAATCATAATCCAATCTTAATCCACAATTTTCACCAATTTTGTGTTGTGTAACTGTTTTAACAGATGATTAACAGCTCATTCAGTATTAATAGTAGTTCAATTTCACACTTACTGTTCCAGGCCTGGGGTAGGGGACTCTTCCAGTGAACTCAGCCCACTTGTACTGTGGCCCATCCCTGTGGTAGAAGTTGCCCTTAAACACCCGTGCTATGTCCTGCATCCGATAAACACAAACTGCAGAGCCATTCAGCACATCACTGTCAGGCGAAAGAGAGAAATCGGAAGCCGATTCAGTTTCAGTCCTAAACACTAACAGTACTGGATGTACATTTGAGTAGCTTCCCCTCCCTCCTATTCCTGTACCTGCTTCTGTTCTATCATTCTGGTCTGTACTCTAAGCCAATGCTACCAGCTCAACTCTATTTGGCTTGAGAACTTCATTCTCTGCTGCTGCCACATGACCTCTTCAAAGTGAGCTCAGCAATGGAAGAATATCTGCACCTCCTCCCTGACCTGAGGTTTTGCAAATTAATATGTAATCAGTGAATAAAACATAATATAATAAATATATATCATGTAGACTACAGCAATTATTGATGGGGCTTATAAATAGTGAACCTTCATTGGTCTCATTTACATTTACATTTACAGCATTTATCAGGCGCCCTTATCCTGAGCGACTTACAATCAGTAATTACAGGGACAGTCTCCCTGGAGCAACTCAGGGTTAAGTGTCTTGCTCAGGGATTATTATCAATGCAACACGATGCATTCTATCAATTTTTCTACATTACATCACATCATGTTTTCAAATATGTCATTGAGAAGAGACGTAAAGTCTCGTTCACACAGGTGTCTGAACCTGATGTTTCTGATCAGGCCTTTCTTAGTAAAATAAGTACCGGCAGTACTTTTTAACTAGACATTTTATCACCAAGCAACATCATTATGACATAATCAATTATGTTCTGCACTGTATCCATGCAGAAACATGCACGTCTACTTGTTAAGGATGTCTTGTCTTGTACACTAATGGTGAAGTGACCAATCAGTAGTCTGCTGTCTTTTTCCACTGACTTGATCCATGATATTTATTAAAATTTCAGTCAGTTTCAGCTGAGCTCCACAGCTGTCCAGACCTCTAGAGCTACCCTGTCTACACAGAACAGAAGTGCATATGTTTCTCTCATGTCATCATGAGATGTTCTTGTCTCACTCTGTGACAGTGGAAAATATGATTAGAACCCTCTTGCTGTCATACACCATTACAAAACTCTTTTGCTTTGAGTCCATGTGTTTCTGGGTATTAATCTGCTCACAGCTGGGATTTTTGGTTACAGTCCCAGAACCACAGGGGGTGCTAAAGCTGATGACACTGACCAGAATAATTTGTGTATGTGTTTGTGCGTTTATTTTCACCTTGTGGTAGTGAAGAGCCCAAAAATCAGGGGGTTCTTCTGATCTTTGCCGTGTTGGATGAAGATGTCCTCTGCAGGGGAGAGAACAGTGGCAGTTCTGGTGAAACACTCTGTCTGTCATCTGTTGTTGGTGATGTGTCTTTATGTGAATGTGTTGTGTTGAACATAGTGAAACGAAATAAAATTTCTCTGGAAACTGGTACTACATGACAATTTAGACAATTAAACAAAGTTACATATTAACATAAAGCAACACTGACAAACTGAGCTACATAAAGTGTAAACAGGGGACACAGGCAGTGCAAGAGTATCATTAATAACCTAGGTCCACACCAAGACATCATAACTTTGTTTTGTGAATTGTTCTGGACCCAACTGCTACACTCCTGTGCACAACAATGAACATTAAGTGTGTATATGTGAGTGAGAGAGATAGAGAGTGTGTATAAAGTTGCTTTTTTGATATCATGGATGAATGTCTGACTGTAAATGATTTGCAGCCTTTAAATATTTTCACTCTCAGTGTGATTGTATAGAGTATTTCTCAATGAATTTGACCCGCCATACTGTAACACACTGCCTCTCACCGACATAGTCATCGTTTTACACACACAAACACACTTAAACTTAAGCTAATAACATTATATCAAAAACATACCAGCGTAACACAAGCTGTACACGGTGCATAGCCCTGTATTTACACCACTAACTGGTCCCCCTCACCGAGTTATTATTTCAGCTAATGTTTTTAAAAGCTTGTTTGTGTTGGCTCTTATTAAAATATGACTATGTCCTGAATTAGCATTTTTGTGACATGCCACACATCAAAGTGTGTAACCATTTACAGCATTTAGCAGACACCCTTATCCAGAGTGACTTACAATCAGTATTTACAGAGAACAGTCCCTCTGGAGCAACTTAGGGTTAAGTGTCTTGCTCAGGGACACAGTGGTAGTAAGTGGGGTTTGAACCTGGGTTTTCTGGTTCAAAGGCGAGTGTGTTACCCACTAGGCTACTACCACCCCATATCTGTAGAGGATGTCAGTGTATTAGATTACAGAACAGAACACAGGTAGCAGACGATCACATCAAGTGGTAATAACTGTATGTGCTGTATATTAAAATCCACAATGATGTGTCCACAAGTGTTATGGTTGTGCAGGTAAAGGAAGTGTGGGTGGCTTCAGTATACCCCCCCCTCCATTTTTCTGAACAAAAGGCTCTTCATGAGGAGAGATAGTCTTGTCTGACCCGCACAGACTTTCCTTCTTCCTCATTCAACCCCTATGCTCCTTGATTTCAGCTAACATTCTTATACACACACTCACACACACACAATCTATTCTCATTAGCTGCCATACCCTCTTACATCCTCCTTGCTTTCTCCTTCCTCTCACCCTCCTTAAATACTGGATAAACTGAGAAAGAGATGCGGACCCTGTGCTACTGTTGCTATTGCACCTCTCCAATGTGATTAATTTTGTGACAAAGTTACAAAGTTACATACTGACATAAAGTGTACGTGTGCGACACAGACAAACTGGGCCACATAAAGTTTAATTTTGTAAATCTGTAATTTGTATAAATATATTTTCCCTGCTCAGTTGCAATTAATGACATGACTCACATACCTTCTTGTTCAAAAAGTTATTTATGCAATACGCATTGTCCACATCAGCATGACAATACAAAATCTAAAGAATCCAGACAGGGTATGCACACACAATCTCATCTCCACGAGAATCATCTTCTGAAAATATTCTTATGATGGCCTTATGACCTCAGTTGACCCTCGGAAATTTCTACTTTTTGTCTATGCCCCACGGTTGCACTTTCCTCTCTTTGAATCATGACTGGTCTCCACATGCTATACCACAGCCAGATGTGCCTCACCGCAGCCAGATGTGCTGACTTCTGCCAGAATGTGGTAAGGAAAACTGGCAGTCTGTTATTAAACACATATACTCCTCTTCATTATGTATAAGACATGGCTTTCATGCGTAAAAGGCCACACATCAATAGTTATGAGTAAAACTATTCGTCCCTGTTCGAATCACTTTCCGCTGAGGTTCCACTGAGGTGCCACTAAGCAAAAAAACCTCCCCACACACTGCTCCCACACGGTCATGGCCGCCCACTGCTCACCAAAGGTGATGGGTTAAAAGCAGAGGACACAGAGGAGTGCGCCGTGTGCTGTGCTGCAGTGTATCTCATAATCTCCCTTGTTCGCTGCCAACCTGCTGCATCCTGAATGACCCCGTGCAGTGCTTGAGCAACTGTAGACACTGTCTCTCTCTCACAAACACACACACTTACATTCTGTTAATCTGTCTACATGAGTGTTGCACATTTTCACATTAAATAATACATAGTACAAAGTATTCCAACAGCAACAACAAAAACAGATTTTTGGTACTATACAGAAAAACATTACTGGATCTAATCAATGCATGTATACGCATTGGCTATGTTCCTACATTACTTAAACATCTCCAGACTGCTAAGATTGGAGTAACTGTGTGTCATGGGACGGGTCATTGTTCAGACTCCCCGCAGATTACAGGTACACGTGCGTGTGATTGAGGCTGATTGCTTCCTAATATGAACCCGCCTGATCCAGAACTCCGAGGTGTGTGCTATCCGTGTCCAACCTGTATGTACTGTTGGAAGTTATATGTGGTTTCCCTCGTGTCCCTCCTCCAGATCCCAACCTAGCACTCTAGCAGTCTAGTCCAGGAACAGACTCATACTCGCAGAAATCCTGCAGGAGCGTGTTGTCTGCAAAATTCTGTTCTTGTGAGAGCCGAGGGTGAGACTGGGGAACAATTCAGTGCACATACGTTGTGGTTTTGATCTTCCTTATTGTCCAACGAGTCCCCTTTTTGTTCCATCCTTCTATGTCCGTCATCCCTCACTCCATCCTGGTTGTGATAGTTATAAATCCCACCCAATCTCTAATTTATTGGGAAAATCATTGAAAAGGGTATAGCACAGTGTGCAAACTGCTGTTGTCAGAGGCTGTGCACTGGAATAGTTTAGCTCATATTTCACTGGTAGATCCACTTTTGTGATTATCAATGGTGAATGTTCTGGAAAAGCTTTGGCCAAATATGGAGAACCCCAATGATCTATACTTGTACCTATATTGTTCTCTCTATATACATCACCATCACACAACTGTACATCTCCACTCCACTCAGAGAAAACACTGGATCATCAAAAACTGAGAATTTCATAATGGACATTACAGAGTGGAATAGACTGCTTGGCTAAAAAGATGTGTCGTTAGCCTGGACTTAAATATTGACATAGCTTCTGCAGCAGAAGTTTGTCCACCTGCTGAGAATTTGTTAATTCTCAATTTTGTGCGTGTCAAAGGATAGATCATTGTGACTCCTTAGTCTAGAACTCATGCATTAACTCATTCTTATTTAGTGTTACTCTCAGTTACACATTCACTAACAGGAAAAATGTACCTAAGCATTCAGGCCCTCTCTACCAGAATGTGCAACAGCTTCATCCCTCAGGCCATCAGACACCTAAACACTCCTCTTTCCACTCTGAACTGACAAACAGACACTCTAAGTCTTATGTCCAGAATATATCGCTATTACATTTCTATTATAGCAGTACTTGCACATTACCGCAGCAGCATTTGCACATGTTACTCTGCACATTAATGACTAATTTCACTGTTTATTAGCGCTGTCTGTAGTCTACTTTTTTGGTTTGATGTTACTCTTGTTACTCCTGCACTGCTTGTCTGGTAATGCCCGTGTACCATGTTTTTGCACTTTAAGTAGGCCAGTTTGGAAATGTCGCACATTTGCACTTTATGTCAGTATGTACATTTTACATGTTGCACCAGGTTCTGGAGAATGTACTGTGTAACATGTATGTAGCTGAAATGACAATAAAGCTGAACTTGAACATTCCCTTTTTTTGTCACAAAAAATAAAAGTTTGTTACAGTGACTGTTTAAGTGACCTGTTTGACCAGTGATCATGGGTCCTGCTTTCGACCATAAAGAATTTGTACTTGTTAAGCTGTTTGTAGTCCCCCGTATAAGATAGAGAATTAAAGGACAACCTTAAAATGTCTTTAGTGGTTGGTGCAGGTTTTACGACTAAAGTGCTCAAATAGGCTGTAGTGCAGCTGGACTCTGTGGGGAAATTTTCTGTGAGTCTCTAATCAAGAGTTTTCTAGACCTCAACACCAGCTGGATGAAAATGCTTTCATAGGGTCGGTGGTGGGCCTAGCGGTTAAGGAATTGGACCCAAAACTGAACCGCCAAGGTGCCACGGTGGTTACCTTGATAAAGGTACAGTTCTCCCGCCTTTCATGGCTGCCAACTGTTCGCTAAGGGTGATGTAGAGAACACATTTCACTGTGTGCTTTGCTTGCTGTGCTTCACAATGACAATCACTGCACTCATTCATATTTTTGTGACAATTACAATAATAACCTAAAATTACCCATAAATGCCTCAAATCAAATACAAATTCTAGTGAAGCCAAGCAAATGATCAGGTTTAGTTTTCAACTGTTATGTATACAAAACACAGTTCAGCATTATGCTTTTGGTTTTGCACCATCAGTTTCTCCCGCTTTTCCCTATAGATCAGTTCAGTGTCACCACGCTCTCAAAATCTTTCACTAATAAAACTGGATTACAGGAACCAATACATTAGAGCTGAATATCCTCACAATGTGGTCTATGGATTTGTCTTACAACTCACATCTCTGTGGTGTTTCTGAACCACAGAGCATGGAGTAAACAGCTCACCAGCAGCATTCTTCTACTGATGGAATCTCAGTGTGTGTTGCCAGCGGCTACACAGAGATGTTTATGTCTTTGCTAGAGTGTGAGTGTGTGTGAGAGATAAGAGTCTTAGCATGGTCAGACACTGCCATGAGGGAGCTGCAGGGCTGTGGATGATAACCAGTCAGTCTGGACCGTCACCTGCTGGTTTAAATGTGGATACAGAGCATTCGGGTCGATCATACTGATCATGCTACAGCTAAACAGTAAGGTTTGACAAAAACCACTCCATTACACACCACTGAACTCGCCTGATCCACATGTATCTTATAAATCATACTTCTGAAATCAGATTCATATGAAAAGCTTGTTCTAGGAGCTTTTTCACGGAAGGAAGTGACTGTTCTTAAATGTTTCTGAAACTGAACAGAGAGTTGAAAGATAAGAGTAACATAAACTATGATTAAAGAAAGACTGGATCCCAAAAATGCTTGGATGTACAGACAAAATGTACATGTCTATGTATGTGAAGACACCTCCGAACTAAATGGGTGGGAGTGGCAGGCCACCAAATTTCTCACTCAGCTGTTACAACCCTCACATTTTTGTAAATATTTTATTATATATTTCCTTGGAACAACACTGAAACTATGACCTCTTTAATAACATGCAAAGTAGTAACTTAAGTAGTAACTAAACACACAGACATTAATGTCTAAACTACTAGCACCAGAAGTGAGTACACCTCTACGTGAAATTGTCAAGTGTCATGTGACTGTTTAGCATTAGAAGGTGTCCGGTGTAAATATGGAGCAGGTGTGCTGTTGCTCTCACATTCTCTCATACTGGCCACTGTAGTTCAACATGCTGCCTCATAGTAAAGGACTTTCTGAGCATTTGAAAAAAAGAATGGTTGTTGTACATAAGAAGATGCCAAAACCCTGAAACAGAGCTTGTGGCCAAGACTATACAGGACAGGTTCCACTCACTGTCATATCCAGAGGTCGTCTTATAAATATAGGCGTGTGAGTGCTGCCAGCATTGCTTCAGAGGTAGAGGTGGCTGGGGGGCAGCCTGTCAGAGCTTAGACCACACACTGCATCAAACTGGTATGCATGGCTGTCATCCCAAAAGGAAGCGTCTTCTAAAGATGATGCTCATGAAAGCAAGTAAACAGCTTGCTGAAGACGAGCAGACTAATGACATGGATACTGGAACCATGTCCTGTGGTCAGATAAAACCAAGATCAGCTTATTTGGTTCAGATGGTGTCAAGTGTGAGTTGCAGCAACCAGGTGAGGAGATCAAAGACAAGTGTGTCTTTCCTACAGTCAAGTATGGGGGGTGGGAGTGTCACAGAGCATGATCCCCTCCCTTTGGAAATTGGCGTAGTATTCAAACATGATATCGAACCTAAACACACCTTCAAAAAAAAAAAACATAACTGAGCGTGAAGGTGCTGGACTTGCCCAGCAGGTCTCCAGACCTAAACCCT
The DNA here is from genome assembly GCF_900700375.1 of Denticeps clupeoides. NCBI lineage: Eukaryota > Metazoa > Chordata > Actinopteri > Clupeiformes > Denticipitidae > Denticeps > Denticeps clupeoides. Next base: position 21,804,125 of record NC_041716.1, read on the forward strand.
ATTAAACCCTATTGAGCACAAGGTCTCTAACATCCATCATCATGCAGGAGTGAAGGAGGATTCCAGAGGAAACCTGTGGAGCTCTAGTAAACTCCATGTCCAAGAGGGTTAGGGCAGTGCTGGAAAACAATGGTGGCCACACAAAATATTGACACATTGCATCAAAGTGTCATCTCTTCAGTTCCAAGGAAGAATAAAATAAAATATTTACTTAAATGTGAGGGACACACATAGATAAGAAACCGGTCCCTGTCTCAACGTGCATGCCCCATAAAACATTAATAACAAAGAACAACACTAGGCCACATAAAGATAAAGACACACTCACTCACTCAGATAAACACACCAACATAGACCTTTCTCATACATGGGGACCCTTGCACTCTGACCAGCGAGAACCAGGCTTTTTTAAATGCTGGTTTTCTGCATATCTGACTTGATCGGCTCAGCCATGCATCATGCAAAAAGATTTCAGCACTCACGCAGCTGATCGAAGTGGGTCTGGATTCCGTCAGGACCGGGAACTGAACAAACCATCCGAGCCTTCTGGAATGTGCTCCACTTATTCACCAGGCTGCGCTGCCCACCAATGTCATTCTGGCAGGACAAGATGAGATATAAACCCAATCAAATTCCTTTTTATTCCTTTGCAAACACCAAGACTAAAAAAGTCTATTTGATTTAATGCTTCAATTTTTGTCTTTCACAAATTAGAAAGAAAAGAAAAAAAAAGGATTGTCCTGAAGATATTTTGATCATGCAACACAGAGACACCCATAATTTACCTTACAGACTCTCGCAACTCTTGAATATAGAACCTTCCCATTCGCGCCCTCTGCCTCCTGAGCACGTTCCGTGAAGAACACATAGACCTTATCATCTTCTGGGTTATCACTCTCAGACATCACTGATATGTGTACAAACTGTGCATCTGAGAGACAGATGTGGAGGGACAGAAATTAAAGGACACAGACACTGAAGGAGGAAGTAAAACGTTTAACAAAGCTGAGGTCACTATAAAATGAATATGTGTGTGTTTCTTACCTTGCAACCATGTAGGATCATACTGCTCAGTCCGGATCACATGACCCTCACCCAGACTGCGGAAAAATGCAGAGTCACGACTCATAAAGTCAGAAGTGATTCCAGCATACAGATGTCCATCTGTGAAGCACATCCAAAAGTAGGTGTTAATTAATACTTAATACAAATAATAATAATGTCAATATACATTGCACACACACTTGTCTCTTACCAATCATGGCTGTGGCAGTCCTCTGTTGAGGGTCATAGGGACATTTGCCCTTTCCGCTTTCGGTCTGCTCGGCCCACAGCGTCTGATGCTCAGACTAAGAGAGAGAGAACATGTGTGAATGAAAAAAACACTGTCAACAAACACCTGTCCTTCATATCGGCTTAGTTCAATTAAATCATACTAAGCGTCACGCCACGGTGTTCCTGGTACGACAGGTGGGAACAATGTGCGACAGGTGGCACCAATGATTGTTGGCCCTTGGGTTGATTAGGACCCACTATTATACATTGTGTTTATTCCTCCATTGATCCTGTTGTGTTTTCCTCTCTTTTGTGTGTGTTTGCGGCCATCGTGCCAAGTCTTAGGACTGGGTTTATTTTAGTGATGTTTGCTTACAGTAACATAGAGCTAATGAAAAAATGGAGAAAAGGAGAATGAAAAAACATAGAGAGGACATCAGTGCAACAACGTCACTACAGAAAGTAAGACCTACAAAAAGAGGTGGAGCCAACATTGCAGCTGACACTGGGGCTCAGAGCGGACCAGAGTTCTGCCAGTCTGGGGTGATGCGAACCTCGACAAGTCCGAGCTGCTCTGCTGTGCTGACCCCTGAAAAGACTTTGTTGATTGGTGGAATTGGTCTTTCCCAGAGGAAGAGTACTCGTGTCGACCAATGACAGCGAGGAAGAAGAAGACTGGTGGGATCAGATATGGCACGCCCACCAGGGCCCCTTGCGGGAGCATCACAAAAGCCCTCACTCCATACTTGAGTGGGAGGACCCCAGGACAAGAGATGAGCTGGAGTATGACAACAACAAAGACTAGGCAATGGTCAGATGACCCTGCAGTACAAGAGCATAGTAAAGTACAGTTTGGTGTTCCACAAGTTAATGTCCTAGGTCCATTGCTATTTTCCTTAAACATGTTACCTTTAGGTGATGTCATTCATGAACGCGGTATTAGCTTTCATTGCTACGCTGTTGTATTTATCAGCAATGTCAAATGAGAGGCAGCAGCTGAACAGAATAGAGAATTGTCTGAAGGACACTAGACAGTGGATGCTCACAACTTTCTTCTGTTAAGCCCTGATAAGACAGAATCTCTTGTACTTGGGTCTTAAGTCTGGATAGCCTTTCTATCTCACCAATTACTGAATAAAGGATCTTAGTGTCCTCTTTGATGCAGGTCTCTCATTTGATTTGCATGTAGATAATATCACTAGGATTGCATTCTTTCAGTTGGTCCATGCCTTTATCACATCAAGGTTAGATTACAGCAACACATTAAGGTCTGGATGTTCTAGTAGGTGGATGTTCAGAATGCTGCAGCCAGAGTTCTAACTAGAACTAGTAAATTTGACCATATCACCCCAATCACTGCTCTGGCTACCCATCAAATTTAGGTTTGACTACAAAATCCTACTTTTGACCTACAAAGCTCTAAATGGTCTAGCTCCACCTTACCTGAGTGAACTCTTAGTTATTTACGACCCGCCAGGCCCCATACGATCAACGGGTGTGGGATCACTACTGGTTCCCAAAGTTCTGTTAAAGTCCCAGACACAGTGTCAATTATAAAGTCCACTTTATCAATGTTAAGCACAGACAGTGTTAAATTCACCTTAGTTAGGCTGTCCTAATTAACCACATATTTGAGTATCCGTCGCACAATGCCTAGCGGTTAAGGAAGCGGCCCCATAATCAGACGTTTCCCGGTTCATATCCCGATCCGCCAAGGTGCCACTGAGGTGCCACCGAGCAAAGCACTGTCCCCACAAACTGCTCCCCGGGTGTCTGTCATGGCTGCCCACTGATAGGTTAAATGCAGAGGACAAATTTCACCGTGTGCACCGTGCGCTGTGCTGCTGTGTATCACAAGTGACAATCACTTCACTTTCACTTTACTTTTCAATTTGTTTTCTCAGAGACACTGAAACAATTGCTCGGACTACTGGCAGAATCCTGGTTCCTGGCAACTGTTAAATGACGACTTAGCATGAAACGAACCAGAGGGTCACCACAGCCACCACCACTGTATTAACTGAAGCTTCCGGGATTTTCAAATGGACCAGTTGCATCATAATGGACACGTAATGTACACCATGACACTGGACTACACTTTGGACTTCTCCACCTCTACAACTGTAGGACTTTTTCTCTTATTGAACAAATCATCACAAACCCTGCACTGACACCACTTGCAGGCTCACTCTACCCTGGAAGGGGGTCCCTCTCTGTATCACTCCTTCCCAAGGTTTCTTTCTTTCTTTTTTCTCTCTCCTGGATTTTTTTTTTGTGTTGTATGTGATTTTGGGCTATATATAAAATAAATAATGTTGAAGTGCAAGGTGCCTTGTAACCAAAGAAAGACATGGTGTTGCACTGAGACATGATGAGAGCTGGAGAAAGGGGCTGGCTGGGAGGGCAGAGTATGTGAGAGAGAGTGTGTGTCTCCAGCTTGATGCACAGGGAGGCGGCATAAGAGTTCCCGAGCCCACCTCCTTGCAAGAAGTGCAGAAAGGGGACATCATTCCCAGCCTAGCCTTTTTTCAGGAAGCACGGGGGGAAAGCCGTGTCCGGGCTGGACTGTGGACAAGGAGTCATGTGTTTTGCCTTTGCCGGCCCTGTCACCACCCATGACTTTTGCTGGGTGTGGTGTTGCGCTCTTAGAGGGAAAGTTGTGTGAAGTAAAGGTGCCAAGGTGGCTCACCAGGTGGCACCAACTAGCTGTTTTAAGCTCTTTATTACCTTCCTCCTTCCCAGAACGTGGCATTGCACATTGCACCTGCTGGGATATCTTTAAAGCTAACACATTTGAAATCTAACTCTAAATCAGTTGCAGCCTCTTTTTGTGTATATTTACAATAAATAAAGTATATTTAGTTTTGAACAATTATTACAAACAAGTACTGCAACTGGATAACTGGATAATCTGCTCAGGGGATTCTTAATAGTGAATGTGAAAAAGTGAAAAAAATATTTATGTATTTATAAATATATTTATTTACCTCAAGAAAGATGTTGGTGGGGATGAAGGCACAGCGTGGGTTGAAGGCACCAGTTCCACACACGTATAGGTGGGTGTGGTTGTATGGCTGAAGTACTCGTAAGAAGTTAGCACACTCCAGCTGTCCGAAAAACACACATGACCAAATAAATCCAAAGATCCAATCCAACTGTATTTATAAAGCACTTTAGCAACCAACACAGGACCAAAGTGCTGTAAAGTGAATAGGTAAGGACAATAAAACAGTACAAAAAACACTAATGGAGAATAAAATAAACGTAAAAATAAGCTTAAATTCAAACATCTCATAAGGTGTCAAAACCCAGGGTGCTGGGGTTTAAAAACTGACAGATAAGGCAGTTCCAAAGTTATCTCCTCTAAATTTGTGCTTAATCCTGGGTATACTCAGGAGCAGCTGATCGGCTGACTGACCAAGAGGGTGTATAAGGCTGGAGGAGCTCAGAGAGATAGGATGGGGCAAGGCTATAATAAAATAATTTTAAAATGAATTCCAAAGGAAATAGGCAGCCAGTGTACTTCCGAAAACCAGATAGAAGACGAGCTGCAGCATTTTGGACCCTCTGGAGATGCTTGATGGAAGAAGCACTGACCCCTATATAAAGTGCATTGCAGTAATCCAGCCGGGTGGTGACAAAGACATATATTACAGTCTCAAAATGCTGCTGGGAAAGAACAGACTATATTTTAGCCATCTGCCTCAGTTGGAAGAAGCTTGATTTAACAAGAAGATGCTTTAATTTGATTATCAATCTTAAGTTCAGAGTCTAATTTTACCCCAAAATTGGTGCCAATTGACTTATTATACGTGGTCAAGGAAAATAAATACACGTTAAGAGCCATCCAGGCTTGACATCTAAGTAATGGATGTTTTCTTAAGGAGGACGTAAATCTGGCAGTCATCATCATAAATGTGAAATTTGATGCCATGTTTTCTGAGTATAAAACCAAGAGGGAGTAAATACAAAGAAAAGAGGAGGGGGCCGAGAACTGAGCCCTGTGAAACACCACACAAGAGAAAAGCAGAGGACAATGCAAGACTGACACCAAAAGTTTGTTCTGTCTAGTAGAACTTGAAACACCGCAGTGCTGTGCCCCTGATACCCACCCACTACTCCAAACACGATAATAAAATGGCACGAACCACTGCATCAAATGCAGCTGTCAAATCTAAAATTACAACACAGTCATTGGAGTCAGTAGCTAGAAGTATGTCATTAAAAACTTTTAAAAGGGCTGACTCAGTGCTGTGTAAGGATTTTAAAATAGATTGGAAAACCTCTACCAAATTTTGCATTTCAAAAAAGACCAAGCAGTGATGTAACATGAAAGATGTCTGTCAACGTGCGAGTTTGGGGACGCACTTGCAGACATGCAGACAACAGGCAGCGTCCCCCCGGCCACCTGACTTTTATACTGGCCGCTGCCCGCTCTCACTGCCGCTTCCGGGTCACTGTCTCCCCGGCTGATCTTGCTCCCTCTGGTGTGCTGGAGGTGGTACGTTGGCCGTGACAATGTCACATAAATGCCCCAAACCTTCGTCAATGTAATTAGCAATTTAATAGAATTTATTTTCATTCATGGTGAATCCATTGTCCTGATTTGTAAAACAGGCAGTCTGAGATTTGAGTTTGCTAGTTTTAAGCTAGGCGTACATTCCTGAACCCACAGGAACAAGAAAAGCATCCCACAGACCGAGAATTTGGAATTGGATAAATGTGGTCAAAATTAAGCATCATCAGACACATTGTGGAAACATCAGTGTGTGTGGGAACTCCTTGCTGGGTGATAGAGTGAATTAGTGTCACACCTCATGGTCCTTTCCTGCCAGAAGACATTCCTCAAGCCTATCAGGGCTAGCTGGCCAGTGGAGCTAAATAAAGAAATAAAAAAATAAACATGATAAACAACCACATAAAAGTTTACAGTCATGGGTAACAGTACACAAAACTATCACATTTCATATGCATTTGCTGCCATGACCCAACCCACACAGGGACATACTCTCTGTGGGCGGCTGTGACTCATGTACTTCGTGTTTCTGCCGCCAGAGAGAAAGATGGACTGGCGTGATAGCGGATGAGCGTCTGTACGACACCTGCACATGGTTAGTCATGCTGTACGTGGGTGTTTGTATGTGCACAAGGTTCAAGACAAAAATCTTTTCCAATTTTTTAAAGCAATGACTGCAAGAATAAATATAATCTGTGTGCGTGGAGGAACTGTGTCTATGTGTAAATTGAGGGTTGCAATTTGCTGTGTCTGTGTATGAGTGAGTGTGTATGTGCACCTTGCGGGGATTCTGTGTTATGTCATCCAGGCTGGCAGACAGTAGGTTGTCCTTCATGGCCACATACAGACGACGGTTATCCTCATCGGCCAGGAGAGAATACAGATCCCCGGTTACAAGCGGCAGAGAGAGCACCCTGCCATTCCGCACCAGATCTGATACACACATACACACACACAAAATTAATTCACACATTACACTGTGCTCTTAAACTGAGTTTAAACCAAACTGCACCGTTTTAAAATGACACTACTAAATTATAAAAGAGTGCAGAGGGAGAGTTACAAAGCAACTGGCAAGAAACTATAGAGAGTAAGAAGAGAGAAGAGAGGATCACATAACATGTCTTTCTCACATTCCACTGGTTGATATCTTTAGATATAATCAGTGGCCTACACACCAACTGAACAAAGTGATCAAATGACAGCACTTCAATTAATATAGTGCTTTGGGGCGTGGTAGTAACCTAGAGGGTAACACTCTCACCTATGAACCAGAAGACCACAAAACTGTGTCCCTGAGCAAGACACTTGTCCCTGAGTATCTCCAGGGGAACAGTCCCTGTAACTACTGAGTTGCCCTAGAAAGAGGCATCTAGAGTCTGTAAATGTAAACATAAATGCTTGACATTTTATTGATTTTGTTTAAGAAAAATTAGAAGTATAGATTGATTTTGACTGTAAAAAAGGATATTAGACATTTGTAACAACAAAACAAATAATGTAGTTTATTAATATATTTCCTTTCCTGCTGACAGGCTCCTCCCATTTTAAGCTTTACTGATAAAAATTCAAGTTTATCTTCTGGTCATCAGAAATAATTAAGTGTATTATAATATCAGTTAAAATTATGTTTTGATCACCTCGAATAGTGGTAATAGTTCAAAGTTCATTCCATTCAAAGGCATGTTCTCACAATGGTGTTGGTGAAAATAAAAACTGATAAGACCATTTACATGTTTGTAAAAGCATTATTGGACACTTCACGTGTTGGATAATATAAATGTGTTTGCTCATGTTATCATATTGGGTGGGAAGATGTGGATGTGGATCTGGCTGGAGCTGATGCTTATTTAAACTCTTTCAGATGAGGCTGACCCAGAGAACAGATGAAAGGAAGCAGAAACAAGACTGAAGATGTTCAGATGAGATAGCAGGCAGATAATGTAAATGACCAGCATGGGAACAACACAGTTGTTCAAATAAACTAGAATCTGTAACCTGTTTACTGCCACCAGAAAGATTCTTCAGAAAAGATGACAACCATGACTACAATGGGATATTGTCAGGTGTGCATACACACACTCTCTCTCACACTCTCTCTCTTTCTCTCACACACACACACACACACAAACACAAATGCCAATTCCTGTGTATATAAATAAAGAATGTGGCATTTGACACCCTTTTACAATAATCTCAACCATCATTTTACCCCAAACCACAAATAGACACACACACGCTCACTCAAGCACACACACATTCCTGCTACTCACTTGACTCACTCCCACTGTGGCAGCTACAACCTCCCTACCCTTCCTGTGGGGGAAGTTCCCCTGACAACTGTGTCAGTTTCTTGGGTGGAGGTTTGCTAGGGACAGTGGGGAGGGAGATGTGATCCTGCCACACACACCCCAGAAGGGCTGGCTGTGGGATTAAGGTTGCTATTTCACCTGTCCATCTCCAGCACAGTGTCAATGAAAACAGAACAGAGAACGCCTGTCAGAACAGCCTCAGAACAGGTTGTATGGAGAAATGCAAGAGGCCTGCAGAGGCTACAGGGATGGGCCACCGTTTGGAACCATGGGTACTGAATGCAGTCACATTTACAGATTTATAGCCAAGAGTGACAGAGGAATGCCTGTTCCACAGAAACTAAATGCTGCATCACTGGCATCTGCCACTCGAGAGAGAAAAGGAAAACTAAGAAGCCTTTAAACACGCATAGTGTGGCTGGGTGGTCTAATCACCAGCACCTTTGACCTCTTAAAGGTTGACCTTTAACTTCTCTGCCCCTTGTCCATGCCAAGGAGAAAATGTGAGAAATTAATCTTCACTTTCTCCTTCCTACTGGCCCTGTCCCTGTCAAAGGGATCCAGAGAATTTCTGGGCAAATGCCTCTTTCACACAAACACACACTCTGTGCCACAACTTCAATAAAGCCATTCTGGCCTTGACAGGATCATGGTGGCGCAAGTGGGAAGTTGAGGGTATTTTTAAGCATGAGCATGCCCACACACACACACACACATATACAGCCCAGTGAACATTAGATTACAGAGACTGATGTGGAAATATGCAATTAGAGCAAATGTGTGGCGTGTGATACAGCTAAGAACATTCCTGCATCAGGACACACACATACACACAGTCACACACCCGCACACACACACAGATAATCTTATATGTCTCAATTCTCCACAGGCTTTGTGATAAATTATAGTAGTTTTGTTATCATTCATCTCCATAATTAACATTAACTCTCAGGAAGAGCAGAAGCAGTCAGCAGAAAAAAAGACTTTCAGAAGTTGAAACATATGAGGGAGGTCTGTATGTGATTGTGTGTGTGTATCTGAGTATCTCAATGGGAAGCTCTGTCTGAAACTCAATGCCCAGGGGAAGACTTTGGTCAGCACACCACTGGGGAACAGTGAAAAGCAGGACACACTTCCTGTGGAAATACGGTTATCACTTCCCCAATTACAGCTCAATTAGAGAGGGGGAAACTGGAGTAGTCCTGAGAAACATAACTCAAAAAACATGTACACACACCCACATACACTAATCGTGACAAGATCATGAACACCGTCATCACCACAGATCCAATCACATTCATCAGTCACCACTATATAAAGCCACTACTATTCATCACTTATAATATATACATTCAATCTGTACCGCCCTGAACATGCAAATCAAACTCTCACACACAACTACACATACACAGTAATCAGCACCTCAAATACATACACAGAGAAGCACAAGGACACAATTCATCATGGACGGTACACATATTAGAAAGACACAAACACACTGATGTAAAATAAACACAGGCCTGTGGTCTTTGTTTGTCTGGACTCCTTCAGCAATTCTTTCAGTGCATGCAGGGACCCTGAACTCTGACCTCTGACAAAGGTAGGAATGTATCGTAATCAGAGTGACCACAGCACACACACAGGGACACAGGCTTTTTTTGTGCACACATATTGTACACACATTAAGAAACACACACAGACATTCTGTCTGGGCCACCTGCAGCTCACAGAAGAGCACAAAATCAATCACTGACCCACTGGCCTACATACACAGGCTGTAGTGGTCCTCCAAGACCACCTCTGCCTGGACTAGCAATAAATCCACCAGGACCCCTGCAGGTCAACACACCCACAAACTTTTTCAATGAAAACAGATAATGAATAATTCATTTTATCATTATGAGAAAGACATACTATATAACAGCTACACACACAAACATTTTTTCATAATTTTCACACCTTTCCTGGTGTTCCTGGTGATTAGGATTCCTTGGACAGTCTCAAATCGTGGACTTCTGCTGAATAGATTTAGGTTAGACAAAAATTTAGCTAGGTGGTAAACTAACTAACATCAACATGGATGAGGATGCAAGAAGATGATACATTTCATTGTGTGCTGTGCTGCAGTGTTTCACAATGACAATCACTTCACTATCATTATTTGGAACACTTTTGCTCCTGTTACCCAGTGGTGACCTAGCGGCTATGGAAGCAGATTCGTAACCAAAAGGTTGTGGGTTCAACTTTCAAGGGTGCCACTGAGGTCCCTTGATAAAGGTACCATCCCCACCCACTGCTCACTCAGGGTGATGGGTTAAAAGCAGAGGACACATTTCATTTTTCACCGTGTCCTGTGCTTTGCTGAAAAAAAACTAAAAAAAAATTGTCAGTGGTTTTTACACTGTGGTACAATAAATAACCAGTTGACATTTGGAATTCTAGCCCTTGTCCCAAACACACGTACAATAAGGGCTCTTATAACCTTGTCCTGATATCACTTCTGTGGCTAAAACCAGAGAGGAGGAGAAAGCTGTTGGATGTTTGTGTGCCATGTGCGATCTACAGTATGAACAAATGGTCCTGTATTTTCCCATTTTTAACTCATCTCACCCGTTCTCAGGCAAAATACAGCAAATTGTTAAACACCTATCCGCGATCATTGGGAGGCCTGTGGGCACCCACGTGACTTCCAGCGGTGTGAGGACTACGAGAGAGAGACGGACAGCAAGGAGGATGACAGCGACGCGGGGGTAAGCTGGTGGAACAGGGCGATGTGAACTGTGCTCCCGGGACTGCCTCGCGGGGAATCCGCCTCTCCAGCTCCGGTAGCGGACATGCCTTCCCTCTGCCAGGACATTGCCCAGTTGTACGGCCGCGCAGCACCAGCTGCAGAGAACGTCCATCACCCTCCACGCCACATGCCCACCACCATCTCCAGCAACGTGCCCAGACCCCTGTGGGAAATACCCATGGTGTCTAGACCCTTCGCAGGAGCAGCAGGTACATGCCAACACTTCCTAACATCCTGTGGCGTGTACTTTACTGCTCTTCCCTCACTCTCAGACGCGGACAAGATCACCACCATACTCACGCGTCTGACTGGGTCAGCATGGGGCTGGGGCACAGCCCTTTGGCAGCGGGGAGAGACAGACTAGATGGGTTATCAGGACTTCCTGGAGAGACTGAGGGCGGCGTTCGATCGGCCAAAGCCCGAACCAGGGATCGAAACCTGCCCCACCACCATACCCAGCACCAGCCAGAATCCTGTGCAGGAAGACCCCACGGTGTGAGACTCAGCACTGGCGGGCGGTGAGAGGGTCTCGCCTCCCGTGATCCTGGCTGCACCTCCTGACAACCAGACAACCCAACCAGGAAACCAGACAACCCTCTCTTTTGTCTCTGTTTGTGTATGCATGTCTTTTGTGTCTGTATGTCACCCCCACTTTCCCTCTTTTTGCCCACCAGATGGCAACCCATCAGCGGAGCAGAACCCCAGGGAGGAAGTCCTGACCCGACTGCCCCAGTCCAGGACAACGTGGATGAGCCATAAAATACCCCTTTGTCCAGCCAATGGGGTGCTCCCCCGAAGTTTTTTTGTGGGAGTACGGTACAGGCTGGGGGCTCCTCCTAGAAGGGGTGGATGGGGAAGCTCGGAACTGTGTAGTCTAGTACATGGGCCTCCAGATGGGTGGAGCACCACAGAGCCCTCTTGGGAGGCATGAGGATCCAGCTGGGACAGGCAGAAAGAGGGCCTGCTTGTCCCAACAGATGCAGAAGGGGCTGAGCAGATGGTCCGTAGATGGCCCCCAAACTAGTACCAGTTTTGTGCAACGAGAGGGTCTGCATGTGCCCAGGAGGCACCACCCAGGGGAGCAGTGAACGGTCACCAGAGAGTCCAGGACCGCCTCGCTGTGCAGTGCAGGGAGGGGAGCTGGTAACACTGCCAGCAGGGTCATGAAGCGAGAGGGGCTGCACGTGCCCAGAAGGCACCATCCAGGGGTGCACTGAACAGTCGCTGAAGGCGGTGCAGGGAGGGGAGCTGGTGGCACTGCCAGCAGAAGGCACCGTCCAGGGGTGCAGTGAACGGTTGCCGGAGGGTCCGGGATCGCCTCCCTACACAGTGCAGGGAGGGGAGCTGGTCGCACTGCCGGCGCGGACGTGCAGTGAGAGGGGCTGCATGTGACCAGAAAGTACCAAACGGGAGTTCAATAAGCGGTTGCCGGAGGGTCCAGAACCTCCTTCATGCATGGGGCAGGGAGGGATGCAGGAAGCCTCAAAGGGGACGTGCAGAGACAGGGCCTGCACGTACCTGGAAGGGTCGCCCCTGATTTTTGTTTGCAGGTTGGAGGGACCGAGGCCGCCACGCAGGACGACATCTGAGGGCCAGCCAGACGGTTTGGGTGCTCCAGTGGGAGGACACAGCAGGGCAGAAGCCCTTTGGTTGCCTAGGGTTCCGAGGACATAGCACGTGGAGGGGGGCTCTGTCAGGTTTAGCTGCACCTGGAGACGCACCATGGACAAATCTGGACTGCTGTTATAAGGCACTATTGAAGCACCCATCAGTAAATCGGTCCATTCTTTGTGGACCGATTTACATATGTGTATAGTTTTTCAGTTCTGGCAATCGCCACATGCTTGTGGATCAGTTTATGTTGTTTTCTTTTTTGGTTTCACTGTTTTTGGCCCTTGTGCCTGGTTTTGTTTCCCTTTATTGTTAATTATCATGCCCTGGTATGTCCCACCTCTGCGCTTCCTTCCCCCGTCAGCTCGGGGACATGACAACCAGTCTGTTAGAAACATGTATGAGGCAGAAATATTTATTCTCCTTTTATTGTTAACTATACAGTTTTGCTGTTTTTATTATGCCGAAAAATTTAACTGATGCAGTGTCTGGGTGTTTGGCCATGGGACAAATGACCAAAACTGTCAGATTTATTGGTCTAAAGTCTTTTGAAAATAATTAAAATGTAAAATGTTCAGTAATGTCATGTTGCATTTGTCCTATGTCGCAATTGACACAATAATAAATATGTTCATATTTTTTTATATATGTGTTCATATATTTTTATTAACATATTTAACTAATTGTGTAGGTTTTCTGTACTTTGACACTGTATGCACAAATGTGTTAACATTATACATATTTACACATCGTTGGTTTTAATACTCCTGACACTTTCACTGTGTCAAACATCATTTCTAAGGGTGCAGCCTACATTTTTACATGTACGTAAATCTCATTAATTACACAGTGAAAACTTTTCTACATCTAACCTTATAGATTGCAATGCAAATGTGACATGTTACAATGTTAGAAGTGAATATTTAAAAAGCTATGAAGCAACATAAAGTCTGGAAGACAGCATTGAAATAAATTAACACCTATGTGCTGTTTGGATTGCATCTTTTCTGTCCCTTTTTGCTATTTTTGGCTGAGCCAAGAAGCCAAGCAAAAATAATACAACATCAGATGAACAGAAAAATTAGCTCCTACCTGAGTGACTGAACAGTAGCCGTGGCTGAGAGGGTTTCCAAGCGTCTGCAGGACAGAATCCCACCAGGACCAGTTGGATTACAGAGGACAGCCACCACATGGTTGAGATGAAGTATGTGCCACATACACCCAGGCAGGATAAGTGGCTCTTTCACTCAGAACACTAAGAGCATGTGAAAAATGTAATCCAGAAGTTATTCCTTCAGTGCAACAGCTCTTGGATTTTCTCTCTTCTGTCAGTTAATTTGAATCAACCTATTATTCATATGTGAGTCCCTGTTTTATTTATCCAATTCTCTGTTTCATCTCTTTGTCTTCTTATTCTCTTCTCAGACATCACTCTCTCTCTCTCTCTCTCTCTCTCTCTCCCTCTTTCTATTTTACTTGGAGGCGGGAAGAGCCCGCCCTTCTCTCTCACTCTCTCTCGCGCCTCAACAAATTTATTCCACCAGTCTGTATTCATATAATTACAACCTATCAAAATTCTTCTCATTCCCTCACACACATGCACACTCACAGTCTCACACACACAATTTATATTGCACTGAATTAAAATGAATTTGCTTCATTGAAAGGATATGAAGACAAAAAAAAAGACAAAGGGCACACATAAACATTTACAGCATTTAGCAGATGCTCTTGTCCAGAAGGACATACATCAGTTCTGTGTACTTCATACGTGATCGATGTGAGACAATCAGCTATGCTACATACCATCACAAGCCCTATTACAGTGCAAAGAACCTTGCAATTAAAAAGGAGGAAATGCTTGATGCGCTCAGTGGATGAGATGTGACCTGCTGTTTAATAAGTGCTGAGAGAGAAGAAAGGCCGGGTACATCCATCACCTTAAAGGCAAGAGTTAGTATTTTAAACACTGGTATACATATAAAATATATATCTATAAAGCAAATAAATCCAGTAAAAGTTGGTGTGTGGAGGCATGCAAGAGCATTTTAGAATATAAATTATGCTGTGGATGGAGATCCCATTCTAGAATGTAAATGTGAATACACTCTGCCCTCTAGTGTTCATTCACAACTTGATCTACATGCACCAGGAGTGTTACTCTCACGCAGAAAAAACATTGAGTAGAAACAGAAAGAAGAATCTTAAAAGCACATAATTGGTCATGGGATAAGAATCTATTATTCAAACTAAAGCAATCGCAACATTCATAATAATGTATACCTTAAAAGACCTGGAAAAGCTTTCTGTGGTTCCAGCAGGCTGCCAGCAGCAGGTAAGTAAGGTGGTGGAAACAAATCCTCCACTTACCCCTCCAAACACTGACCAAGGCCTGACAGTCCAAGCACTTAATATGAAGTGCATCTATGCCAACAAGACTCCTCTCCAATGAGAATGAAGAGCTTCAAACAGACAGATCTTGAAAGTAATCTTCTGTTTACCTTCCTTCCTTAGTAAGTTGTTAATGAGAGTCACTTCTGACTGAAGGAAACAGGGCTTCAGAGCTACTGAACCTGAACTCAACATTTAAATGAGCATGAAAAATAATGGAGTTGGATAGTTTTGGTTTTCAGTCTAGTTGTGTGCCATTCTCCAATAATATTTCCATGTTCCATAAACTGGAATACACCACATTTATGAAAACTGCATCTTGACTGTTGACAGTCAATCATGTGAAGAGATGGTTCAAGACCTTAAATTTAGAACATTTCCCACAGTTCCTAAACCCTTTCCCTGTAAAGAGACAACCTTTCTCAATGTGGCATCAATTTTAACATTCTGTGGGTATATAAATGCCAAGTCCATCATTCAAAAAGCCATGAACACACAATGTCACTTAACGGACGAGCAGCATCACCTGGCCATGGCGCACCTTCGAGTCGGTGGCAGGCATTCAGATGTTGGTTGTGAACTTGGTGTGTCTCAAAGTGTCATCAGCAGACTCGCATCAAAACACAGAACATCTGGTTCATGACAGACCCAGGAACGGAGCACCACGAGTCACAACTGACTCCGCCTCTTTGGCTTGAATGCCAGACGACCATTGCAGGTGAAACCATTGACACCAAGACACAGCTGTGAATATTTGCAGTGGGCACAAGCCCATGTGACCTGGACATTGCAGCAGTGGTCTACCATTGGGTGTCGGGTCACCTAGCACAGAAATGATGGTCATCAGCGTTGCTGGAGAAGGCGAGGAGAGTAATACGCTGAAGTCAACATGGTCCCCAGGGTTTGCTTTGGTGGAGGAGGAGCAACAGTTAGTGCAGGAATCACCAGTCAGTGTAAAACAGATTTGGTTATTGTACATGGCTCATTCACTGCACGTCCTTCCTTCAGAGACATCATAGAACCCATCATCATCCCCCAATTCCGCCAGCACACCCCCAACTTAGTTCATGGATGATAATGATCCACAACATTGTGGCAGAATTGTCACAGCTCGACTTCAGGAAGTTGGAGTGCCTCATATGGTCTGGCCATCAATGTCCCCTGAGCTGAACCCCATAGAGCACGTCTGGGACCAGCTGAAGCAGAGACTGAAGGATCGTACCCCATCCCCATGTGACCTGACAGAACTGCGTGAAGAACTTGTGGAAGAGTGAAACATATTGCCTCAGAGCAACACTATTAGGTTATTGAGGAGCATGAGACATCACTGTCAAGCTGGAAACCCTTGCTACTGACATTGTCCATTTTTGTTATTTGAGGCTATCCCTGTTATAGTCAAAATTTTGGGGGTAATAAATATTGAACTAATGAAAATGGTGCTTCCTTCTCATACATATATCAAAGGGAACTTTTACTTATTTCATTAAAATTCAGAGCAAATAGGAAAAGCACTCATGTAAATAACAATATCCCTGTGAGTAGTGTATGCAAAATTTCATCATTAAAGAACGTTTCGTTCCACAAGGTGTCGCTGTACAATTACATAAAAAGCCTTTTCATTTTATTTTTGGGCATGGGTGCGGCAAACTACACGAATAAAATATGAATGAAAATACCTCTGGTTTTACTCGATTTACAATATACAGTTATGTAAGTAAAGGCTTATTGTGAGCCCAGCACTACATTTGATATATCGTAAACATTTAGTTTTTAAATCATTTAAATGTATTTTATTTCGAGTTCTTTCTGTTCAGTTACATCGACTTGTTTATTGGGCATAATGAAATGCATCGCGCTTCTTCACACTCATGCCCGGCCCTGCCCTGCCCTGCTTTTCGCCTGCCAGTGAACACGTGACCCGCTCCTCCACGCTCATTGGCCGAGCCGTGAAGCGATGAGCTCATATTGGTTAAAAATAGGCTCAATCGCAGCGGCTAAAAATAGATCGGTATAAAAGACTGCAGTTTCGCGCCGGCGCTCGTCATTGAGCAGGCAGAACGGGGGAGCGGAGGAGCGGAGCGCCTGACCGAGCGACGGGGAGGGGAACCGGACGAACACTCCCAGCGACTCGCGCTTTTCCGCGTCTGGGGCTAAAGACCTGAGTGAGGCGGCTTGATGACAAATGCCAGAAAGCATTTTAAAAAGAAACTCAAACTTGTAGTGTAACTACTGTGAAACCAGTATATTGAGTGGCAGTGGTGGCCTAGAACCGGCCCCGTAATCCGAAGGTTGCCGGTTCGAATCCCGATCTGCCAAGGTGCAAATGAGCAAAGCACCGTCCCCACACACTGCTCCCCGGGCGCCTGTCATGGCTGATCACTGCTCACCAAGGGTGATGGGTTAAATGCAGAGGACACATTTCACTGTGTGCACCGTGTGCTGTGTCGTGTATCACAGTGACAAATCACTTCACTTTTACTTTCATATAGACAATTGTCCAAAGGCCACCGCCCACCTTTATATTTTGACATGAAGTGAAAGTGATTGCCAGCCACAAAGACGGGCCACCATGAAAGGTGTCCAGGGAGAAAGTACTTTGCTCAGTGTCACCTTGGTGGTTCAGGATTCAAACCAGCAACCTTCTAATAATGGGTCTGCTTCCTTACCTGCTAGACCACCACTGCCCAACATGTATATATTGTACCAATAACAAAGAGCCAAAAGCAACGTTATATTACATATGCAGACTACATTTCCATTCATTGTGGGCAAAACAACACAAGGTCCTTATAAAGTCGTTTATTACACAAGGTTATCTAGTTTACAAATACAACTTCCAGTTATACTTGCATGTACACTTGAGATGTATACATGCGCTTCATATGTACAGAATTGTTTACATTAGCACTCCCCTGCCCTTTCTCAATTCATTTATTGTTCCTCCCCAAAATCAGCCTTAAAAATGACTTCACATACAATATACCACAACAATTCGAAAAACAGTCATTTCAGCCCTGTTGGTTTTCAAAGACAAACATAAGAATCCCCAGCCTGTTGAGACCAGGTGGAGCACTTGATTGGCATCTTGCAGAACGACCCCGAAAAGGTACACATGACAGTATTTGGCAGGTGGGTAGAGTGATTATTTCACAGGCAAATTTCTACTAAAGTCCATAATAACTAGTCGTGCCTTGTTTTAAATACTGTTTCAAAGATATTAAAATAAAGATTTAAAAAATGACAACATTCTATCTTCAGAGTTCGGTGGCATGGAGGGTGTGTGTGCTCCAGGCGTACACTGACACACTTGAAGCCCCATGTTGGGACAGAGTCCAATGGCTGTGTCTCAGAGGACAGTACATTTGGTGGGCTTCTTGCTCCTACGTGCTTGTAGTGCAGCCCTGGTGGCCATCTCAAACACCTCACGCACGCCATCTTTTGTCTTTGCAGAGCATTCCATGTAGCCAAATGCTCCAATCCTGTTGGCCATGTCACGCCCCTCTTCTGCCTTCACTGGCTCCTGTAGGTTGGAAAAGAGGAGGATTTATAACAGGACTAAAAATACACTGTAACTGCTGAACATGATGCTGATGATGTGATGGTGCATACCTGCTTCATCTTAGCCAGCTCACGTCGTGTGTGTTCATCGTTACGAAGGTCCTTCTTGTTGCCCACAAGGATGATGGGAACATTGGGACAGAAGTGCTTGACCTCGGGTGTCCACTTCTCTGGAATGTTCTCTAGAAAGGAAGATTGGCCAGTAAGACACACAATTTTTTTTTATGGACACAACCTGTGTATTTCACACAATACCACAGGCCATTGGCTGTCTTGCTCTATTATTGCTGTGCGGTTGAATAAGTGAAAAAAGGTGGGGTGTGTCATGCCCACTGATAGAATGGGTAAAGCCTGGCACTGATATCGGAGAGGATAATGTGATTATAGGTTAGGACGCAGGACCAAGTTAAATTAGGAGGAATGGGTCATGCACTGTGAAAGACAGAAATAAGAGGATGAGTGATACCATGGTTGATGTTTGTTACTCGTGAATATTAAAAAAAAATTTCATACCCAAGCTGTCAGGGCTGTCTATAGAGAAGCACATGAGGATAACATCAGTGTCTGGGTAGGACAGAGGGCGGAGTCTGTCATAGTCCTCCTGTCCTGCTGTATCCCACAGAGCCAGCTCCACCTACACATGACACATGGACACACACAGATTGCTTACTCTACTGATTGTAAGTCATTTTGGATAAGGCCATCCACTAAATGTAGGGCAGGGACTAATGAAGGAGAAGTGATTGTTATTGTGCAATACTGCAGCACAGCCCACAGTGACACAACAAAATGTGTCCTCTGCATTTATCACATTGGTGAGCAATGAGCAGCCTTGAAAGGTGCGGGGAGCAGTGTGTGAGAAAGGTACCTTGATCAGTGGCACCTTAAACGGCAACCTTCCAATTACGGGTCTGTTTCCTTACCTGCTAGGCAGCCACTGAGTTTAACAAAAGGCCATAAAGACTTCAGTCAATGACAAATGCTGAAAATATGGCAAAAAAAAAAAAAGTATGGACCAAATCACTGACAAGCAGATCATTGAGTCATGAATATAAAAACTCAAAACTGGCCACAACCATGTAGTTGGATATCCAACGTACATTTCAATAATCACTTCATCTTACAATAACCAGTGGTCATCCAGCTCACGCCACTTCAGCACTCTCCTACAATTCGTGATCCATTATGCTTACTGCTTGAATGGCTACTAATATACGTGAACTGGATAATTGGATAAAAAAACTCCAGCAACCAGAAATCAAACAAGACTGCTGTCTTACTGGCAGAACACAATTACTAATGTCCTGTCAAAGCATGTTATCTGTTTAATACAAAATCCAACCAATCAAATTTGCCAGCTTCTGATCCAGTGCAGAGTAGGCGTGTCTTTGCTTAAGTACTTTAATTGTCCTTTCTACAGTGGAGACAGCAATCACTCAGTTCATGTCAGAAAGCAACTACACACCACAATCTCATCACAAACGCCTTTTAATGAGATGGACAGTGCAGTGAGCAATCACGTATTTGCAGAAAAATATTGGCGTTAAACTTTAAAGCAGATCAGTATAAACATGAGAATATATCCCCTTTACAAAATGTTGGGACTTATTCCCAGAGCGATGGTATTCAACAAAGTGACCCAGAATTTATCCTCACAGATCTCCAGGGGCACAAACATTGTAAACATTGAGCCAATTAGCTCAAAGTGCACCGATCAAAGTCCTTAAAACAAATCTGAAAATATGATATGAAAAATATGAAAACACAAAACCAATTTTCATTTACATCTTTTTAGGTAGTTTACTTGTGTGTGTGTGTGTGTTTCCTTTACCTGTTTGATATCCACCTCAATGTCTGCAACATAGTTCTCAAAAACAGTGGGCACATAGACCTCTGGGAACTGGTCTTTACTGAAGACTATAAGCAAACAGGTTTTTCCACAGGCTCCGTCACCAACTATCACCAGTTTCTTCCGAATCGCTGCCATGCCTGTAAATAAAGAATGACATTAACACAAGAGCAAAAAAAACAAAAAAACTGAGCACTACAGATGTAATTAGGACATTTTACTCAAGATTTTTTTCTTCTTTTAACACTGTACAATCCTGTTGGCACTTGTTGTGTTGTCTCAATCAGGTAGCACTAGAGCTACAAAAAAAAAGGGAAAAAGGTAAACCCTCTCCTCCCTGCTTCAAATCAGAGCAGCGGTCCTGAAACTAGCTAGCACTAACTTTACAAAAACACCTACAGAAGAAAACCAGCACCATGCTTCACAGAGCAGCGGCCCTGAAACTAGCTAGAACCTAGCTCTACAAAAACACCTACAGAAGTAAACCAGAATCCTGCTTCAATATAGAGCAGCGGTCCTGAAACTAGCTAGCACTAACTTTACAAAAACACCTACAGAAGTAAACCAGCACCCTGCTTCATACAGAGCAGCGGCCCTGAAACTAGCTAGAACCTAGCTCTACAAAAACACCTACAGAAGTAAACCAGAATCCTGCTTCAATATAGAGCAGCGGTCCTGAAACTAGCTAGCACTAACTTTACAAAAACACCTACAGAAGAAAACCAGCACCATGCTTCACAGAGCAGCGGCCCTGAAACTAGCTAGAACCTAGCTCTACAAAAACACCTACAGAAGTAAACCAGAATCCTGCTTCAATATAGAGCAGCGGTCCTGAAACTAGCTAGCACTAACTTTACAAAAACACCTACAGAAGTAAACCAGCACCCTGCTTCATACAGAGCAGCGGCCCTGAAACTAGCTAGAACCTAGCTCTACAAAAACACCTACAGAAGTAAACCAGAATCCTGCTTCAATATAGAGTAGCGGTCCTGAAACTAGCTAGCACTAACTTTACAAAAACACCTACAGAAGAAAACCAGAACCCTGCTTCAAGATAGAGCAGCGGTGCTGAAACTAGCGAAAACTAGCTCTACAAAAACACCTACAGAAGAAAACCAGCACCCTGCTTCATACAGAGCAGCGGCCCTGAAACTAGCTAGAACCTAGCTCTACAAAAACACCTACAGAAGTAAACCAGCACCCTGCTTCATACAGAGCAGCGGTCCTGAAACTAGCTAGAACCTAGCTCTACAACACCCTGCTTCATACAGAGCAGCGGTCCTGAAACTAGCTACCACCTAGCTCTACAAAAAAACACCTACAGAAGAAAACCAGAACCCTGCTTCATACAGAGCAGCGGTCCTGAAACTAGCTACCACCTAGCTCTACAAAAACACCTACAGAAGTAAACCAGCACACTGCTTCATACAGAGCAGCGGTACTGAAACTAGCTAGAACCTAGCTCTACAACACCCTGCTTCATACAGAGCAGCGGTCCTGAAACTAGCTACCACCTAGCTCTACAAAAAAACACCTACAGAAGAAAACCAGAACCCTGCTTCATACAGAGCAGCGGTACTGAAACTAGCTAGAACCTAGCTCTACAAAAACACCTACAGAAGTAAACCAGCACACTGCTTCATACAGAGCAGCGGTACTGAAACTAGCTAGAACCTAGCTCTACAAAAACACCTACAGAAGTAAACCAGCACCCTGCTTCATACAGAGCAGTGGCCCTGAAACTAGCTAGAACCTAGCTCTACAAAAACACCTACAGAAGAAAACCAGCACCCTGCTTCATACAGAGCAGTGGCCCTGAAACTAGCTAGAACCTAGCTCTACAAAAACACCTACAGAAGAAAACCAGAACCCTGCTTCATACAGAGCAGTGGCCCTGAAACTAGCTAGAACCTAGCTCTACAAAAACACCTACAGAAGAAAACCAGAACCCTGCTTCATACAGAGCAGCGGTCCTGAAACTAGCTACCACCTAGCTCTACAAAAACACCTACAGAAGTAAACCAGCACACTGCTTCATACAGAGCAGCGGTCCTGAAACTAGCTAGAACCTAGCTCTACAAAAACACCTACAGAAGTAAACCAGAATCCTGCTTCATACAGAGCAGCGGTTCTGAAACTCCGCTGGTACAAGATGGCGTCACTGCAGCAACAGATGTCCGTGTGTCGGCCAGCATCGGCCGGGGGAATAATATTCCTCTGATGAGGGATATGTTTCAGTAAAACCCGGTCCGCTCGGTACGTACACACGCTGCTCTTTAACATGTCCACAATTGGAACAAACTGGGTAAATCAAACCTGGTGAGAACAGAGAACAGACCCCCCCTGGATTACTATAATTAGTGTCGATATTAAACATTTACTTACTTTAATTTAAAGGGAAAAATCCCTTCCCGGTCGGCACAGTACAAAACAGCTACACGGGGACGGGGGGGGCATAGAGGACCACCGATGGTAAGTTCCACTGCAGTTAACACACAGACCGTCCATTCGGAAAGAAAGAAAGAAGATTAAAGAGGAGCGGCCTGACCGCACTCCGCTGGCCGGGCTTCCTGCTCTCTTCTCGGTCCGTTTAGCTTTAGCGGCTAATTAGTTCCTCCGAACCTCACAGGGAGTGTTTCTCGGCGCTCGGACGGACGGGGAAAGACGAAACTTTACATCTTGGCGGTTTCCTCTGCCGCAGTGACCGATTCTACTGAATCAGAATCGGTTTAACACCCCCGCACGAAAGATTTCTAATTGCGTCTTTTATCGGTAGCCGTCAAATGTTTTTAATACTGTTCACCGATCGGCGGTACCTGTAATTTATGCGGGGTTTCTCGGCAGCTCGGTCCGCTCCAGGTTCCCGGTCCTCCAGTTCGATAGAATGAGTTTTTCGGGGGCGCGCACGGGGCAGGGTGGCGGCCACGCCTGCCTGCGCGGGCCCGACGTGGTGGGAGGGACCGGTGAGTCATTCTGGTCGTGGAAAGAGCCACTGATAGTTGACCGAATGTTCAACCGTCACCGTTGCCGTACATTGCATATTATGGTGAAAAAGTCTTGCATGAAATTCCAATGGATTTGTTCATCGTTTTCAATAAACTGGTGGAGCATTTAGAGCATTTTTAATATTTAGAAAAATATTAGAAAGGTATTTTGTTCAAACTGATTTGTAAAATCGTGAAAAAAGTGCTCAACAATGTGTAACGATAGCGAGGCCTTCCAGTCATTAATTACATAAAGAAAAGAATACACACACACATACATACAAGGACACATCTTTGTTACTGTTACACTGGGACCGCTGTAGTCACATTGTGTGTCACTGCCCTGACATCTAGTGGCAAAATGATGTTATGGTCTCAGATAATACATTTCACGCGAAACAAAGAGCTAATAATAATAATAATAATGCATGTTTTGTACATTTTATGTTTTTATGATGTGTGTTTTTCAGCAAAGTATGATTGAAAAATCAGCTTCACATGCTGTTGTGCAAATGGAATAGACAAGTAGAAATTAAAGGCAATTAACAAGACCTCCCAATAAAGGCGTGGCTCTGCAGGTGGTGACCACAGACCACTTCTCAGTTCCTATGCTTTCTGGCTGATGTTTTGGACACTTTTGAATGCTGGCGAGTCTACAACCCACACAAGTGGCTCAGGTAGTGCAGCTCATCCAGGATGGCACATCAATGCAAGCTGTGGCAAGAAGGTTTGCTGTGTCTGTCAGCGTAGTGTCCGGAGCATGGCGGCGCTACCAGGAGACAGGCCAGTACATCAGGAGACGTGGAGGAGGCCGCAGCAGGACTCCATCTTTGTGCCAGGAGGAACAGGAGGAGCACTGCCAGAGCAAAACGACCTCCAGCAAGCCACAGATATGCATGTGTCTCTTCAAACAGTCAGAAACAGACTTCATGAGAGCTCGATGTACACAAGTGGGGGTTGTGCGGCCAACACTGCAGCACGTTTGGCATTTGCAAGAGGACACCAAGATTGGGAAATTCACCACTGGCACCCTGTGCTCTTCACAGATGAAAGTGTAGGGTGGCATTTCTTTGTGCTCGCCAGAGGTAGCCTGACTGCCATTAGGTACCATTTTAGTTCCCTTTCATTTTCAATCAGACTCCAAATCCAGATCTCCACAGGTTGATACATTTGATTTTCATCTATATTTTTTGTGTGATTTTTGTTGTCAACACATTCAACTATGTAAAAACAAACTATTTAATAAGATTTCATTCATTCAGACCTAGGATGAGAGAGAGAGAGAGAGAGGCAGGCTGCATCCATTATAGCCATGGATGAGCTGGGAAATTATTTTGTGAGTAAATATGAATTTACACCACTTATTATCTATATTCTAAAGTTAAATAATCAAGACAATTGCGCTCCTTATTTATTAATTTTTATTTTGTACAGAGATTAGAAGTTAGAGATGAAACTCGGGTAGACACACGAAAGCCTTTGCTAGGAAAGGTAACACAGTCTGCATCTCAAATTATACACTTGTTCACTAGTGTTCTCATGGACTGGAACTAATTTGTCTGAAAAAATACTACATAGGAAACAGGAAGATAGTTGAGAAGAGGCAAAAGCAAGAAAGAAAGCATTATTCTTGTTCTTTAGAAAAAAAATAATAATGGGGGAAAAACATGTTTACAAAGCTTTGGCCGAGTGAAATATGGAGCAAATTGAATAAATACTATTAAAGATTGGCATTTAGATTTCAGAAAGTAAAAACTCCAAACAAAGATATATGTTTCTAACCAACCAGTTGACGTATGGGTTAAAACCTGCATTTTTATTTCCTTGACGTTCACCTCTAATTACTGACAGTCATAGCAAATCATAGTAAAATCTCCAAACATTTTCATTTAATTTCAGCTCAATGTAAGATCAAGAACAAAGGACAACACAAAAACATTCCCCATGGTGGCCACAGAGTAAAGTTGCATCTCTTCCTGTGCAAAATAGCTCACTGTGTTACTTCTGCAGCAAGTCTTTACCAAAAAGTTATAAAGAGAGACAACATCTTACTGAATCAATCCAGCATAAGATCGAAAAATGATCTGTAAAATCAGATTCAGTTTTAAAGACAGGAGGGAAAAAGTCATGAAAACTGTAATATTTGTTGTGAGCTACTGTAGGTAGGGGAAAGAAAAAAAAAAGTCCCATAAGCCATAGTAGTTTATTTAGAAACGACATCCCAAAAAGACACACACACGACCAGTGAGTCTTTTAAGCATTTCAGTTTTACTTTGGGTGTCACGTTTGTCAAATGTTCAATGGATCCAATGTACACTTGAACAACTTCAAAGCTGACTGTATAAAAGATTTAAGGCTAAGTATGTGCATTTTTCAACGGCCTGATTGTTTGTACAAAGTGGTGTGTTGTACGACTTTAACTCTAACAGCTCATATCTGAGACACATGCCTGTGAGCTCAGGCATGTATGTGAGTGCGTGCGTGTGTGTGTGTGTGTTATGAGTGAGAGGAGGCATCCTCAAAGCTGATAATGCTGGACTCTTGCCCCGTAGGGTTCTGGGAAGCACTGGTTCCAGCTGCTAGTGCTTCCACCTCTTGGGTAGGCAGCAGAGGCGCATCAGTCCGCACCTCGTCATCATCATCTTCCTCATCTTCCATGCTGGGCCAGGCAGATTGGTCCTCCACTCGCCTGAGACGCTCGTTCAGGGCCTTCAATGCCAGTTGCCTGCAGAGCAATCATACAAACATAATTTAATCAGTTTTTTAATAAACACTAACAAAGTCTAAGCAAAACCATTTCTATTGCTTAATACTACTGTATTTTCCACCAGGATTAGCATACCACTGTTTCTAGAAATTTGTTTCCTTGTTCCCTTAAAAACCCTGTGTTTGCATCACTGAGGCGTGGCTGCTGTCAAACCAAACAAACAGATGAGCACTTGTACAACTGGTTGGGAACCCAAACACTGGCTCTCCTCACCTTCTCCTCTCTGCATCCTGAGGGTCTGTGCCAGGCAGGCTGATTGTGATGGAGGATGGCGCGCCCACGTCGTAGCGCTTCACCATCTTCCTGCACAGCTTCATCTTGACCAGCGCTGCGTGAATCAGCCCGGCTGCCAGACCTACGGCTGGCTGGAGCACTTCCGGAAAGAAGGAGGCGAAGGCAAAGTGGTCTGACATGTCCCCCCGGCCTCGGCTGTGGCGCTGGTAGAAGCGCAGGTAGACCCAGCCAGCCAGCACGCCGTAGAAGCAGGCCGCCATTGGGGCGGCGATCTCAGGCAGCCCGGCCAGCCAGAGCACCGCCATAAACAACAGAGCCAACGCTGGGGCAGCCTTCAGACGCACTTGTGGGACTCGGAGCACAGTGGTGTCACCAGAGGTCTGCTTCAGAGCCACCAGCACCCCACCCAGGAATCCGGGAGCACCGTACACCCGCACGGCAAACAGGTAGTCCAGGTTGAAGGTGGCGGCGTAAGTGAAGAGGTAGGACAGGCCAGTAAGGAGCCCGGCGGACACGTTGACCACAGCAAAGAAGATGAGCAGCTCCATCGCTCCCCACAAAGGCTCCAGCAGCCGGCCAGCCGCCATCACCGTGCCGACACTCACCACCACGCCCCACACATGCTCCTCAACCAGAGCATGCGTCACTAACGTCCATACCCAGAAGTTCGGGGGGAAGAGGTAACCTGGTGTGACCCCGAGTGCATAGGACGTGTCCACTGCCCATGATAGCAAGTATAGCAGCAGTACGGTCGCGCAGATGAACTTGACCACCACGCTCATGCTCGACAGCGCACTCAGGAAGTGCTGCCGGGCCACCGGAAGGTAACGATTCATCCTCCCCCCCCAAATTTCGTCTTCTCAGCTGCGACAGCAGGTAACCGGGAACTTCCAGGGTCGACGGCGTGTGGATGGGGGGACTAGGGATGACCACTCCTCCACATGTCCATGGAGCAGGCTGGGGGCTTCATCCGAACAATCACTTCTGTAAATTATTTCTGTTTCTGCCACCAAATACAGCTCTGGTTATCACGACCTGCCGGTTAATGCTCTTTCCATCCTATGTTCAGAAAGCTGAGACGCGAAAGCAGCAAAATGTAGACGTTTAAAGCCGCCAGGAAGGTGAGGAAGGGCGAGTTCCAGTGGCACCTGTCCTAGTTGAACAGTTGCATAAGTAGACTTTGAAACATTGACATGTATGTTGTTCGCGGTCGATTTACGAGATAAATCGACAACGAAAATAAAGCATCGGCTAGGAATAAGACCCTCCGTGTAATACCGAAACACAATCGGCCGGTTTTGCGAATTAACGTTACACAGCAAATTGCCTGGCAGCCACGGGAAGCGTTTTAGCTAGCTAGCATTTCTTCTTATTTAGCAGAAAAACGACCAAATAACGACAAAACTGTGATACCGATCTAAATTTAGAGTCGACTTCGGGAGCTGTGCGGGAAAGTTCAGCGAGTCTGTATGGCGGTGCTCTGTTCAGTAGTTCGGACAAATGGTTTAGCCGAGCAGTTCTGTCCACACCAGCCTCCTGCGATGAGCCTCCACTGTCGCACAGGTCCGCCCAAGGATCCGCCCTCACGACAGGCCGCCACAACACGGTTTAATCCCACAGCGTCCGACAAGACAGCGCCATCGGCCTTTTTAAACCCAGAAACGACTTTAGCATGACGCCGCTAATTCTGTATATGATTCGCTAGCGACGAAATACCAAGAAGAGACGCGAGATTTGCCGACGTCACCAAATACTCGAGACGTTGCACTTTACGGCACAATACTGCACAGGCCGACGGGAGATGGCGTTCCATATACAAGACCATATATGTGTCCGAAACGAGCCGTTGTTTAAAATTAATTTAATGTAACCTAATACATTTTCAAAATGTAGATTGTCAGGTTAACCTTTTTATTGAAAGCATGTCTATTTTATTTATTACATACATTTATTATTTCGTACTTTGCCACTATTCTGTCATTAATAATGCAACATGATACATGAAATCAGGTTCATATGTTTTGGGAAATCGACACAGTCATAATCGTTTTGGCTTTAATTTTGGCACAACCACAATGGATTTGAAATTAAACAAGCAATATTTGCATTACCTGCAGCCTTTCAGCGTTAATTTGAAGGAAACAAGGTGCATGGTGTAGGAATTACAAAAGGTTTGTATGTGTTTCTCCCACCTTTTAAAGGTCCCCTGACATGGAAATGTCACTTTGGTGGATTGTTTAATGTTAATACAAGTTCCCCTGGCATACGTATGGTCCTGCAGTGGCTAGAAATGGCAATAGGTGTAAAGAGTGCTTTGGCCATTCTGGCGCGTTCAGAGAGCGGCAGCTCAGATGGTTGGATCTGGAATTTGTGCCCTTATGTCGTCACAAGGGGATTTTTTTTATACTGGAAAAACACCAGCATGACTTTGTGTCTGTTCCAAAAATTGTGCTTGGTGAATGGTGTTGATGACGTCATTTCCGTGAATGCCCCCTCAAGTCTGGAATGCATAGCCATCACCAGCCACTGAAAGTGAAGTGATTGTCATTATGATACACTGCAGCACAGCACACGGTGCACACAACAAAATGTGTCCTCTGCTTTTAACCATCACCCTTGGTGAGCAGTGGGCAGCCATGACTGGCACCCGGAGAGCAGTGTGTGGGGACAGTGCTTTGCTCAGTTCACCTCAGTGGGACTTTAGAGTATTTGATTTGAGGTCTTTAGGCATTTTCAGCAAGTGAAATGCATGCTCAGTTGGATTCAGTTGCATGTTGTTCCAGAACTGTTAGGGTTTTTTTTAGATCTTTTTTGGAAAACTATAAAATGGCCTTCCAGTCTTTTAGACTTTGAGGCTTATCTTGTGGTGAACCCTCTGTATTTACCCTGGTGAACATTTACATTTATGGCATTTATCACATGCCCTTTTCCAGAGTGACTTACAATCAGTAGTTACAGGGACAGTTTTGACAAAGAAAGGACAGCTTTTATCATTTCTAAGTTTAAACACTCCTTATCACAATATGATCTGGGTCAGCAGTGGTATTCTATTTGCCTTTAATTAATCCACAATACAGTGGCAATACCATTGTCTTGAACTATTTTAGTCTCATTGGTTGCCTGTCCCCTGAGGTCTGTCTGAGGTCTGTCTGTGTTTGTCCTTGGTGAATCATAATAATTTTGAACATTATTATTATTGTTATTATTATTCTTATACATTATGACGCCGTATTTATTAATTTAATATCAAAATAAAAAAGGGTTCCAGTTTTTTAAGACACACATTGCTTCAGACTTCCAGTGTTGTAACAACATTGCTTGGTACAAAGAGATGGGGTTTGTACATTAGCATGATTAATATTAAAGTTTGATCTTTCAGTATCAACTATTGCAATAAGACACATTTTTTGTGGGAATACAACTGGCTGAAGAAAACAACACGATCTCCAGTAAGCATTCAAATCTGGTGCCTAAACCAGGACCAAAACCACAACCAAGTCATTCCCTCAAACCTTGAGTTCTTCCTGAGTTCATTCCAGCAGTGTCCCTCCTCAATTACACAACTGTTTTTTTTATTTATTACTACTTAATTCAGACATGTACCCTAAAAGGTGCACCAGTCGGGAGGCGAGAGTTCAGGTGAAGGGAGCAGAAACAGAAGAGCCAGGCTGTGGCCAGCACATGATCCCAATGGAACAATTCTTCCACATTTTTGTAAATATTTTATTAGATCTTTGCTCACTGAAGACAACATACAATTTGTAACGGACCTAGGGTAGAACCTTGTGGAACACCAAACTGTACTTTACTATGTGAAGACGAAACACCATTGATCTCCACAAACTGATATCGGTTGGTCAGATATGATGTGAACCATTCAAGGGCTGTTTCCTTAATCCCAATAACATTCTCTAACCTGGCAAGGAGAATAGCATGATCAATAGTGTCAAACGCTGCACTCAGATCAAGCAGGACAAGCAGCGAGATGCGTCCCTGATCAGAGGCCAACAGCAGGTCATTAACCACTTTAACCAGCGCTGTCTCAGTGCTATGATGAGGTCTATATCCCGATTGATATACTTCATGGATATTGTTACAGTCTAGGTATGCGCTCAGCTGCTGGGCTATGACTTTTTCTAAGATCTTTGATATAAACGGAAGGTTGGATATCGGTCTATAATTTGACAGCTGACTGCGATCAAGATCCGGCTTTTTAATCAGGGGTCTAATGACTGCTACCTTGAACAATGTTGGTACGTGGCCGGTGCTAAGCAACGAGTTAACAATTTTGAGGATAGAATTTATAATATCGGGTGCTACTTGCTTAAGGAACCTTGTTGGAATCGGATCCAAAGCGCAAGTACATTGATTTGACGAGATTAGTTTAATTCGTTCATGCTCTTTAACAAGGTTGAAGCGTTCTAATCGGTGGTCAGCTATTCCAATATTATTTTCCATAGAAATATCGGCGGAGCTATTTGTTGTGCTTTTAATCTTATCTCGATTATGATGATATTGAATGGTAGTATCGGTTTCTGTCTTATTCCTGGTTAGTTTGGCTAGTGTTAAACAGGAGCCGTATTATAGTTAAGTAGGCTCTCCTTCCACGCTATTCTGAATACGTTTAATTTACTTCGAAGCCATTTACGTTCTAATTTCCGGGTGGTCTTCTTAAGCGAGTGCGTGTGATCATTATACCAAGGAATTAAGTTTTTATCTCTTACTATCTTTCGTTTGAGGGGAGCGACTTTATCTAACGCACTACGCAGTGTTAATTCTAGACATTTGGTCGCTTGGTCGAGTTCAGCGAGGTCTGATGGTGAGTTTATCAGCGTTGATAAATCTGGTAAGGTATTAATAAACCTCTGTGCCTCTTATATCGGGGGTGCTGGTGGTACGTTCAGAAGGAATGATAGTAACGGGTAGTAAGTTCCTGAAACAGACACCCCGTCCAGCCCGTGGAACAGACACAAGCATATTTCTGAGTTTTATTATTAATGTTTCTTGTAGAATCTCTTGTTTTAATAGGTAAAGACACAGTGTCAATATTGTACACGCTGGGTGGCGACTCGACGCAAATGGCAGACACTCTGTTTAGCTGCCTGGTCTCGGCTCTGGCGAGTCAGTTTTGTTTTTTGGTTCTAAGACTATGAGCTAAATTTTGAGTGGCGCCCGCCCAGTTGGGGTGGATGCCGTCTCGCCCAAAAAGACCAGGCTTCCCCCTAAATATTGGCCAGTTATTAATAAAGCCCACTTTATTAAACACCACTCCGACAACCAGCGATTTATATCTCTATAAAATTATCTTTAGTTATTTCCGACCGGCGCAGCCGAACGTCGTTAGCGCCGACGTGAATCGCTATACTAGAGTACCTGCGGTTATTCTTTGCCAGCGATTTTAAATTTGCGCGGATGTCGGGCGCTCTGGCTCCAGGAAAACCCAGGATTTTATTCGCTGGTGCCGCTATCCTCACGTTTCTAACTATAGAGTCGCCAATGACTAGAGCCGGTGGACTGTAGGACCCAGCGGATGCCTCGCTGAGGGGGGAGAAGCGGTTCTGAACGCGAACCGGTGTGTGGTGCCCAGGTGGTGGGGGAGCTTGGCGGGTCGCCACGGAAGCTCGCTTGTGTGATTTACGCCGAGCCGTCACCCAACTGCCCTGCTGTCCGGAGGGCGCTACTGGTACCGGCGCCGGGGTAGACACACTCACCGGCTGACTGGGCTAGTGCGCGTCCGGGACTAGAAAAGAGTCAATTAAGACTTCTGTTTCCCTAATTAAATATACATTTCGGATGCGCTCCTCTTGCTCGGCTATTTTCTCCGTCATTTCAACTAGTCTCCTACACTTCCCACAGGTGAAATCCTCACTACTGACGGAGTTCGTCAAACTGTACATTTCACATACTGCACATGGGATTAGCGAGGGAGCCATAAATTGCGTTTTGGTGAATTTGCGTGATTAATTGTGAGTTAATTCAGGAAGTCCTTGGACGTAATACCAGCTCGCGCCAAACACACCAAACAGTATAGCACCGGAAGACTGGAGAAGTTTGAAGCTTACTGTATTCCAAATGAAACGTGACGTTTGAAAGACACAGATTCTTCACGTGTGTACAGAATTCAGGAGACAGTTGATTAGTATGTTACAGAACTCACTGCTCCCCCCGCGCCTCTCTTGGCTGCCCACTGCTCACTAAAGGTGATGGTTAAAATGCAGAGGACACATTTCGTTGTGTGTATTTTCAACTACAGAAATGGGAACTGTGTGTTTGCCAGACAGTGCCAGTCAGACAGACAGTTTCCTCACAGTTTCAGACAGTTATCTTTTTTCATTTTATTTCTTACTTACTTTACCAAAAAAAATGTACTCTAAATTGTAATAAAATTGGACATTGTATGTATATGCCTCTTGTAAACTCTTCCTTTGCGAGGAAGACCTACAACCATCCACACAATAGTAGGAGGGGTTTCCTCCGCCCACATTAAATTCAGGGATGATGTAGTCAGACATTTAAGTAAGCACTCTGCAAGTCAGGTACTACATATACATGGGTACGTAAAGTTAAGTTTCACTCTTTGTTATTGCAAAGTGCCACAATTGTCCTTTTATGGTTTTGACATATTTCTTGATATAAATATTAATATTATTATTGTATTCATTTATATTTTTCTATAATGTGGGTCATTCATGTATTTGTGATTGAGTGGTGTGTGTGTGCATGTGGTCTTGTGTTTTTGTCCTGTGGGTGGTGCTGTGGTTTGCATGGGAGGAGGAGTTTGATTAATGTGGCCAGCTAGTGTTGATTGTTAAGTGAGCTGTGCCATGCTCTGTTGTTCACTGGATTTAGTTTGTTGCCCAGTTTGAGCTGCATGTGTATTGCCGAACATGGTCTGGGCCACTTGTAAAATAATAGAGGTGAGCGCAGTGAGGTATGTTTATTTTCATGATGTGTATTAATAATTTCTTTTTTGTGTGCCAAATTCTTGAGATTATATGGCTTTAAATGTCTGAATTGTTTATTCTGAAGTGGCCATAATTTAATGCAAATGATTTACGTGTGAAATTAGATGGTTCAGATAGGCCTGTTTTAATGTCTAAAGTGCGAGGTGCTGGTGTCTTCCTCTTGAAAGTCGCTTTGGACAAAAGCGTCTGCTAAGTAAAGTAAAGTGAAGGTAATAGAACACTCTTAAAAGTATAGCTCACTTTTAGTTTGTTTATCACTTGATAATTGTAAATCATTGTTCACGTAATTATAATGTCAGTGTCAGTGGTAAAGAGTTAATCCACTGATGAGACTTCCAACAGAAGAAAATTTAGTCCTCACGCAAGAAATAGGAAAAATGTAGGAAAAATTCAGTCTGAAAGAGGATCTGGATAAAATAATTCAACATATTCAACGTGGATTTGATCATGTAAATCAGAATTATGAGCCACTCCAGCGCAACTCTGTGCAAAAACTGGATGCTTGTAATACACTGACAACCGAGATATTTGGTGTAGTGAGTAAATCGATGGAAGCATGTTTTGTTGCTCGTACATTTAAAACAGAGGTCGAAAAGGAAAGAGTGCGGATGATGATTTTAAATAAAGATGAATGTTAATCTATCTTCGGTGGAACAAACACTGCAAGTGTCTGAGGGGTTTGATAATGCATCTTCTGCTAACTCCAAAGCTTCCCATAAACGAGCAGATGCAGAAGCGGATCTTTCAGCTAAATTACAACAAGCAAAGTCTATGCAGGAGATACAAGATCAACATGATTAAACTCAGTAAGCTTGAAGGTGAATGGACGAAGGTGACGGTTGAAATGAGCTGAAGCTGGAAGAAGAGAAAACTAAGATGAAGAAAATGCAACTAGACATGGATGTCAAGGTGGCTGTAGCTAGGGTTCAAACATATAATAAACTTGAAGGTGATGTGGAGAATGTGGCTCAAGAGTTCTGTGAGACAGTTCCTGTTGTTGAAACCACCTACCACTACAGTTATGAAAGTAAACCAACAAGCAGAGGAGCCACATTGTTGCAGCCACAGGTATCATCTCAGAGCTCAATGGCCATCTTGGCTGAAGCAATTGCAAGTTCTTTAAGCTTACATCGTCTTCTGGTTCCTGAACCCATGGTGTTTGATGGTGATCCTTTGAGGCTTGTTGACTTTAAGATATCATTCCTAACTGTAATTGGCAGGAAATCTATCCCTACCAGTGTCCCTGCAGCCATTTGTCATTAATGTAAACACAGCACCCCATATTGACAGAAAAAAACAGTATTTTTTACATTTTTGTAAATTTATTAACAAAGAAAATTTTTTATATCACATGGTCCTCAGTATTCAGACCCTTTGCCGTGACACCTTCATTTTGAGTCCAGCTGTGGTTGATTATAGTAATTGGACTTGATTATGAAAGTCACACATCTGTCTATATAAGACCTTACAGCTCACAATGCATGTCCGAAGAGCTCAGAGACAGAATTGTGGCGAGGCATCTGGCCAAGACGTTTGAGACAACCAGAATCCTTCCTAGAACTGGCTGTCCGGCCTAACTGAGCTATTGGGGGAGAAGATCCTTGGTGAGAGAGGTAAAGAAGTGGCCAGAGTGGCCCGACAGAAGCTTTTCCCCAGTGCAAAACACATGAAAGCCTGAAAGGACTTAGAGATGGTGAGAAATAAGATAATCTGATCTGATGAGATCAAGATAAAATTACAGCCAAAAAGTTCTAAGCTGTATGTGTAGAGAAAACCAGGCAATGCTCATCACCTGTCCAATTCAGTCCCTGCAGGGACAGGAAGACTGGTTGCAATTGAGGGAAAGATGAATGCAACCAAATACAGGGATATCCAATCACC
This sequence comes from Denticeps clupeoides, assembly GCF_900700375.1. Lineage (NCBI taxonomy): Eukaryota > Metazoa > Chordata > Actinopteri > Clupeiformes > Denticipitidae > Denticeps > Denticeps clupeoides. The sequence goes on from NC_041716.1 coordinate 21,839,259, forward strand.
AGTTGAGACTCATTCTTGTGGAGCCGGAGGAGGAAGAGGTGAGAGTAGAGTTCTGGAGTGTTCTAGAGTTGCAGAGTTTGAGACAATCCTTTGTTGTGTATCTGTATTGTTTCTCCTTTTCATGGGGTTTTGTCCTCCTGTGGATTGTTGTGTAGTTGTTGTATATAGCACTTTAGGATTGGTTGGTTGTTCACCGCTCACTGTAAATAAAAGCACAATATTTCACTTGGGCCTGGTATCTGTGTATTTCCAATGCACACATTCCCCTCGTTTGTTGTCATGTTTCCCAACCCCTAGACGTGGACGTGACAAGACGGGTGCTTGTCCGGGATCATCTCCATTTTGTTTTGGCTGACGGTCCATTTTTGTGCTCGTGTGTTAGTTTGGGAATGTGCAGTGGTAGTCTTAACTCCAGTCAGTAGAGTACTTCAGCTGGTCAGGCTGCTACTTCAGTCTGAAGTACGCAGGGCTGATGTTACGCCTTTAAAGTCGCCTGCGATTGGTAAGCTTCAAAGATTAGTTAGACACTGGAAGTTTTGGGTGACAGCCATTCCGACATTTGGGGGTGTGTGGTAGAATGAAGCTTGTGTTTTTGCATTTCTAAATTAGGTGAGTGAGTTGAGTGCTGTACTCCAGTATGGAAGGTACACCATCTGTGCTGGAGGAGTTTCTTCAGAGTCCTTGAAAGAATTTATTGTACAATGGAACAGTTGCTTCAGATAGCCGCCTATTTCCCCATTGTGTTGTCCATAGACAGCAGAAAATTAAAGGAGACCTTGTTCCGTGCCGTGAAAACGGGTCTAGTGGAAAAACGTTTTCTTGGATCAACGTCGGATGATCCGGTCTCACAGCCTGCTTCGGACTCGGCTGTAAGTGACACCAAGACCGAGCTTAAAATCCGTCAGTACTCCTTACAAGAACATACACTCAAATTCGAAACAGCGAAATTGCGTTCGGAGCAGGACATTTAGGGAAAAATAAAATGGAGAAGGAAATTAGAAATACAGTGGGAGGTAGATTTGAAAAAGTTAGAGCAGAACACACAGGAAAATGAGCGGGTTCGCGAGTTTCAGCGTGATCGGGAGGAATGCGACTTCGCCTTGCGAAAGCTGGAGCTAGCTGTCCATACTGGGGTCGACCCTCGACCTGCGGGTACCACTCGGCGCTTACGGATTAAGTTCTTCAGGAGGTTCACGGGGAACCGTTGTGGAGTGTTTTGTCACCTTTGGAAGAACTGGAAAACATACACCAGTCTGGTAATCATTTTGATGTTGGGCGTAATATTCGTATGGTACTACCTTTTAATGAACGGGAAGTAGAGAAGTATTTTAACCACTTTGAACGTGTTGCCCTTACATTACGGTGGCTGGTTAATGTTTGTTGTTGCATTGCAAAAGCACAGGACGTGTATTCTACGCTGACCGTAGACCAGAGTTTAGATTATAGCATTGTGAAAACTGCTATTTTTGAATGCAAATGAATTCGTACCGGAAGCATATTGGTAGCATTTCTGGTGTTTTTGAAAAGATGAAAAAGTCACATTCATTGAGTTAGCCTGCGAGAAGGAGAACACAAAGGTAATCGCTGGTGTTCTTCACAGCAGGTTACCACGAAGGAACAATTACGTGAGTTAATTCTGCTGGAAGAATTTAAAAATTGCCTTTCTACCGCTGTGGCCACCTACCTGAGCGAAGCTAAGGTGACCACGTTAGCTAAGGCTGCCAGCAGCGCTGACAAGTTCTTCCTGATGCGACAGAATGTTTTTGGGTCTTCTTCCCAGTCTGTAGGATAGTTCGGGCCAGGTCGGACCGAGGTCGGACCAAGCATCCATGCAGACGGAGTCTTGTGAGTGTTTCTACTGCCATAAGGTTGGACATCTTATTGCAGATTGCCCTGTTTTAAAACAGAAGGAAAAATCCTTCAAAAAGCCCTGTGAAAAAGGGGTTGGTCTTGTAGATACTGTTACTGTGACCCAGGTGAACGATTCAGTAAATAAGGAGTTTAGTCCTTTCGTTTTTGAGGTGTTTGTTTCTGTGAGTCTGGAAAAGAATGTGTGCCAATGAAATTATTGTGTGACACCGGCGCCGCACAATCTTTTATTTTGGATTCATGCTTACTTTTCTGAAGACACTTATTGTGTCTTTGTTGTCTAAAAATTTGGCTTATAATCTTAGAACCAAAAAACAAAACTGACTCGCCAGAGCCGAGACCAGGCAGCAGACAGACCGGCTAAACCGAGTGTCTGCCATTTGCATCGAGTCGCCACCCAGCGTGTACAATATTGACACTGTGTCTTTACCTCGCTCTATTAAAACAAGAGATTATAAAAGAAACATTAATAATAAAACTCAGAAATATGCTGACACTGTGTCTGTTCCCCAGGCTGGACTGGGGAAATATCATTTCAATGCATGATGCATAAAAGTTGGTCAATGCATTTTACATCAAGGTTAGATTACTGCAACACACTACTGTCTGGATGCTCTAGTAGGTGCATAAGTGAACTCCAGCTAGTACAGAATGCTGCAGCCAGAATGCTAACTAGAACTAGGAAATTTGACCACATCACCCCAGTCTTACAATCACTGCACTGGTTACCCATCAAATTTAGGATTGACTACAAAATCCAACTTTTGAATTACAAAGCTCTAAATGGTCTCGCTCTACCTTACCTGAGTGAACTCTTACTTCTTTATGACCCGCTACGCCCCCTTCGATCAATGGGTGCGGGGTCACTACTGATACCAAAAGTACAGAAGGTCACAGCTGGGAGCAGATCCTTCTCCTATAGAGCTCAGCAGTTGTGGAACGGCTTGCCTGTCAGTGTCCGGGACTCAGACACATTCTCAGTGTTTAAATCCAATCTCAAAACCTATCTGTTTTCTCTGACTTTTGAAGACTCCAGTGAAGAGATCAGCAGATAAATCCTGGTTCCTGACAACTGCTAAACGAGGACATAGCATGAAACGAACCAGAGGATCACCACAGCCACGCCCACCGTAACAACTACAGCTTCAGGGATCTTCAAGTGGACCAGTAACACAATAATGCACATGTAATGTAGACCATGACACTGGACTACATCCTGGACTTCTCCAACCCTACAACTGTAGGACTTATTATTATGTTTTCGTTCTTTTATTCCTATTGTACAAATCATCACAAACCCTGCACTGACACCATTTGCAGGCTCACTCTACCCTGGAAGGGAGTCCCTCTCTGTATCACTCCTTCACAATGTTTTTTCCTTTCTTTTTTTCTCTGCTTGAGTTTTTTTTTTTTTTTTTTTTTGTGTGTGGAGTTTCTCCTTGTGTCCAGAAGGGTCAAGTGTGGGGGGTGTCAGCTGAAGGGCCTGTCAAAGCCCATTGAGACATACTGTATGTGATTTTGGGCTATATAAGAAATAAATGCTGTTGTATAAATATTTGATATATTATTACAAAAATTGTTCAGAAATTATATATGGATATATCAAAAAGAAATCAGATTGTGTTGGAATTTCTCTCGAGACTAAAAAGAAAAAGAGTACAAGATGATGATTTTTTTTCCCCAGGATTTATTAGTACAGCAAGGAAGTAAACAATCCACCTCAACCACTGAGCACATGCATTGCACCCTCATCCTGCCCTCTCCCTGTTCTCTGTTCCAGCTGTGTTTAATCTTCAGGATCATTTATATTTATGCCATTTATCAGATGCCCTTATCCAGGGTGAATTACAAGCAGTAGTTACAAGTACTTGATTTGATTTAAACCTTTGACTTTGTGGTCTTCTGGTTCATAGGTGAGTGTGTTACCCACTAGGCTCACACAAGTTTTATTTGGTTTCATCCCCCTAACGCTCATCTCACGTACACACATTTCTGCAGCTAGACCTTGTCTGTTGTCCTTTCTGCTACAGAAAGGGTTCATGGCATTACCTTTCAGCATGGAGCATTCATGTTTGTTGAGTCTGATTATTACACAAGCATTTGTTGGCGCAGGTTTCATTCAGTTTCCCCCTGTCATCTAAAGGGATGCACAGTAGGTGCTTTAGTGACTCTAAATTGACCGTAGGTGTGAGTGTGTCAGTGTAAGGTGTACGTGCAGCCTGTGGTGGGTTTGCGTCCCGCTCTGGGTGAGTCTCTGCCCTGCACCCAGTGTCCCCCCTCTGGCATTCATGACCCTGAGTAACAAAACTAAGTGGTTGAGGATAATGAGTGAGTGTATTACATGCTGTCCTTTTCTTAAAGTCAACTGTATTTTGTATGATACACCCATCAGATTATGGATGGAATGTCCGGTCCATAGAACCAGAGGGTAACATGATTTTCAAACATTATTTGAATTATAAAAACTTATATGTGAGTAAATATGTTACAGGCAAACAATGTAATTAATATTGCTATATATTAGACTGAGTTCATTAAATATTTAATATGTTTTACAATACATTCCAGCTACAGAATACAATGAGCAGAATAATCATGTAAAGATTTGCATATGCCAAATGTTATAAATAAGATAAGCCATTGTGATATGTGAACATTAATGTCCCCATTGACCAGAACATAAGATCAAAAATCATGCTACTCTTGGCAGCCTGGTGAGCCGCTGCTATGCTTGTATTTTGAGCTGAAGTGCACAGGAAAGATGAGAGAGGCCTGTAATTTTCATCATAGGTATACCTCAACTATGGGAGACAAAATGAGAAAAATCCTCTGATTTTTAAAGAATTTATTTGCAAATTATGGTGGAAAATTAGTATTTGGTCACTAACAAACAAGCAAGATTTCTGACTCTCAGACCTATAACTTCTTCTGTAAAAGGCTTCTCTGTCCTGCACTCATTACCTGTATTAATTATCAGTATAAAAGACATCTATCCACAACCTCAGTCACACTCCAAACTCCACTATGGCCAAGACCAGAAACAAAATTGTAGACCTGCACAAAGCTGGGAAGTCTGAATCTGCAATAGGTAAGCAGCTTGGTGTGAAGAAATCTACTGTGGGAGCAATTATTAGAAAATGGAAGACATACAAGACCACTGTTAATCTCCCTCGAACTGGGGCTCCATGCAAGATCTCACCCTGGGGGGTCAAAATGATTACAAGAACGGTGATCAAAAATCCCAGAACCACACAGGGGACCTAGTGAATTACCTGCAGAGAGCTGGGACCAAAGTAACAAAGGTACATCAGTAACACACTACGCTGCCAGGGACTCAAATCCTGCAGTGCCAGACGTGTTCCCATGCTTAAGACAGTACATGTCCGGGCCCGTCTGAAGTTTGCTAGAGAGCATCTGGATGATCCAGAAGAGGATTGGGAGAATGTCATATGGTCCGATGAAACCAAAATAGAACTTTTTGGTAAAAACTGTACTTGTCGTGTTTGGAATTAAGAATTAATGGGGCCATGTATCGTGAGATTTTGAGTGAAAACCCCCTTCCATCTGCAAGGGCATTTAAGATGAAATGTGGCTGGGTCTTTCAGCATGACAATGATCCCAAACACACTGCCTGGGCAACAATGGAGTGGCTTCGTAAGAAGCATTTCAAGGTTCTGGAGTGGCCTAGCCAATCTCCAGATCTCAACCCCATTGAAAATCTTTGGAGGGAGTTGTTCGTGTTACCCAGCCCCAAAACATCACTGCTCTAGAGGAGATCTGCATGGAAGAATGGGCCAAAATACCAGCAACAGTGTGTGAAAACTGTGTGAAGACTTACGTTTTGACCTCCGTCATTGCCAACAAAGGATAATTAACAAAGTATTGAGATTAACTTTTGTTAGTGACCAAATACTAATTTTCCACCATAATTTGCAAATAAATTCTTTAAATATCAGAGGATGTGATTTTCTGGATTTTTTTTCTCATTTTTGTCTCTAGTTGAGGGATACCTATGATTAAAATTACAGGCCACTCTCATCTTTTTAAGTGGGAGAACTTGCACAATTGGTGGGTTACTAAATACGTTTTTGCCCCACTGTATACTCACTGAGATTGTCAACAACCCTCTTTTGAATATATGTTAATGAAATAACATTTCTCAAAATAACTTTTTTTGCTAGTTATTTGTATAACTATAATTATAACTATTTATCTTATAGACCAAGTGGTAATTTAAATATAAGTGGAAGCATTACTTCATATACTGAAATCAAAGCTTAAGGCATTTTAATAGCAAGAGACAATATTACTCTGTACTGTCCTCTGTGCAGATGTTAATCAGAAGTTGAGCCAAATGAATAATTCCTAATTATTTTTTTTGAGTGGAGATATTTTGTGGTGCAATTGACACTCAGCATTCAAATGCGACATTCCTACTTCACATGTAGAGTATATGATACCTTGTTTATTAGTTTTTACATTCAGTCTGCACCAAGCAATAAATTAATTTATCCCAGCCTCTTCATTCAAATGTTTTCTTTGTTATGAAAAATTTACATAACTTGGAGCAGACAAAAATATTTAGCATGAGCCTTGTGATAAACTCCTGCAGAGAAGTCTGGACAGTGAGTAATACTGTCCCTGGCCATTAAAATAGTCTTTGACACATTCAAGATATGGACGACTGCTCATGATATGAAAGAGGTTAGCATACTAAAGAAAGCTATCACAACAGAAAACCAAAACTCTAAATGCCATGTTCTGATGATGGGCAGTATGATGCCAGCTACAAACAATGTTGGCCTAACCACTGCATATGAAAAATGTAACAAGTGTGTTTCTGCAAGACCTGTGACAGTTGCATTCTTCCATTTTGATAGTCATGTTACAAATTGTCTGTCATGAATGTGTCCTGGTTCAGTTGAAGATAAAAAAAGTCAAGCATTAAGTTTTGAAGAGCTCCGTGCTTGACATCCAGGCTGAATCATTGATAAGTTCAAGTTGGAATCCACATCACCCATTTTGATTTACTTGGCCTCATGGTCACTGACAGTTTGTGTGCCTGTATAAAAGCTAAGATTATTAGAGGATTTGATTACGTTTAACACTTTACATCTACTTTAAGATCGGTAGTCCTTTTTACTATAGGGTTTGTTGCCAAGAATTCTGTCCACCTCATGCACAATGGAGGGAGAAAGCTTCGGCAGGACCTGCAGAAAGAGAAGAGCTCAATCTATTGAATCTCTCCAGAGAAAGTTAAATGTGGAATTGGGGGGAACTGGACAGTGAACAAATACACTTCAATGGACAGACTGATAGGAAAAAAACTCACCTGAATTGCTCCTATATTCTCCATTAGTTGATCAGCACTGGATGCACCCAGAAGGACAGAACTCACAGCCTCATTTCTTAGGCACCATGCTGGGGGAAAAAACTTGAATAATGAGACAACACAATAAACCTAAATTTGATGTGTTCATCAGAAATGTTTGCAACCGTTTTCTACCTTGTCTCTATACCATGTCTAGTTTTTAAAAACACTTCACATTTTTAATTCACATTTAAATGTTTCAGCCAGCCACATCTGGAAAGACCAATAGATCTCAATTACTTTTTCTCATTAGTTCATGAATTTCTTTGGCTCTTGGCATGATATCTAGCTATTGAAGACCTTTTGGTATACATCACTTTGCCAGGCAGGTTTTATTTAAGTGATTTCTTGAATGAGAACAGGTGTGGCCTGTGTGTGGCTAGAGATACTAAACTGAAGTGTGATGAACCACTGTTAAGTTTTAACGGGGGGCAATCACTTTGTCACACAGAGTCATAAGTATGAGTATTTTTCCCTTAATAATAAAATCCTTCACTTAAACACATAAAATTGATAAAGTTAAGTAATTGTCATTGTGAAACACTGCAGCACATGGTGCACACAAAAAACTGTGTCCTCTGCATTTAACCCATCAACTTAGTGAGCAGTGGGCAGCCCTGAAAGGCGTGGGGACACTACCTTGCTCAGTGGCACCTTGGTTTGGGATTCAAACCGGCAATCTTAAAATTACTGTCACAGCTGCCACTACACCACGAGCTCTCAGGGGGGAGCACAAGTGTCCAAGAGGGAGGCTACCCAGAACCGGAAGAGGAGGAGACCAGAACCAAGACCCAGCATAAAAGAACCATCATGTGTATCACTCACACCATGCTGGGCTTCTCCAACCTGCTACCTTCCAGTACAACTACGTCACAGTAAATCCATCTCTCTCTGCTGCTATTACATTTTCTCTCAGAGCTCTTTTATCTCACCATGTGTCTCCCACTGTGGAGCCACCCCACCATGCATCATTCACAACTACCACGCTCTCACTCACCTGCTACTGCTCCAAGCCTCGTGAAAATACTACTGAATTTGATCAGTTTCTTTTTTATTCTTTGTGTTTCTGAATTGCTTTGGCTACCAGATAAGTGAACCCAGCTCAGAGAGAAACCTGTTTTTTTGTTGTTTTTTTTTTTAAACCAGAAATAACAGCTAGCAGAATCTACATACATATTGCGCCTTTAATAGCTTTTTTTAGAAGTTCTTAAGGTAATCAAACATCTTCTTTTCCCTAAATCTGGTCACCCTGTCTTAGTTTATTGTGAATTATGAAGTAGAAGAAAAAAATATCACCTGTATCACCTGACCTATGGCTGTATAGGTAATGATCATCAACTGATCATCAACTTCTCTGCAAGATAAACATTTACATCCAAAAACAACTGGCACAAGAGTCAGCAGATGCATGTGGATGAATGAATGTGGTATTAGTGTGATGCTAATAACACCAAGGTCCTGGGTTTGACCCCTGCATCGGCCAAATTTCCAGGGCAGTGAGGTGCCAGTGAGCAAGGTACCATCCTTACAAACAATCATTTCACTTGTACATTTTGTCATGCATTAGTGCCTTTCGCTGGAAACAAAACAGAACCCAATAAGAGCAGGGAGTGTTATACATCATGGGCAAATACTACCGATGGCCAGTTGTGGTAGCGTGCAGCCTAGACGCTCTGTGATGGCAAATAGCTCCTTCAACTTTGCTTGCTGCCTTCGAACTTCTTCACTAAGAATACGATCCTTCAGCCACTGGTAACCCTGCAACTCCCAATTTACATCACAGGTATTACATTACAAACAGCTTTGAAAATCCAAAATATTGCACACAACCACCAGCTCAAGGGACACCGACTAAAATAGAATTCTACACATATTCTTAAAATAAAACACATCACAGGTCAGCACGCACTCAACACAGGTGGTTACCTTAAGGGAAGCACGGGAACATGTGGGCACACCACTGTCATATTTCCCTGAAATGATGCCACATGCCAGTGGGGACCATGTCATTGCACCTACACCTGATCACAAAAACACACACCACATCCAACAAACAAAGAAAAGGCTGATGTACATTGCATCTCACAAAACAATTTAATCAGGAAAAAATGTATACAATTCACCCAATCACAATACACATTTAGGGTCCTGTTTTGTCTACACAAACGCATGCACTAGCATATAATCTATGAAATATAACACTTAAACAAGGGACAGCACAAACAATACAGTCAATATGATTTTGTTCTAAATTATTATTATATTATTTTATTATAATATTATTATTTTAGCACAGTATTATTTTGTTCAATTATCACTTAAATTTATGGCACTTATTAGAGGCCCATATCCAGAGCGACATGAATCAGTAGTTACAGGAACAGTCACCCTGGAAACACTCAGGGTTAAGTGTCTTGCTCCTTTTATATATATATATATATATATACACACACACACACACACACACACACACACACACACACACATATACATACACACACACACACACACACAGTACAGGCCAAACGTTTGGACACACCTTCTCATTCAGTGTGTTTTCTTTTTTTTATTGACCATTTACAGATTCTCAATGAAGGCATCAAAACTATGAATGAACACGTGGAGTTATGTACTTGGAGAAAGCACTTATGGACCGCAAAGTGAAGGCAAAGGGGCCAACGAGTGCTAAACACCTCTAGGAACTCCTTCAAGACTGTTGCAAAACCATTTCAAGTGACTACCTGTTCGAGAGAATGCCAAGAGTGTGCAAAGCAGTAATCAGAGCAAAGGGGGGCTATTTTGAAGAGACTATAATATAAAACATGTTTTCAGTTATTTAACCTTTTTTTTTGTTAAGTACATAACTTAAAAATGTGTTCATTAATAGTTTTGATGCCTTCAGTGAGAATCTGCCAATGTAAATGGTCAGGAAAATAAAGGAAACACATTGATTGAGAAGGTGTGTCCAAAACTTTTGGTCTGTACTGTGTGTGTGTGTGTGTGTGTATGTATTCCACTTATCAATAACCATAGCACATAGCACCATGTAATTATTTCTCATATATATATATATATATATATATATATATATATATATATATATATATATATATATATATATATATATATAAAATATTTGTGATACATTATCTTCACTGTAATAAGTAATCTTCTTTATTTGTGCCATAAAAAAAAACATTTTTAGTTTATAAAATTATTATGTAGCAAGCAAAACAAGTCTGAAACAGGCCTTGCGCTGACTGAGCTCATTTACATAAATTTGCAGTGCATGCCATCCATCTGTTTATGACCCCTCAGTTTTTGTCTCTTGCGGTACTTGACAAGTTGGAGTCTGTGACATCTCCAGGAAATTGTGATTATTTGTAGCCATTACGCTCTCCAAATGATGCTCTCCCTCTCCCTTGACACCGCAGATCACAATTTTACTTTTTCGTTTGGAGCATTAGATGGGCATCAGTGGAATAGCAGTGGAGTGATTCAGCAGTGGAGTGATTGAAAAGCACATTTTTGCATGCACCCATGCTTCCTTGACATCATAATGTGAGGTGCCCCTGCTGCTTCGGGTAGCAGGAGATTCTCTGACTGGCTGACGCGGCATCTAATAACCAGCTCACAAAGTAAAACACAATTTTGAAGTAGCTCCTTATTCAAATAGTCAGTTTCACCTTAAATATGGCTCAGCTGGCTGCAATACCCATATTACACCTGTGAATAATAAGCTAACCTTTGTGTTTTCTAAATTCTATCACACCCATATATGCGGGATGTGACTGTGAGATCCTCTTTGTGCCTGCTTGCGGCTGCTGCTGGGCTGCAATCTCACATCTGTCTAAAGGCCGGGTGCTTCCAAATAAAGCACATTTAATTAATTCATAATATTGTCAATCCAAGCTCATTATGTCACAATGAATTTTTCCCAATTTGTGCAAAATCGCAGAAAGCGATTATTAATTTACATTGGGTGATCCTCGGGTTGGAGGATGGGTGTGGATTCTGGAGTGCAAAATTAACAGATGGGAGATGGACAAGAAAAGCACAAAGCCCTATATATGTTTATCTGATTACATTTCAGTATGGGGGTGGTGGCAAAGGGAGTAAATAGTGTCTGCGTTTTTCCAGAAAAAAATTAAATGAGCCCATTGTTTCTTCAGAGTCACGTGTGCCTAAACTAAAAAATATACACAAAGCAACTGCAATGTTTCACATGTTTGGAATCCATGACAGCCAGTGGCGATAATGTTTTAGGGGAGGGGTGAGAAATTCTCAGGCCGGAAAAAGAATGAGAAATGGGAGGTAACCTTTCCCCTTATGACTACATACAGGGCCAAATTCCAGAGCCGACGTCTGAATAGCTGCTCAGGACAGGCAAGGGATCTATTAGTGGATCCTCTAATATTTTTTGTTTTTTAAGTCCTCAGTCTTACCCCACCCAACCTGTCTACAGCCTGCCACACTCAGTTAAGTCAACTGATGTTGACATCGCTGAAGAGTAAGCGGGGGGAGCGGGTGCGCCCATGTGGACTGAAGAGACTGTGTTTACCATGGCGTAGCTGTAGTGAAATGTGGCAAGCTGTAGAGTAATCAGGCAGCATGGGTCAGCAGCATTGAGGGCTGGAGCATCATAGGGTGAGACGAGAGAATGGTTGTGGGTAAAGTGGGTGGTGGGCATCATCCGAGTCAGAAGAAGGTACAGACAATGGAAATCCAAAAGACGTGGTCAAGAAACAATCAGTCTGCGTGGAGCAGTGTCAGTCAAGGTAAGAAGGCTTGTAGCAAAGGAGGAAATCACAATGAGCGCACGTGATTCAATATGGCAACCAGATATTCATGTCCAACACTTCTTCTTCAGGGTGGCCGTCCCCTCGGGTGTTCAGGCACCCCCTGTGGGACCGGTGGAGGAACAGTGACCGTGACACTTGCTCAGGACAAAACAGTGTTAAGTGAGGTGAGTTCATACCACCCCGTGCAACACATATACAGAAACAAACCAAATAAAATACACACTTTCTGTCTGTCTCCTACCTATTTTGTGAAAAAGTTCTGGCAGTTGAACCTCCACTTTCTCCCTCTGGAACAGGTGATATTCTGCCTGTTCACATATGGGTGGGATCAGGTTAAACTGTCGTGCCACAGAGTACGCCTCCTGCAGGACACAGAATAGCATAACATCAGACAACCCCCATCCAAACACAATAAAGGATTTTCACTCTGTGACATGAAATGTTAGCATGTTGCTAGCATGGGGCTGAGCATGCCCAGTGTCTGTGCCCTTTAAATTATTTTTCATTTATTATATATGAGGTACTTAACAACCTCTTAAATCAGATAATGCAGCTAACATAACACTAACAATTCTAACAAACTGAAGATATATTCCCTTCAATGAAAACAAATAATAAACAGTAGTATAACACTAAACACATATAAGCAATCAGTGAACACTTCACAAAAAAATCAACACTGCAAACAATATTTTCCTGACCAATGCAATGTATGTAGTATGTAGTATGCTCTTCTGACTGATCTACATATCTCTATCATGACATCTATAATTATATTTTTCTCATATAGATGATGACCATAGACTTTACATCACCATGTAAAAACTAATTACCCAATTGTATTGGAGAATACAGAGGTAGGAATTCCATTGTCATATTTTGCGGTGCCACAAACTATTCCCTTACTGCAGCTTTGTGATGGAATGGAAGGTAAATGAGTTGTATTGTTCCTCAGCATTGTTCATGAACAATCACTGCTTCTAGCTCTGCAGTGAACATCTTGCCATACCGAACAACTACAGACAAATTTGTCATGTTCAATAATGCAGTAAAACATAACAGTGCATTTAAATTACAGCAATGTTTAAACTGCATGTTGAAATTGATGCAACACACAAAATTAAATAGTAGGTGTCACCGTTAGACCAGCCTCAGTGACAGTGGCTGTAATCTTGGTCATCTTTGTCCTTTTTCTCCACATCTTGCATTTGATCCATTTTGAGTTTAAAACTAAATCAAATCACCACAATCTTTTATTATCGATTAGCAGCTTTTGAGTGGTTTAGAGTTGTAAGTTTGGGATTGAGATTTACAGATTGCAGTCATCTTGTAGTAAATTGCTTGACAAGACACTCAAATGTGATTTTGGTGTTACAAATGATTACTGTGACTAGTGTTTTGTAAATTGAGCAATAAAAAGTGTGGTGCAAGCAATTATAAGTTCTTTTTTTCAGAATGTTTGCTGTTTTGCTCATATTTATTCACAATTGACAACATGGACTAGTGGTTTGGTCAATGTTAAGCATCATTAACATAAGAAACTGCAAATATATCATACTCCTCTGGTCAATGTGGGACAGCATCAGGCTGAGCACACATCCAATTTAGTTACACCAGAGTCACCAGAGAAAAAAATATTTCATCAACATTCCCCACAGGCCCAGCAAATCATGAAGACCTACCATGATCTCCACTGAACTCCAGCGAGATGTGCCCCAGTACAAGGCCAAACCCTGGTTAATCACATGGGTCATGGCGCGCACTGTCTCTGCAAAGAGAAACCGAAGTCCCAGGTTGGAAGAGAGAAAGAAGACAAAGATATCTAAACTAAGAGAGGTGATTAATGACAATATTGGTTAAGAAAGGACAAGTGGAAAGAGCAGTTTCAACTGGGAAATACAAAAAAGGACTGTCAGGTCTCCAGCTCTGTGACTGTTACAGATGCTTAGACACTTCATACTGCACAATCCTGATGCTTTACTTTTTTTAATAAGGTAAGGCTCTTCTGACCAGTTTAATGATTTACTTGGTTGGATTATATTATTATAGTATAGTTGTAGAAAAATAATCCAACAAAACAAACATTTTACGGGTGGATTTAAAGTGTGACTTTTTGCAAAGACCTCAATGTATTAGATAATGAACAGTTTTTTGTGTATAAAGTAGGGCTGACAAAGCTAACGCGTCAATAAAGCGTCAAAAAATTATTTTAGAAATCTCCCGGGCCAGATGGATTCCCAATTGAGTTTTATAAAGTTTTTTTCAGCCAAGCTGACCCCTCTTTTAAATAAAGTTTTTGAGGAAATTCTCTCCCAAAAGAAACTGCCCTGTACAATGACCCAGGCAGTCATAGTGGTCTTACTAAAAAAAGATAAGGACCCACGTAAATGTGGTTCATACCGGCCAATAAGTCTCCTTCCATGCGATTATAAAATTCTTTCAAAGGTCCTGTCCTGCCGCCTGGATTCAGTGATACTTAAAATAATTGACTCGGACCAAACAGGTTTTATACCAGGCAGGCAATCATTCTTTAATATGCGCCGTTTGTTCAATATATTATATTCTTCACACTCTACTCTCCAGCCTGAAATTGTTATCTCTTTAGATGCCGAAAAGGCGTTTGACCGGGTTGAGTGGTACTATTTATTTGAGGTCTTGGAAAGATTGGTTTTGGTCCGACATTTATATCATGGGTTAAAATAATGTATAATTCACCACTGGCCTCTGTACGAACTAACTCTGTAATATCAGATTATTTCCCTTTGCATCGTGGTACAAGACAGGGTTGCTGTCTGTCACCTTTCCTTTTTGACTTAGCTATAGAGCCTTTGGCGATTGCCCTTAGAAAAGAGGAGAGGATTACAGGTGTAACCAGGTTCAACAAAACTCATAAGGTGTCACTCTATGCAGATGACCTTCTAATATATTTGTCTAACCCTTTAGAATCTATACCAGTCCTCATGGAACTATTACGGTCATATAGTTTAATTTCAGGCTATAAACTGAATTTTTCTAAAAGCACCATTTTGCAGGTTAATCAGTTAGCAATGTCACTGGATCTTAGTTCTTTTCCATTTAAGCAGGTTGTGGAATTTACTTATTTGGGAATTAATGTCCCCCGTTGTTATAAGGACCTTTAAGCACACAATTTTAAAACTCTACTTGAGCGTACAAAAAACGATTTCTCACTGTCACGACTACGGACTTACGGGGGAAGGAAGCGCAGAGGTCTGACATGCTGGGAAGGGGGTTTTATTATAAACAATAAAGAAATACAAATAAACAATGGCGCGGTGGCCGAAAACGATTTAACTTAAATACAGATAAACTAAAACTAACCCGTAGGCGTGTGGCGATTGCCAGAACTCAAATTATAAGCAGTGTTACCAACTGAAGTTCACGAAAATGCCAGCGACCCCGAACGGGCGGAAACTTCCGGCATTTATGGGGTGGCAGGATTAAATTCCGGTGTGGAGGCCAGCTGCAGGCAATCCTGACAGAGCCCCCCCTCCAAGGGCTACGTCCTCGGAGCCCCAACAGTACCATCAGTGGAGGCGGCGGGGCGGACGGCGGCAACCACAGGGCTCCTGCCCTGCTGTATCCTCCCCTTGGAGGACCCGGTCCCTCGGGCTGGCTCCCCGGCGTGGTCAGGCGTGGCGGCCCCGGTCCCTCGGGCTGGCTCCCCGGCGTGGTCAGGCGTGGCGGCCCCGGTCCCTCGGGCTGGCTCCCCGGCGTGGTCAGGCGTGGCGGCCCCGGTCCCTCGGGCTGGCTCCCCGGCGTGGTCAGGCGTGGCGGCCCCGGTCCCTCGGGCTGGCTCCCCGGCGTGGTCAGGCGTGGCGGCCCCGGTGCCTCGGCCTGGCTCCCCGGCGTGGTCCCGCTTGGCGGCCCCGGACCCTCGGCCTGGCTCCCCGGCGTGGTCCCGCTTGGCGGCCCCGGACCCTCGGCCTGGCTCCCCGGCGTGGTCCCGCTTGGCGGCCCCGGACCCTCGGCCTGGCTCCCCGGCGTGGTCCCGCATGGCGGCCCCGGACCCTCGGCCTGGCTCCCCGGCGTGGTCCCGCATGGCGGCCCCGGACTCCCGTACCTGCACACAATAATCAGGGCCGATCCATCTGGGAACGTGTGGGCCCTGTCTCCACATGTCCCCTCTGACACGTCTTGTGTCACCCCCTGCACCGCGCAGGGAGATTGTCCCAGAGCCTCCGGCGACTGTTCCAGGCACCCCAGGCTGGTGCCTTCTGGGACTATGCAGCCCCTCTCGCTGCACGGCCCTGGTGCCAAGGGGGGGGCATTGCCAGACCATCCGGCTAGCCCCTTCTGCGTCCGTTGGGACAAGCAGGCCCTCTTCCTGCCTGTCCCAGCTGGGTCCTCATGCCTACCCGGGGGCTCTATGGCGCTCCACCCCTCTGGAGGCAGACGCAGGCCCATGCCTGGCCCGCCCTCCTCACTGGCTACCGGAGGACCCAGCTCCATCGCTTCCCCACCTCCCCTCCCCTCAGGAGGAGTCCCCAACCCGAACTGCACCCCCCCAAAAAATTCTTTGGGGGAGCACCCCCCCCGGCTGGACTTAGGGGTACCTTGGGGCTTGTCCACCTCGCCTTGGACCAGCACATTCGGGTCAGGAACCTCCTCCCTGGGGTTCGGCTCCGCGGCTGGGTCGCCATCTGGTGGACACAAAGAGGGGAAGTGGGGGCGACATACGGACACATATGCCACGCACACACACACAGACAGAGACAGACAGAAGAGAGGGTCGTCTGGCTCCCTCTCTGGGCTCTCCGGGACCTCCTCAGGGGGCACAGCCAGGATCTCGGGAGGAGCCACCTTCTCGTCGCCCACCAGTGCTGGGTCTTCTTGCCCCGGATCCTGACTGGCACTGGATGTGGTGGAGGGGCAGAGTTCGATCCCTGGCTCAGGCCGATCAAACTCCGCCCTCAGTCTCTGTTGGAAGTCCCGAAAACTCCTGTCTGTCTCTCCCTGCTGCCAGAGGGTTGTGCTCCAGCCCCATGCTGATCCAGTCAGACACGTGAGGATGGTAGTGATCTCGTCTGTGTCTGCTGCCCCACTGAAGGGTCCCGGGACATTTGGGCTGTCCCACACGGGGCTGGGCACGTCGCTGGAGATGGTGGTAGGTGTGTGGTGTGGAGGGGGGTGGACGTCTTCTCCAGCAGGTGTGGACGCTGGTGCTGCGCTGCCATTTCGCTGGGGAACGTCCGGGCAGAGGGAATGCGGGTCGGCGACTGGAGCAGGAATGGAGGATTCCCTGCGAGGCAGTCCCGGCAGCGCAGTTGCTGGCTGGCGACCTCCCGTCGCCCTCTTCCACCAGCTTTCCTCACACTGCTGGGAGGGACGTGGGTCTCCACGGACCTCGTGACGATCCTGGATGGGCGCAATGGGCGGAGCCATCCCGGCACCGACTGCCCAAACGGCGTCATCCTGGTCGTCGTCCGTGTCAACCTCGTACCCCCGGAAGTCACATGGGTCATCACGGACGCCGCGATGATCTCGGACGCGCACGCTGGGCGGAGCCATCCCGGCACCGACCGCCCACCGAAATTCCACGTCATCATCGCTTTCGTCATCCGTGTCCTCCCACCGGTGACTCCGAGGGTCGTCCACCCTGCGGACATCCTGGACCCATGGCGCGATAAGCTCCCATGGGCAGTACTCTGGCCATTCGGGCTGGAGGCTGCCCACCTCCTCGCTGGAGGAACGCCGCCGTTGTTGTTGCCGCTTCTCACCCCCCTGGAAGTGACGTGGGTCCCCACGGACCTTGCGACGATCGTAGACTGGCGCGATGGGCGGAGCCCAACTCTCGTCTCCCGTGCTCTCGTCGTCGTCCGTGTCGTCCCAGTCCACGGGGAGCCTTGCCAGCAGAGCGCAGAGTTCTTGGCTCGACATGGCGAAGATCGTGGGGGTCGCATCTATTGCGCTCGCTGCCCACGTCACTTCCTCGCTGCTGCCGACGCCAACGTCCTCGCTCCGCCCACTCACCCGCCGACGTTGTCGCTTCCGGGTTTCGCGGAGTTTCCCGGGGGTGACGTCATCACGCGGCGCCGCGTACCACGGCTTCTCGGGGAGAAAACGCTCCACCAGAACGGGCGGCGCGTCTCTCCCCTGCCGTCCGCGTTCGCCGCGCCGGGCTGCGTCCTTCGCGTCGTTTCTTCTCCTCTGCTTTCCACCTCTGCGCTTTTGGGTGGGTCGCTGGCATTCTGTCACGACTACGGACTTACGGGGGAAGGAAGCGCAGAGGTCTGACATGCTGGGAAGGGGGTTTTATTATAAACAATAAAGAAATACAAATAAACAATGGCGCGGTGGCCGAAAACGATTTAACTTAAATACAGATAAACTAAAACTAACCCGTAGGCGTGTGGCGATTGCCAGAACTCAAATTATAAGCAGTGTTACCAACTGAAGTTCACGAAAATGCCAGCGACCCCGAACGGGCGGAAACTTCCGGCATTTATGGGGTGGCAGGATTAAATTCCGGTGTGGAGGCCAGCTGCAGGCAATCCTGACACTCACGATGGTCTTCATTGCCCATTTCTTTGGCTGGAAGAGTGAATACCATTAAGATGGTAGTCCTACCACGCTTTCTGTATTTATTCCAAATGATTCCTATTTTCCTACCCAAGTCTGTCTTCAAGGAGTTAGGCTCTTTGATTTCTTCATTTGTGTGGAATAAATCTGTCCCGTGGATGAGGAATATTTTCCTTGAAATGCCTAAAGCAGCAGGTGGTATGGGTTTGCCAAACTTCATGTATTACTATTGGGCAGCAAACATAAGTAAATTAATATACTGGATCTTTGCGTGGCGTGATAATCCTGGCCCTGCTTGGGCAGACATGGAATTGCGAGGAGATTCAGGGCTTTGTCCTATTTCCTTAATGAGCGCTCCTACATCCATGCAGCCGTACTCACGCCTCCTTAATCCTGTAGTAAAACACTCACTTAAGATTTGGCTCCAGTTTAGGAAACATTTTCGTATAAAGCAACTAAGCTTATTTTCTCCCCTTCTGAATAACCATCTTTTCTTACCGTCCCAAACGGATGCAGCATTTCAAACCGGGCACAACAATGGCTTGATCTTTATCAAAGACCTCTTTGCTGAAGGAACGCTTATGACATTCGAAACATTGCAAAAAAGTTACAATATTCCCAAATCTCATTTCTATAGATTCCTACAGATTAGAAGTTTTGTGAGCAAACACTTTAGATCTTTACATTCACCGGCTAATTCACCTGCAGATGAAGTTCTTGCTCTGAACCCCTTTATGAGAGGCAATATATCAAAATTATATACTCTGATCCAGAACATTTATTCACCCTCATGGGAGAAAACTAAAGTGGCATGGGAACAGGATCTTAACATTGTAGTTACGGGTGAGAGCTGGCAACAGTGCCTAGAAGCTATTCATACCTCCTCGGTCTGTATAAGACAATGTTTGATCCAGTTTAAAGTACTACATCGCCTACACTACTCATTAGATAAACTAGCAAAAATGTTTCCTAATACCAGCTCGGAGTGCCTACGATGTCACCAAGGGCCAGCTACTTTAGGCCACATGTTCTGGAACTGCCAGTCATTGTACAACTTCTGGGAAAATATTTGCATAGTCTTGTCATCTTTATGTAATAGAACGATTGAACCTACACCATACATTTCTATTTTTGGGATCCCCCCTCCAGATATAATTCTTACGAAATCTCAGGCCAAGGTGGTAGCTTTTGCCTCATTAATGACCAGAAGACTTGTTCTTCTGCTGTGGAAATCAGACAAGCCCCCCTCTTTCAATAGTTGGATTAAGGAAATGCTCTCCATGTTGCAGTTGGAAAAACTGCGATGCAATCAAGCTAATCGTCAGGAAAAGTTCAAGGAGATATGGTCACCATTTATTGATTATGTTAAATCATCCAGTTTAAGTCCAGCATAGACATGTTATTTCTTAATGCATATACAAAATAAATTACTATAACACTGAGAGGAGACAGCTTCCCTTCCCCCCTTTTTTTTTTTTTTTGATTTTGTTTTGTTTTTTGTTTATTTTTTTTATTTTTTATTTTTTTTTATTTATTTATCTCTCTTCTTGCTGTTTGATGGGTGGGTCTGAGGGTGGGGGGTGGATATTGGTCAACAGCTGTTATTTGTTTGTTGTTGAAAAAAATATTTTAGAGGCGGCAATTTTTTTTTCTGACACACGATTAACAATCTATCATTATCTCCCTCTGCACAGCATGCAGTTTTCCTAGGCTGGTGTATCAGAAAGCTATGCAAAAGACCTGTAATTGGAAAGTTTATATCCAAAGTAATGGTGGGTAATATGACGACATGAGATCGTGAAGACAATCTATGTGTTGATGAAATCAGAGAGATCATAGTAACGTCTATATAGACAACATTCTATCTATCTATTGCAGTTCTATGCGCTTTCTACATTTTTTTCCCGCAGCCAAATTGCGCTTATTGTTATACTGCTTAATGGCTGCCTTAAAGAAACAACACTAAACCAACCAAAGTGAACTATGGCGCGCCTAAGTCATGCGCTGCAACATTCTTAGCTTTAAATAAACATGTTGGCAAAATTGCACAAACTAATTAAAATATGTTCAAAAATGTTCTTTAGACTATTTTTACAAAAGAAAATAGATTGGTTGTGCTGTTCAGTAAATTGCTAAATATTTGTAAGCATCTATAGTTCCAAATCAAAGTCATAATTTTAACTAAAATATGAACTATGCAATCACCAGTCTACCGGTTTTGAGTCAAAAATACCACTTTCTAGCCAAGTACATATCTGATGAAGACAGAACTCTTCAACCTTGCCAAACGCAGACCACACTGGATATTTTCCACGGAGACAAATGGACAACTCTACAAGCAAAGAGACAGATGGGTAGCTACAGCTTGCAGACCAATTTACATTGTGGAGGACGAAGGTCTACATCAGGGATTACTGAACATCAATCAGTAATCACAGTTATCTTAAAATTTTAATTCTGCATTCAAATTCCATTCATATTTTATTACAGATTTAGTTTAAATGTAATTTTTATGTTTTTTTTTCATTGTAATTTTAAAAATGACTATTGACTGTCATTATAACTGTCACACATAAGATTAGTCGTGATTAAATATTTTAACCCACTGACAGCCCTGGTATAAAGACAATGCATTAGTGAAAAAATAATGTTTCCTTCACCTTTCGTTTATGAAACCTTGAAACACATTTTGGTAACGCTGACAATTTTTAAACAATATTTGTTTAACAATTTTTTTCTATACCTTTTTGTTTTTATTTACCTTTTAATTTCATATATCCAGCTTCATATAACCAGCTACTTAATACTTCATATGTGAGTGTCACATTAATCATATCGTATCATAACTTATAAAGGTAACACTGACTGAACACTCAACTCTGGTCAACTGGATATTTCTTATGAAGAAGAAACATTTCGTTACAAAGCAGATCATGCATGCTGCAAGACAGAAAATGAGCTGAATGTGTACTGAAATGATTCATGCTGATATTACATGGTGAAGCAAATTATGCACAATCAAACTGCAAGAACATGACTGAGGTGTCAGTCACCTTGCAATCTCATTGAAACAACAAGGCCATGTAGCAGTATCTTTGGGCAACATCCCTTTAGATCCAAGATTTTTTCACCCCATTCCCCTTTGTAGTTCCCCATGATGCCAAATGCTATTATGTGAATCTGTGAAAACTGTGGCCTCTCTGCTGTGCTCCTATGATGTCTAGGATCTTTATAACATCTTATTAATTTTCTCTGCCACTTTTTCTCAGTGCAACTAGTCCCAGTTTTTAAGTGTTACGTCCCTGGACGTATGCTCCCACGTGTTCTGTGTGGCTGGCCGTGTTTTTGTGTCCTGTCTGTTTTAGGTTGACTTTGTGGGAGGAGTTGAAGCCTACCAGCTCCACCTACCATCTGCCTATTGGTCACCTCCACCTATATAAAGAGACTTTGGATGGTGTTCGGGAGGTCCGCAGGGTCTACTCGGCCCTTACTCTTTTGGGAGGTCCCCAAGGTCCACGGAGATCTGCAAAGACCCATTGTTGTTAGCCTTTTAGCTTAATGTGCCCTTTTTGTTAACTTGTGTGTGTTTGAGTTATCCCCTCTGGACCACCCCTTCCTTTAGGCTGTTTTGATGTTGGTTAGCTGTCCTGAGTCTGCTGTTCTATTGTACCTGTTAGCACCCTGTAAATAAAAGCACTGTTTGTATGCTTGGTTTGTTTATGTGTGTAACAGTGGACTTCCTCCTCTCCACACCCTTGTTGCGTTTCTAAGACCCCTAGACCTGGGAACGTGACATTAAGATACATTCATTTCAGGGATTAAACTTCATATTTTGTAGATGTGTGTGTGTGTGTGTGTGTGTGTCCTTTTATAAGCAATTACTCATTATTTTTTTAATATTATATTTTCCCCATTGACATAACATGGGCCATTTTAGAATCACTTTTATTTTGTCTATATTCATTGCATGTTCATGTAATTCACATCACTTTAACATAGTGACATACTCTTCCAATTCTGTTATTTTGTTTACACCAATCTGTTCAGGATTTATTTGTTACCATTGAAGTGAATATGTCATGATCCAGTCCAGCAGGGGCTACTCCGGGTTCGGACTTCAGACCAGAGTTTCATGTTCGTCCTGTGACATTATTTCAATTGTGCTTGCTGGACCGTGCCACAGCCAGGTTTAAGCTATGATGCTGTGATGTGGTTAGGATTAATGTTAGTGGCTAGTCATATCATTGTAAAAAACACATTTAGTCCCAAATGCACATTAGTAAACGTTCATTTAGTAAACATTCTTGAATTGCAACATTAATTGCTTTCGCCACATAAGATTCCCTGCAATGGTTCGCCAGTCATAAGCTTCCCCTGGGGTTAAGAGCTGCTATAATGGTTCGCGAAAAGTTTCTGATCTTTTGTCAGCAATAAAATGCTCTGTTGTGCTTTATTAAATATTATTCTTATAAATAAAGGTGATCATGATGTTACATCATAACATTTATGAAATAATGACTTCAGTACAACCCACTCTTGCTGTCTGACCACAGATTTCACCATTTGTCTATCCAGCCTGAATGTAGCAACGGAGTCTGTGAGCTGAAAGTTGACTTGTTAAATGTTAGATCCCTTACATCCTAAACTGTATATATTTGAACATGCTTAATTAATCAATACAGGGGGTCTTCTGCCTTACTAGAAGAAATTACTGTGGGAGGACAATTTGAGCTTGATGAGCCTTCCTGCAGTGTTGGCGCCCCAGCACGACCCCTTCTACTGCTGTCCCTTCAGAGGCACTGGCTGCTCCACCGCCGGCTCACCCACCATGATCTGAACTCATCTGATACTCCACAGAAACAATAAGGTTGTATCCAGACTAGCACCTCAATGTCAAGCCCTGCTTTCTTCTGTCCTTCCAATTGTCACAGGGTTGGCTGCTACAACAGTAGCACTCTCACTGTCCCAGCCTCATCTCACCAGGCCCCAACTCCTTCCATTCTGGTGGTGCCAGATGACCACAAATTGTTGTTATTGTTGTATCTCTGTGACCTTCCCCTTCCTGTCTCCCAAAAGGAAAGGAGAAGCTCTTTTCAAACACTCCAGACATGAGTACGGTCATGGGCGAAGACAGTGGTTGGCAACATCTGGGTCAGAAGAAATTACAGGCAGGGGCAATTTAAAAAATGCCGACCCTGGCCTTGTCCCTTTGGACTGTTCCCTTGGGCATCTGCACGCCCCATGTGAGTCTGGTGGCAGGACAGCGGCCATGACAGACACAAACCGGGCCACCTTGGAGTGATCTTGTTGTTGGATATGTGCAGTCCAGTGATGAAATCCAAGGAGACATGGGACCAGTTTTTGTGGGGGCTGGGCAAGAGCAGGAGAAGGCCTTGGGGCAGCTCTTTGTGTCTGCCTTGTGGGCTGTGCAAGTGGTGCAGGCGGCCACAACCTCTGAAAGAAAGTGAAAGCGAACCGATTGTCATTGTGAAACACTGTAGCATAGTACACAGTCCACACAACAAAATATGTACTCTGATTTTAACCCGTCACCCTTAGTGACCAGTGGGCAGCCATGAATGGTGCAGTGTGTGGGGACGGTACTTTGCTCAGTGGCACTCTAATGGCACCTTGGCAGTTCAGGATTTAAACCCACAACCTTCAGACTACGGGTCAAATTCCTTACCCGTTAGGCCATCACTGCCCCATGGTGGAGGAGTGGCGTCTGTGACTCTGTGACACCAGAAAGTCAGTTGAGCTTTTGGGTTCGGTGGCAGCTGGGGTGACTGGCTAAGAAGTTGTGGTGGTCTGGGCATTGTCCGTGATGACCACCTGGAGGAGAGACCATTGCATTGGAGCAAGGATGCAGGGAGCAGGGAGAATGGGCTCAGTGCAGATGTCTTTGTCCCAGGTGTACTGACGGGACAAGGCATTTGCCTTGGTGTTGCGAGAGCTGGGGAGGTAGGAAAGAGGCATTCTATGCTGTGACGACAGGAGAAGAGGACTCAGGGGTGGAGTTTGTGGTTTGTGGGGATCTGTTGTGACAGGACTGCTCCCACGGCCAGGCTTGATGCATATACCTCTACTGTGAAGGGCAGTTGTAGACTGGGTGCATCAGGATGGGGGCTTTGGGGGCTTTTTGAGTGCATGCTAGGCATCAGGGTTCCAGGTGAGGCATGTGGGCTTCTCTTTGAGCAGAGTGATCATGGGCTGTGCTACCTGGCTGTAATTATAAATACAACTGTGGCAGATATTCGTAATGCCTAGGAATTGTTGGAGCTGGCGCATGGTCATTGGCACGGCCAGTCGTTCACAGCAGTGGACTTGGCAGGGTTCATGGCTACCCTGTAGACTTAGTCTGAAGTCCAGGAAGGAGTTTTTCAGTGGCATGGAATGTGCTCTTCTCCAGTTCACGAGTAGGCACTGGAGGATGGTGTAGGCACTCAGGTCTGGTCTATGGAAGCAATGAGGGTGATGACGCTGTCCACAAAGATGCCCCAATCTCGCTTGACCATATCATCCTTCACAGTCTCGTGTAGGAGGTGGCAGGGAAAGCAGCATTATTCCAGAGACTGTCGTTGGCAAGTGAGCAAAACTTGCTCTGGATGCTCTGGTTTCCCTGCCTCAGGTTCATCTTTATACATTCCTGGAAGATGGAGACTGAGCAGCAGACCGGTGTCATGCTGCTCCAGGAGCAGTGTAGAATAATCAGACGGCGTGAATTAGCAACATCGAGGGTTGGTGCATCAGAGGGCGAGCATGTAGTCTGCAACATCTGGGTGAGAAGACTGTACAGGCAGTATCCATCCAAAAGACAGGAACATCACGATGAGTGTGCTGCATTCAAGATGGCTACCAGATCTTTAATTCCAATTATCTTCGATGAGTAAAATGTGGAAAAAGTGATGTGCTGTGAATACTTTCTGGATGCACTGTACAATGCTGACTCTACAGAACACACTTGGTCATAAGTTAGCATTGAAGCTGTACAGACGCATTACCTGCATGTAGTAACAAATAGGGGGACACTTATGATTTATTCATTGCACGTCTTACCTGTGAACTTTTTATTTAAAGTGGGTTAACAACCAGGTTTCAGCATTCAAGTCTGGAAAAAGCTGTTTAAAAATTTAAAAGTTGTTTTTTTAAGTGTGTGAGTGTGAATTGAGTAGATAATTGTTTTTTTTCATCTGTTTTGGTAAATTTCTGTGAATAAAATCCATCAAAAGTACTCAGTATGCAGCTTTGATTTTAATGTCCCTGCATTGTAAAGATCATGCGTGTGTTTAAAGAAACATTGTTGTGAATGAGATGTTGACAATTTTTTTTTGGTAAAATTTTTATTTGCTTTTACCTCTTATTTGTTTATTTTCTATTTTATGTGTATTTCATTCTTGGTGAAAACAGCTACGTCTTTCTTTTGTTCTTCTGTATGGTACTTTGTAACAATGTAAGCAAGTTTGAGCTTGGAAGTTTGATCATTCATCCAACATTCATTCACCTTAACTGAGATTCACACATGAAAAACACAGGCGAGGAAAACAACTACAAGGATAGAAAAAGGGTGCAGAACTTTTATCAAAGTATTATTTAAAAACTGCTTTAACGCATACTCTCTTAAACCCACAGCAATTTATGGGCCCTTAGAAAGGAGTGGAAATCAGCACCATAAAATGCTTTTTGGAGACAAATGTTTGAGGTTGGCCATGAAGTGACCGTGTACCTTCTATGATGAATATTCGGGATTTTGAGGTGTTAAATGGATCTCCTGGTGACAAAAACAAAAAAATATTGTGAACATGTTACAAACATCTAAAGGATGTGGAATGACAGTGCAAACAAAAGTAGAGCACACTGTGCTGTACAGCTATTTCCCCATGCACTGTGATCATAGTGAATCCAGAAACAAGGTGTGGTGCATGTTTCTGAAAGAGGGGGTGGTGTGATGAAGAACTTTCTTTCTCTGACCATTATCAGGGAATACAATGTGATAGTATCTCAACAATTCCCCACAAAACTGCCAGACCCAGCTCTTACCTTCCATGGTTGTGATGGGGTCTGGTCTGTTGGCAAACACCACATCAACATACTCCAGCTGTAGTCTCTCAAGAGAAGCTCTTAAACCTGTCATAGACAAATCAAGTTCACAAACAGCTCAGCATAATACAAAACACCAAGTAAAAGAAAATAAAAAGTTCAAATAGTTATCAATCGTGATTATCCCTGCTGTGTCTCTCCTGGATGAATATGTATAGATGTTCTCTGTATAGGTGTTCTCATCAGAGGTTAAATATCTTATGTTTTAATACAAGGTTCTTTTCAATAAGAAGCTTCTACAATTATGAGTACAAAGCCAATCATTTTGTAAATTCTTGGATCACTGTGAGCCATTATGGAACATCCCTAGAAACCAGCTGGTGAAAGCACAATCTGGCCATGTACCATCTGCCTATAAAACAGCCAGGGTTCTTCCAATCCTAAAGAAACCTTTACAAAGTATTTTTGTTCTTTACAAAGTATTTAATAATTTGTTGAATGTGTTGACAACAAAATCACACAAAAATTATTGATGGAAATCAAATTTATAAACCCATGGAGGTCTGGATTTGGAGTCACATTCAAAATTAAAGTGGAAAAATAGACTACAGTGTGATCCAACTTTAAACAAGTCCTTAAAACAAGTCAAAATGAGTGCCTGTGCCTGTGTGACCTCCCTACAATGCCTGGACATGCTCCTGTTGGAGTTGCATATGGTTGCATATGGGATCCTGAGGGATCCCCTCCCAGACCTGGATTAAAGCATCCGCCAACTCCTGGTGCAATGTGGCGTTGGTGGATGGAGTGAGACAAATTCTGTAGAATAGGCAGGCCAGTCCATAGCATCAATGTTTTCATCTTGCAGGAACTGCTGACAGACCCTGGCCAACCGCACCAGCATATGGTCTCACAAGGCGTCTAAGTATCTCATCTCAATACCTAATGGCAGTAAGGCTACCTCTGACGAGCATACAAAAGGTTGTGTGGCCACCCAAAGAAATGCTACCCCATATCATTACTGACCTACTGCCAAACCACTCATGCTAAAGGATGATGCAGGCGGCAGAACGTTCACCTGTGCATGTCCAGACTCTTTCACTTCTGTCACATGTGCTCAGTGTAAACCTGCTTTCATCTGTGAAGAGCACAGGGTGCCAATGGTGAATTTGAAAATCTTAGTTCTTCTCTGGCAAATGCCAAACGTGTTGCACAGTTTTGGGCTGTAAGCACAACCCCCACCTGTGGACATTGGGCCCTCATACTATCCTCATGGAGTCAGTTTTTAACCTTTTGAGCAGACACATTCACATTTGTGGCCTGCTGGAGGTCATTATGAAGGGCTCTGGCAGTGCTAGCTTGTCTCCTGGTAGCGCCTCCATGCTCTGAACACTACGCTGACAGATACAGCAAACCTTTTTACCACAGCTCGCATTGATGTGCCATCCTAGACGAGTTGCACTACCTGAGCCACTTGTGTGGGTTGTAGACTGCATAGGAACTAAGAAGTGGTCTGTGGTCACCACCTGCAGATCCACTCCTTTACTGGGGATTTCTGGCTAATTCCCTATATTTTCCTCTTGTTGTCTATTCCATTTGCTCAACAGTATGTGAAATTCATTGTCAACTACTGTTGCTTCCTAAGTGGACAGTTTGATTTCATAGAAGTGTGATTGACTTGGAGTTAACATTGTGTGTTCCTTTTATTTAGATGTATGAAATCCAATGCAAGAAACTATTTGCTTATCTGGTATTAGGTTCTGAATATAAATATTAAGAACAGATTTTTTTCAACTAGTGTATGTTTCTGTCAGTTGCCACTGTTGTTACAATTCTGTTTAATGCTACTGATTGTTACCTGTTTGGCCTACATATACTGAAGTATTTCTGCCAATGAACTGACTGAGTGTTTATGTGAGGAATCTCACTAAAGAAATATTCCCAACACTGGGATTTTTTTGTATAATCAGTTTAGTATAATCTTGTTCACCTTCAATTATGTGTTTTCTTGACAGTCCCCGTTCGGTTTCTGCTCTGCAACACATTAAGAAGAGAAAAAAGACATAGTAGTGATCAGTGGTGGAGGAAGTACTGAAGCTTAGTACTTAAGTAAAAGTACAAGTAACCTGCAAAATATGTACTCAAGTAAAAGTAGAAGTGCTACATCAACAATCTTACTTAAGTAAAAGTCCTAAGTACTTACTTTTAAATTTACTTTAAAGTATTATTTTTAAGTAAAAGTACTGACACAATGGTTTGTCTCAACATCTCATTTACATTTGCAGAGCGACTTACAATCAGTAGTTACAGGGACAGTCTCCCCCTGGAGCAACTAAGGGTTAAGTGTCTTGCTCAGGGACACAATGCAGGTAAGTGGTATTTGAACCTGGGTCTCCTGGTCCATAGGCGAGTGTGTTACCCACTAGGCTACTACCATTTTGTAAATGCATAGTACATATACTGACTTATGCCTGTACTGATGTCATTGCTCATAATAATTATGTCACGTCCATGCGGGCATGACGCGGCGGGTGAACGGAGAGGAGGACGAAGAGTGACGAGAAGACGTGGAATGAAGGACGCTTTCACCTGACATCACGAAACCGGGGTTTAATTGTGAATCACAAGACAGGGGAGACATCCGAGACGTAGACACTGGTGAACACGGAACATAACGTTAAAGACCTGACAGCGGACAGAAACGAACAGGGCAGCTTTATACATTTGACACAGGTGAAAACGATTAGGGAACATTACACATGACAACAATGAAACTCCGGTCCGGATCCTGGACCGGAGTAACCCCCATTTCGGACCGGATCCTGACAAATTACAAGCAATTATATGTTTATTGGAAAGTTTGGTGTGCTTATTGTGCGTGCACTTTGCAATACTGTGTGTACCTTAGAATTATGTGGATGACAAGTTATCTACTATGTATGACAGATAGAAGGAGAAGACTGAAGGAGGTTCAGATAGAAGGACGTTGTATTGAAAATGTTAAAAAATAAAAAAAAATAAAGAACGAACGTGAACTAGTTCATTTTTTGAGCTGTGAACTTGGTTTTAAAATGTTTTAAAAATTAACTATGAACGTGAAATAGTTATTTTTCAGTGTGAACTGGCACAACACTGAGCTGGACATTATGCTAGCAAAGACAAT
Source organism: Denticeps clupeoides (assembly GCF_900700375.1). NCBI lineage: Eukaryota > Metazoa > Chordata > Actinopteri > Clupeiformes > Denticipitidae > Denticeps > Denticeps clupeoides. Next base: position 21,869,038 of record NC_041716.1, read on the forward strand.
ACGCTATCTTCTCTGAGCTAATAAACAAGTTTTATCCTACCACCGTGTTAAAAAAAAAATAATGAAGCTACACTGGTAAGATTTTTATACCATTTCTGTATATAGCATACATTTCGCTAGATAATAGTATGATAACATGTCATAACATACCCAAAAGCATAGCATACCATAGCATAGCTTACCTCTATATGTTTTTTCAAATTTGAAGGGGAGTTTTTAAATGGCAACAATTATTTTTGGGATGCAAAGAAATCGCAAGGCTCTGGGTCCATGTTGAATGTCTCGTCTTCTTGAAATCAAGCCGGTCTACCAGCTCGTGCTGCTAACTGACGCGCTCTGCCATCATTGGAGCTAATAAAGCCTGATTGGTAGGAAATGGCAAACAACGCCAGAACGCAATAGGCTAACTATTTTTTCATGCAAGATTTTGAGGAAATTGTGTTCAGAAAATGTAATGAGTAATGGCATAAATTGTAGAAATGTAGTGGAGTAGAAAGTACAGATAATTGCTGCAAAATGTAATGGAGTAAAATAAAAAGTATGCATTATTATTTTTACTTAAGTAAAGTACAGATACGTAAAAATGTACTTAAGTACAGTAACGAAGTACAAATACTTTGTTACATTCCACCACTGGTAGTGATGTTATTACCCCCATTCAGCCACCCACACACACTAGGACACACACAGAGGCTCACATACTTTCCTCCCCAGTAGATCTTGGTTGTGATGACCAAACTGGAACGTCTGCAAGGAAAAGATATACTGGGTTAAAACGACCACAGTATGAGCTGGTGGGTATTGATTATCTCTAATGTCAGCACCTACAAGCTCTTTGTGAATAAGACAGCAGGTTTTGAACAAGACTTTACCATTAAACAAATACTCTGCCAATTTTTTCATAAATACTACAATAAATTCACTCCTGTTTGAGAATGATCTGCTATTTAGGGGTAGTGGTGGCCTAGCAGTTAAGGAAATGGCCCCCGTAATCAGAAGGTTGCTGGTTCAAATCCCGATATGCCAAGGTGCCACTGAGCAAACCACCGTCCCCACACACTGCTCCCTGGGCGCCTGTCATGGGTGATGGGTTAAAAGCAGAGGAAATGTCTTGTCGTGTGCACCTTGTGCTGTGCTTGTGTGTGTTGATTTCAATGACAATCAGAAGATGACAAAAAAAACATAAATGAGAGTTTACTTCCCCATTTTATAATAAATTACCCCAAAATGTTCTGTGCCATCCACAAATTAGGTTAAAGCTATATCATATAAAGATTATGCCATTAAACATGTCCCAGAACACTGCTAGCTTTTCTGGGTTCAAGTTCATTCAAAATAGTCTGGGGAACTGTCCTTTGAACTGAGTGGAAAAATGTTTTGTCAGGATAATCAAATTACATATACCAATATCACAACTATAAATAAAAACATATAGATCTCTGAAAAAGTCTTACACAAGCACAGCTCATCCCACTTTGTGGGATATCGTACGTCAATTGGAATTGGGAATAAGTATTAACAATTGAGAGTCTTCAGCCAGGACTGAGATCAACCAGATGTGTCTTTGTGAAGGACACATTAATTAAGATATTAAAGAAAATAATGGAATTCCTTTGGCTAAGACTATGTTCCCCAACTCAGAGGATTACATCAGGACATTCCATCAGGACACTGCTCCATGCCTCACAGCCAGAGGTATCTATGTTTGGATGGAGAATCAGCAAATCAAGAATCTGTCATGACAAAAACTCAATATAAACCTTCTGGAATGATGATGGGTGGACACAAAAGAGTGAACAGAGGATATATTTCATTTGAATTATTATAAAGTTTCGCAAACATGGTATCATTACCCTTATTTTGATGTATTGTTATTTCCTTTAAAATCATGCTTCAGAGAAAAATAGTACCATGGCGAACAATCTCAATATTTTGTGTGTTGAATGTAAAGGCTGTAAAGCAAACAATACATTGTCTAAATGGACTTTGCAGAAAATGGACAGGAACAGGGAGCACATTTAGGGGTCAGTTTCACACAATTAATGAAGCCCTGTAGGCACAAGCTGAGTGCACAATTCATACTATCCCCCAGTCCTATTCATCCTGCTTGGTAGCCCTTGGTACACTAACCTCCATCCTTTCTTCTTAATGATGCTGCCCAGCACTATCTCAGCCCTGCAGGAAGTAAGCAGAGACAAGACAGTACAAAAAGACAATATGCCGACTGTATAAGATAAACATTTCTGTACACAATTAAAAAGTCCTAGAAAAAATAAACAGTGGATTTGCGTTGTAAAAAAATATAGGGAGCGTTATATATATATTTTGCAAAGCATATCCACTGTTTTTTTATATACACACACACATACACCAAATATATTTGTGAATGCCTGTATACCTAGAATATAAGCAAGTGTACAGAATGGCTATACAGTACAGGCACCTTCTCATTTAATGTGTTTTCTTTATTTTCATGACCATTTACATTAGTCTTCATTGAGAAACTACCAACGTAAAGGGTCATGAAAATAAAGAAAACACATTGAATGAGAAGGTGTGTCTAAACTTTAGGCCTCAAATCAGAGAATCTGTCAGGGTCTCCCGCATGGAGTGGGAGATGTTGTCCAACAGGGATGACAGCTTAGCCACCATTCTCCTGTCACTCACCACCTCCACTGGGTCCAGAGGGCATCCTAGAACAGAGCTGGCCCTCCTTGTCTCTTTCGATCCCCAGCAAGGATGCTACCTCCCCAGCAGACCACACCATGAAACAAGGCTGAAGTCACCACAGTCATATATAGTCTACAAGAGTGGACATGAGCCTCTGCAACAGGTACAGCCTGCTGTCTCCTTTTCTGTAGGCAGCATCAGAGTCCAGTCCAGTTTATTGTTCAGATGAACAAGGTACCTGTAGCTCTCCATGGCCTCAATGTCCATACCCAATTGCGGAAATCTACCACCAGCTCCTTGGTCTTTCCAGTGTTGATCTGGTTTTGATCTAGTTGATCTAGTTTTGCTGGCACCAGTCCACAAAGTCCCAGGTCAGTTCAGACTATTGCAGAGTCATCAGAGAACTTCTTTAGGAAGCGTTTGTGAGTCTGCTGTGTAGATGGTGAAGAGGAACGGTGCCAGAACCATTCCCTGTGGGTTTCCTATACTGCACACCACTCTGTCCAACACACAGCTCAGAGTTCTTACATACTCTGGTCGGTTGGTGAGGTAAGTGAAAGTGAAGTGATTGTCACACGTGATACACAGCAGCACAGCACACAGTGCACACAGTGAAATTTGTCCTCTGCATTTAACCCATCACCCTGAGTGAGCAGTGGGCAGCCATGACAGGCGCCCGGGGAGCACTGTGTGGGGACGGTGCTTTGCTCAGTGGCACCTCATTGGTACCTTGGCAGATCGGGATTCGAACCAGCAACCTTCTGATTACGGGGCTGCTTCCTTAACCACTAGGCCACCACTGCCCCTAGGTAGTCCAGCATCCATGTTGTGAGGTGATGATTCACCCCTGTCTACTCCAGCTTGTCCCTCGGGACTGTGGAAAGGTTGGTGTTGAAGGCACTGGAGAAATCAAAGAACATGATTCTCACAGTGCTCCCAGCGGTCTGAGAGAGGGAACGATTTAGGAGGTGAATGACAGCATCATCCACTCCAGTGCCAGCTTGCTGGGCAAACTGATGCGCTCTTCCACGCTAGAGCTTTTCTAGTCATTTCAGCTCCTTTTCACCCTTTTCAGCTCCTCTTTGTATCCAGATTTGAAGGCACTCTTCTTCTGCGAGACAGGGTGTGATGTTGGAGAAGCACCGCATAGCCCTGGTGGGTACGGTGTTATATACACAGAAGTTAAGGTAGTCTTTGACGCAGGTGACAAGGCTGTCAATGTCCTCCTTGTGGTTATCACAAAGCATCTCTCATTAGAAACAGTTCTTAAGAGCCTCCTCGCTGTCCTCGGATCATCTCTGTACTGTACGGGTGACTGGTGGCTCCCTGAGCACTATGGGCTACACATGGACAAGGTGCGCCAGGTTGTGATCTGGTGAGGGGTGATGAGCAGTATGCATCTTTTATGTTGGCATACAGTAAGTCCAATTTTATTAGGCATGTCACATTCTGGGTGAAGGTGGGTAGTGCAGAGTCCGGTGATGCATGATTAAAATCCCCCAATATTAAGAAAAGGGTTCTGATTGAGTCTGTAGCCTGCTAACTAAAGAGTGGAGAGTATTTGTCTTGACATCCTCCACTGATTCTAATAGACAATGCCAGCATCCTTGATGTGGTTTAAAATATATCTATGACCTAAGACACATTTACAAGATTTACATAAGAACTGTTTTGGCTTACTTCATACTTCATATTACAATAATTATTTGAATTCTTCCACACTGAGGACTTTGACAATCCACGTCAAATCCAGAGCCACAATGATAAATTTATTATTGTAATGCCACCAGGTGGTATAAGTTGGGAAAGTGCCCACACTCCTCTGTGAAGTATTTACCCCAAATGTATGCTACATTTTACTTGTGTTTTGTTTCTGTGTGTTTTCAGCCCTTGTGCTATGTTTATTTTTTGATTATTAAAAAATCACTTATTTACAATATTGTGTGCCCACACCTCATCCTTTACCCAGTGTGGCATAACAATTGTAAACTCAACATAAAATTATTTTACTCATGACACATCATTTGAGTCCGTTTTTTAGTATTGATATTGTTAAAGCTCTGAGCGCACTGATCAAAGGGCAGGCAATGTTCAAAAATCAGAAAGGCAATAGTAATGGGTTAGTTTTAGGTAATGGCAGGGGTCAATGTGAAACAATTCAACAGGCAACACCCAAGATGGTTGCTCTGTATTTATACTGTGTGTTGTCCCGAGTTTGACTGCTTCCGAGTGGGACAGATATAATATCTGTTGCGGTTTAAAGAGTCCCTGAGAATGCACTACTTTAAGCAAAGACACAAACGACAATCCATGATTCAACCATTATAACAGCATCTTATGTCCTGTAGTAAGTCGTGTTATATAACATTATGTAACCAGGTGTTTGGTTTATTTAACCTCACAGTATATGGGATTATTTTCATTCTAAATGACCACTAAAACAGTTGGCTCGAGTTGAATATCATTATTCAACAGATTTTTTTGGTGTTAAAACAAAAAAAAAACATTTTACTTTTATGTAATCAATGGACTTGGAGTGGAGTAAAAGACGGAATGCACTCACTTTCCCGCAGCATAAACCTCTGCTGTGTCAAACAGGTTGATTCCATTCTCATAGGCAGCTGTCACAAGCTGCTCTGCCACCTAAAACACCACACATTAAAGAGACAGCCAATCAATCGAAAATTGCCAGGAGGAATGTGAAATGTTCAATTTCACTTGGAAGCTATTAGATCAGACCACATTAAATAAAATCAGAGCTGGTCACATTTCTTACCTCATCTGTTATTTGGCCTCCAAATGTGACCCACGTGCCTGTGCCCAAAAACAGAAATAAAGACATTAATCGTAATTGCAGTGTAGACATATAAAATGAACCAATTTAGCACAATAGTGTAAAACACTGGGTACTTGAGTGATGTACCTAACCCAAGACAGGACACCCTCAGGCCAGACTTCCCCAGGTTTCTGCACAAAGAACAAAGTGTGGATAGACCAGTCAAAACATGAAGCATTGCTCGATATGTTAAGGCCAGATAATCAGAGCCTGCTTGAGGTGGGGTTAGCGATTTAACTAATTTTACATGTTTTAGACAGTGGAACTAAGAACCCAGCCACTGAGGATGCACACCACAGCGTGTCATGATTCGGTCCGGAACTATGGTGCATTTATTTATTTTTTAGGTTTTCTGTTTGCCGTCGGGTCATTGTTACTTGATGTTTCCCCTGTCCTGTTCACCATCTAATAAACCCCAGGAAGGGCAAAAGTCAAGTGTGTGGACAACCAGACGGGTTGAGCTGCTGTGGCGACCCCTAATGGGAGCAGCCGAATGAAAAATGAAGTCTTCAGTGGTCTTAGAAACTCTATGAAAACCCTTACTTCTTCATTTGCAATATTGAATGGCCGTATCGTGGAGACAATAACAGTTAATAACAATAGACAGTAACCCAGGGACAGACATGCCACCCGCTCCAGATATTCTTAAATCATATATATTTAATGTGTGTGTATGCATGTATATTTCATTCCATTATGTGAAATAAGCAAGGTTGCTTATGAATTTTTCAGCAAACTGGGCTGCATCCAGTTACTTTCGAAAGGTGGATGCCAACTTTATTTGTGTCACGATCCGGTCCGAAAAGGGATCCGGACCAGAGTTTCACTGTTGTCATGTGAAATGTTCCCTAATCGTTCTCACCTGTGTTAATTGTATAAAGCTGCCCTGTTCGTTTCTGTTCGCTGTCAGGTCTTTAACGTTATGTTCCGTGTTTACAACTGTAAACGTCTCGGTTGTCTCCCCTGTCCTGTGATTCACCATTAAACCCCTGTTTCGTGATGTCAGGTGATCGCGTCCTTCATTCCTCGTCACTCTTCGTCCTCCTCTCCGTGCACCCACCTCGTCTTGCCCACATGAATGTGACAATTTGATGCAGTTATTTTATTAGCAACATTGATTTAAGGTTCTGTTATGGGGTAATGTACAGTGCCATATACATATAGAGATGGTGATGTTTCACATGTTTACAGTGGATTTGCAAAGATTGTAGAAAGATTCCATTCACTTTTTAGTATGTATGTTTATAGCCAGCAATTCAGTTTTAACAAAATACCCAATACATTAACACATTAAAAAGTAAAAATGTCTTAAAAGTGCAGACTTTGTGTACAGGTGCATTGTTTCCTTAAACAGTCCATTGCCATGTCTTTAGTTTGATCATGGTTGCAACAAACCCACACCCAATAGCTCCGCTCAACAGGAAGTGAGAATCTGAACTGTTTAATTTTCTTGTACAAAGGTACAAGGATCCTAGGCCTAGATCCTAGATCCTATGTCCAATTCACTCCAAATTTGGCTTGAATGTAGAACATAAGTTCACCATCCTTCATGAAAATTAATGTAAAGCTTGCATATGGACAGGCAAGGGAAGTCCTTGCCTGTTTGGTGCCCTGGGCAAACAATATTATGAATGAATTGGCCTTTATTTGGAAAGACCTCGCCCCCCCCTCCACTTTGACAGATGTGAGACTTCAGTCCAGCAGCAGAAAGCAAGCACAGAGAGGACCTTGCGGTCACTTCCTGCATAGTGTGAAGTGTGAAGTAATTTCAAATTGTCTGTTACACCTTAAACGCTGCTCAGCAGGCAAGAAGCCTGCAATACTATTTATTTTACATGGAAATATCCAAATTTATCATAAATATATGTGCACATGAGCAAAGTTCCCAGGTCAATTGGGAATAAAATGTTTAGGGCCAGAAATGTATTAGTTGATACTATTTCTACACATCCTATTTTATATTTCTTTATAAGAAATGCCATTCAGCAATCCAATGCACAGTTCCCACGTGAATTTTTCAGTGAAAATTTGGTGTTGGTGCACAATTGGTGCAATTGGTGTCAGTGCAGGGTTGTCCAAGAAAGAAAAATGTCCATTATAAAGCTACTGGTTCATTTGAACATCCCTGAAGCTTTTGCCGTTACAGTGTTGGTGACTGTGGTGCCCTCTGGTACATTTCATGCTGGGTCATCTTATCAGAAGCTCTTTGCCAAGAACCAGGATCTAGAGCAACTCCGAGAGTTGTAGATTCTTTGTAGATTAATACGGTTTTACAACAGTCTTGAAGGAGTTCCCAGAGGTGTTGAGTACTCTCCTTTCAGATGATTGTAGCAGCCAGGTAATCTGTTGCAGCACTCCATCAAATAACCTTTATATCGCCTGGCGGCGTGTTTGAGGTCACTGTCCTATTGCAAAATGATGGTCCCATGAAGCACAAACCAGAAGGGAAGGCATGTTGCTGCAGAATGTTGTAGTAGCCATGTAAGTTTAGCGTGCCTTGGATTTTAAACAAATCTGCAACAAATCTGTGTCAGATTTGGGTGGTAGTAGCCAAGTGGGTAACACACTCGCCTATGAACCAGAAGACCCAGGTTCAAACCCCACTTACTAGCATTATGTCCCTGAGCAAGACACTTAACGTGAAGTTGCTCCGGGGGGGGACTGTCCCTGTAACTACTGATTGTAAGTCGCTCTGGATAAGGGAGTCTGATAAATGCTGTAAATGTAAATGATACAGTCATCAGCACAACTCCACCATCACATCTCCTCCTCCATGCTTCACGGTGGGAACCTCACTTCTCTTCATCTCACAAAGACAATGGACAAATTTCCATTGGTCTAACATCCATTCCTTTTGTAACTCTTGTCTTGTTCTTCCTCAAAAGAGGAATCTTTGTGGCATTTTGACAATGAAGGCCTGATTCACACAATCTTTTCTGAACAGTTGATGATGAGATGTGTCTGCTACTTAAACCCTATGATGCATTTATATGGGCTCTAATCTGAGATGCTGTTAACATATATATGATTCATGAAGCTATAGTCTGCAACAGAGGTAACCCTTGGTTTTACTTTCCTGGGAAAGTCCTCAAAAGAACCATTTGTTTGATGGTCTTTGCAAATGCACTTGATGATTTATTCAAAGTTCTTCAAATTTTACAGATTGACTGACCTTCATGTGTTAATAATGAACTGTTTCTCTTTGTTTAGAACATTCGTCAAACAGGGCCATTCACATTCATGGTCTCAAACACACGTTAACACAAGGAATTAACACTGGACAAGGCACATGATTAGACCTCCATCACATTGGACTAGGCAATTAAATGATCTTCTCTTTTGTGAAAGCTCCTGTCCTTACTCCATACCTCTCAACAGTTCTTACCTGTATGTCATGCCAGTTGTGTAAGATACACACTCTTGCAGAGAGATGCCATTTGTCTTCAGAAAGTCCTCAAGGTTTTTTAGTTGGGCAGCAGCACGAACTTCACGGAGTCTCTGCATCTCACCCATTTCACCTGGCTGGTTGGCACGTAGTGGGTATAGTCCCTGGTCTGACAGGTAGCGGTCAATGTCACTACGCATGCTCTCTGTGAAGGACATGGACAGCATCCGGGCACTACTAAAACTGCTGCTCCTCCGTACACCTGCAGCTGGACCAGGAGGAGCCGGCTTGGGCATCTGGAGGAGTTCAGATGGCACACTCTGTTGGCGGCTGAGGCGGCGACCTGCATGCCCCCCCCGAATCTCTGTTATACTGCTCCTGTGTGTAGCAAACATTCCCAAATCCGGTGCCGTGTGCTCACAGCAATTCAATGGCTAGCAACAATCAGTGTCCAACTGAAACAAAGTGGCAACTTCCAATCTCCAGTGACCAGTATCAACAAGGTAGAAAACAGAATCAGTCACAGGGATACATAAAAAGAGAGAGAGAAAAATAGACTACGGGCTGTTACAGGGATAAAACCATGAGCCACAAGGCCAAAGTGTATCTATGAATAGCATATGCACTTAAATAGCATATCCAGCCCCCAGCAGCCACAGCAATACAAGACACATATGCACATACCGATTATGTAATCAGATGTTCTCTTCAATAACACAAAACGAACAGGCATATATTTTGAAGACATTTATCCTCAGGCGTGTTTTAGTTACTGGTGTGTACTAAGAGTGCTTCAACCATTTGCTGTGTACGTGGCATGCATAGTGGCATGCATTCATAGGGCATGACTTCAAATCGGTCTAACTTCAAATCGGTTTCAGAACTACTGACTAGGGCCATCTAACTGACAGAGCCAGACTTAGCCAGGATGATTGTGAAGACACATCTTTCGAACATCTTCCAAAGTGTATATGTTTGCACTCATTCATTACATTCAATGAAACGACTTTTAATTCAATTATTTACCATTATGAGTACATATTGATGACACAATTGGGTTCATTGCTTGTTACAATCAGGCTGAAGGTTGACTGACTATGCAAGCTTGAGAACAATGATATCATTGCGCATCTTAGATATTGAGAAAAGTAATAGTCTTTTTTAGTTGTGCTGGTTCACATATTCCAGGCAAGATACACCAAGATCACTCATGAATCAGTTTAATTATTGTGTTATTATCTGATTACAGAGGTTTATATGTAAGCGCTATATAACCCAGCCACTGGGGACACGTGAGAGTGTCCTCTTTGGCACCAGTCCCAAGCCCGGGTTAATGGGGAGGATTGCGTCAGGAAGGGCATCTGGTGTAAAATGTTTGCCAGGTCAAGTGTGCGGACACACCAGTTTATCTGCTGTGGCGGATGATGAAAAAGAAGGAATAATAATTTAAGGAATAATAATTTCTGGAACTGTGTGGAAATGATGAAGTAAAGAAATGTAATCATATTTAAATATTTAGTCTTAGGAAATATCAAGTTCATATGAAATTACAGCGTTACATACAGAACACTATGCATAAACTATGATGCTGCTGTTGCATTTTAGAACAGAGCTAAAATGAGGCAATTCGCCCAATGAAGTTTGAATTATAGAAAGACCTAGATGACCTAGAAAGCTGTCATTTATTCATAAATTCATTATAACCTTCAGCAATGAGACACAATTCCTAAAATCACAATCCGATTACTCCAAAACCACTCTTCCCTCAAAAACCACAAGATGGACGTGGAACAGCATCAAACTGGATTACATTGTGGAATCTGCTCCCACATCCTGCACATCTGCCTCAATTTTCCAAACCAGAAGGGCACAAAGCTGTTTTTTTTAGCTTTTTTAGAGTAAAACATATCAATCAAAGTGTTCATTGGGAGGTGAGGCACTGTGCATGTGTGTTTATTCCTGTGCTCAGCTCATTCCCCTCCGCGAAATGCTCTCTTCTAATGGGCAGCATCTCTTCATGCAGTAAAAAATAACAGGCCAGTCTTCCCATTAAACATGTAAACAGACACACACACACACACACACATTTGAACACCTACCCGACTTCTCAGAGGTCTACTCATATAAGGATTTTGGACCACGCTGCTCATTCTTGCTGGCTAAATAAGTATTCCAATCCACAAGCCAGTGTGTAAGTGACTAGAGTCTGATACAACTAGTGTGTGGAGAAGCACCAGTGTTGACTAGTGCCCGCCCCTCTGATGAATATCAGAGAGAAAACCTAGTCACAGACTAGGCAGGATCTGGAACACACAGCAAATAATGCACAAGCTAAATAATTCAGAACCTTCATCACTAAAAGCTTCAGATTGTAGTAGCACCAGAAAAGTACAGAAAACCATTTGTGCTTTGTGTGTATTTGTCAGGTCTGTTACATACTGCCATCATCATACTGATCTGATGAATCTTTCAGAATGCTGAAGACGTGGGCTTTAAAAAACAGATGCTGCAGCAGAACAGGTCTCTACTGACTCCAGTACAGAAGAGGCACATTTTACAGAAATGCTGCTCTATATAGGTTCATCAAATAAAACAGAAAAACTAAATATTAGACTTTTCTACACATGTCACTGGACTGGAGGAACATGCAGGAACACACAAGAAGTCGTACTATGCTGGTGTTGACATTGATTTTACAGTACAGTGTTTTCAAAGCAAAGCCCATCTGAGAGCATTAGTGTGCCATGGCATAAAATCTTTATTATATGGCTGTATTGCAAAATCACTAATGGATGTAGGTTTGCCTTGAGAAAAATCATATTTATTATTTAGAACAAACCATTTGCCAGTTATGTCACACAGCCCTGCCTTCTCCTCCTCCTTTGTGGGACAGGCTTTGATGGTTTAATGGCCAAGCGACTTACCTGCCACAGCAAAGGAGGTTATGTCAGGACAGGACAATCCTAGTTGTTAGAGGACAACTTCCCTGTCAGGAACAAATGAATGACTACTCATGGAGGTTTAAGAAGACCACCTCTTCCTCCACCAACTAAGTAGCCATATAGTGGAAGGAATGCTCACCCAGTCCCAGTCTTTGTCCTCTGCTACACAATAACGCCATGCCTGATGTCATCTTTGATGTCTACTCCTCCCTTTTCTTTTACTTGCTGCGTTCTATTTTAGAATGCTTGGTCTTCTGTAACAAATTTTAGGATGTAGCGACACAGGTGCAAGTATAAGAACTTTATTTAAATGAGAAGCAGAGGAAATATGGCCCTAAAAGTCTGAAGGACAAAAACAAAGACAATTCAGTGCATATGTAGACAAGACAAAGCATTGTGCCTTAATTTTCTTTAGTTGAAGGACAAACAAGGCACATAACAAAAGGAAACAGGTAGAGAGATGCTGAGAAAATAATAAAAATAATTATAGGAGAAACAATGTAATAAGCAGCTCCCGTTCAGGGTCGCCACAGTGCATCAGCCAGTGTGGTTGTCCAGATGAGACACCAGTGGCTGGGTTATGTTACATTCTTACTACCATGAAAATATATCTTACAGGGGCATCCTGTAAGGAGCGTCCATTCTTCAGATATATAAACTTTAATATTCCAGAAATAATAACTAAATAGCTTTTGTTTCATGAATCCACCTGGTGGCTTTTCGACCTGTTAATGGCCTATAGCAAGTAGAATCTTGGTCTGTATGCATTGCTGTGCCCAACACATTTGTTTTGACAGAAGAGCACTATAGATTCGGTATAGACTCTTTTTGTCACTCTGTTTCTTTTTACTTTATTTATTGATTCATTAGTTATATTTGACAGAATTGACAAGGTAAAGGAACACGAACTCTGAGGCTTTCTCTCCGTGCATCCAGTTTGTGTGCACTAAGCTGATTTCACTAAGCAGTGAATCATATGGAAAGGATAAGTACTAAAGGTCAGTAGTACATGTTTGCTGATTGATCTTTTTCTGTGTGAGCACAACCCAACTGAAATGATAGAAATTAATTTTCAGTTATACCCCAACTCCCATTTGGAACATTGAAGACATGGGCACCCAGAGTCAGTTTAGCCAGTTGGTAATCTAACATACTATTTTGTTGCATCAGTCCATGTATAAATCCTATCATTTTGTGTAAATGTAATCTGACATTGTGATTGCAACGCTGTGACTGGTGGATTACTGACAGATTGAATGCTTTTTTTAATTTAGAAACAGGAACAATGGCCAAGAATCAGATATGCAAAGGACTCATAGGCTGGGGACACACAAGAAATGGGGCATGTGGGTATATGCACAGAAACGCAGGTGATCACAATAGTCTGGGAGAACAAGACACAATAAAAACATCCATGGAAGGAATCTCATACATTCTCATACATCTCAAACATAATTTGTGAATGTTATAGCTCTCCTGTATAAGGTGTACTATTAGTAGCATCTCATAATTCTGACTTAGTATCTCATAATTTTGATTTAGTATCTCATAATTATGAACTAAGAAGAAGTACTATTTTTTTTATAATTTATTTACATTTACATTTACGGCATTTGGCAGACGCCCTTATCCAGAGCGAATTACAACGTGCTTTCAAGTTACCATCGATGAAGAGATCAATTCCGGTTCACTAGGACCCCCAACTATGAATACTATCTTTTCATTCACTTTGTTGTAGATTCTGTACACAAGTTCGACAACAAGAAAGTTACAAGTTCATCTAAATTTTGTTTCGTTTGAAAATACTCAGTGACTGAGCTGTTCTGACCTCGAGGGGAAGTTGATTCCACCCCTGAGGGGTCAAGACGGAGAAGAGTCTAGATGAATGTCTTCCTTTTACCTTTAGCGATGGAGGGACCAGGTGAGCAGTACTAGAGGCTTGGAGTAAACGAGGTGCAGTGCGAGGTGTAATAAGGGCTGTGAGGTAGGATGGTGCTACTCCGTGTTTGGCTTTGTAGGCCAGCATCAGTGTTTTGAACCTGATGCGTGCAGCTACTGGGAGCCAGTGGAGGAACGTAGCAGAGGGGCGGTGTGGAGAACTTGGGGAGGTTGAAGATCAGTCGTGCTGCTGCATTTTGTATGAGTTGTAGAGGTCGGATGGTACATAGTGGTAGACCAGCTAGAAGGGAGTTGCAGTAGTCCAGTCGTGAGGTTACTAAGGACTGAACCAGTAGTTGGGTGGCCTGGGTTGACAGATAAGGACGGATTTGTCTGATATTGTAGACAAGGAATCTATATGAGCAGGAAAGGTTGCTGATGTGAGTCGAGAAGGAGAGTTGGTTGTCTATTGTTACGCCAAGGTTGCGGGCTGTTGTAGAAGGAGAGAGCTGTCAGTTGTTCATGTAAATAGCAAGATCCTGATGTGGTGAAGAATCTGCTGGAATGAATATTAGTTCAGTTTTGGTGGGATTGAGTTGGACGTGACTCAAAATAGGGTGTATTGCTTGGACCAAATATTTTACAATTTTCTCTTTAGGAACATTATTCTGTTATCAGTCCACATTTGACATATTTTTACTTCAAAGAGATTCTGAGATTTTCTCTCTTTTTCTAACAAATTATATTATTGAGCTGTTGCTAATTAGTTGCAAAATATTTCTCAAACTGTTTACTACCACATATTTTATTTATTTATTTAATTTAGTTTAGAAGCATTACAGATTTTTTTACTTGGGTTAAACTTCACGTTCACATGTTACACTTTCAAACCAATATTTAGGTTTTTAGTTTAGTAATATTTAGGTAATTTAGTATGGGACAGGACGAGAGGAAGGAGTTCAGGAGAGAGGATATGAGAAGGTCAGGAACGGTCTTACTTTTAGATGAAGGAGTGGAGCCGAGTCTCGATGACGTGTGTCAATCAATGAGTGAGCGACTGGCAGTGGCCATCAATTTATAGGAGTCACGTTACCTTGTTTCCGTGTTGCTCCCAGTCACATGGATGGAATCATGTGACAGTACCCCCATCCAGGGCCGACCCACGAAGGCTCCAGAGCGGAAGTGATATGCTGCCGGTGCTCAGTCACCAAGGTAGGGTCCAGAATGAAACAACTCGGGATCCAGGACCGCTCCTCCGGTCCGTAGCCGGTCCTGTGCACCAAATACTGGACCCCCGACCCCTGTGCTGAGAGTCGATGATGCGCTCGAACGTGTAAGCCGGACCCTCATCGACGATACGTGGCGGTGGCGGATCCGGAGCCGGCGGATGAACAGACGATTGAATGAATGGCTTGCTGACATGGAATACTGGATGGATACGGACAGTAGGAGGGAGCTGGAGACGGTAGGCGAGGGGATTGATCCGGGTGAGGATCCGAAATGGTTCCGACTCGGTTCTGAGGTGAAGATCCTGGACAGCCACATTCTCTGTCCCACTTGGTAGCGCCTGTGGTCATGCTGGCCTGACATCCTGCGGGTGGCGGTGATAAGGGCTGTGCTGTTCTCCAGGCATTTTGGCAGCCACAGATCATTTGACGGGCCGAGGGGACCCCATCTGCGGGAACCTGGTGGGCGAAGATGGCGGGTTGAAAGCCGCAACAGTCTTCAAACGGGCTATGTTTGGTGGCGGAGGAAACCTTCAGGTTATGGGCCCAAAGGAGAAAACTGGGCCAGGTGCGTTGATGGTCTGACGCAAAGCACCGCAGGTATCGTCCCAGCTGTTGGTTTTCTCCACCTGGCCGTTGGTCTGAGGGTGGTAGCCAGAGGAGAGACTGCAGGTGGAACCAATGAGGCGGCAGAAGGCCTTCCACACAGCTGAGACAAACTGGGTTCCCCGATCGGAGACAACGTCCTGGGGGGGAACCCATGGAGGAGGACGACACGTTGAAACACGAGGTCAGCAGTAGTGGCAGAGGACGGTAAGCCGGGCAGGGCGACCAAGTGGACCACCTTGGAGAAGCGATCCACTATGGTCAGGATGAAGGAGTGGTGAGGTGATAATAAAAATTATTGTGCTAATAAAAAACTGGATTTTTTCGATCCAGAGTCGATACGGAGCTGGAGAGTAACAGTGCGGTGAGTGATGGGTCCCGAGGAAACGGGTCGACTGTCCACAGAGGTGATAGTGAGTGGAGATGAGAGGGAGTCCATGGGGATTTGATGTGCTCTAACAAATGAGTGGTCTATGAAGTTTCCAGCCACCCCGGAATCCACAAAGGCAGTGGTGGAGACGACGTGCTGATTCATTTCCAGGATGGCTGGGAGAGTGAGTCGTGAGGTCGGTGTCGGAAAATTAGGATGAAGTGGCCCAGTTGGTCGTGCTGCTCCGATCAGCTGGGCGCCCCATTTTCTGGGAGCACCAGACTGGGTTCAGTGATCTGCGGGGGGGAATAGACCCTGCGCCACGTTCGCCGCTTCATGCTCACGACACACGGCAGCTACCTCATGTAAACGCTGCCACATTTGGCGAACTTCCTGCGACAGACATTCAATGAGGTTTGCCTGGTGCACTACCTGATCACATAAAGCAGCGAAATCGGAGGGATTCACAGTGGGCTCAGTCATTCTGTCACGGTCCACGGAACCAGAACATGTGTAGGAGGAGACGAGGAACCCCGGTGCGGTGGGATGCAAGGGGACAGGTAAGTTCCCTCCTACTTACTATGCAAATGCGAACCGGCGTAAGCCACAACACCACGCAATTGTTACAGTACAATTTAGTACAGGACAGGATGAGAGGAAGGAGTTCAGGAGAGAGGATAAGAGAAGGTCAGGAACGGTCTTAGATGAAGGAGTGGAGCCGAGTCTCATTGGCGTGTGTCAATCAATGACTGAGGGGCTGGCAGTGGCCATCTTGCCAATTTATAGGAGTCATGTTACCTCGTTTCCGTGTTGCTCCCAGTCACATGGATTGAATCATGTGACCGTCTGCTGCTTAATGTTTTTACTGGGTTGGTCCAACCTTCATTCTCATGTTTTATTGCAGTGGGCATTGTGGGAAAGACTGTATCAGAATTGTAATTCTTTGTGAGTCTTCTCTTGAACTACTGACAAGCTGCAGAACTAACACATGTATGTATAAATATAAAAATGAGTAGAAGACTGTCCAATCACATGAAACAAAACTTCAATAACAAGGTCAGTGGCTTTACAATTTTTTTTGCAGTTACATAGATGCACATTTGGTGACCAAGTATACAGTTTACACTGAAGGTTCTTCAGTTTTAATCACATCACCAGATGACTACCTAAAGGGTTAGGGTTAAATAGACTAATAACATTCAAACAATCTCCTAACAAACTCTTTCTTAAATACCCCTCTACACACCATGATAATGATTAATGATTTGCACAGTTTGTGAATTATTATGTATGGTGAGTTTTTACTTGATTTTAGAAAGATTGTAGGGTTTTTTTTATAGCTTTTTAAGACATATTACAATAAATATATGCCTTGTAGCTTATTCAGATTATTATAAATACCTGTAAAACTGCAGTTGTTGCTTTGGGTTCCCGTACCGACCTCTGGAGAGGGAGAGAGAGGGGGGGGGGGTTCAAACAGTTAATGACCATCGAAAGGGACATGTATTATGGTAAATCATTAATCACATTCTAGCCCTGATTATTAAGTCAAAGTAAAGTAATTTGGGAAGGCCAGCCACATTCCAATTGTGGGTCTGCATACACAAAAAGACTGCATACACAAAAAGCCAGCAAGCTTCATCTTTTGAGTAGACTGAATTTATATATCCAGTGGCTCACAGCATTTTGCACTGCTGGCAACGTATTTGGCTTCAAATATGGGATGTAGATTTTTCTGACATTGGTGTCATGGGACTGCCTTTTTGGATCATCCTGCCACCTTCTTTCACGAGAGAAATGAAAAGTAAACAAGGGCAGGGTTGAGTTGTGATACTGAATTGGGACTGAAACAGTGCCCATTGAGGAATTACCATTTCCACTCTTGGGCTCAGTGCCTGCATTGGGACAGCATTTCCTGTTTGTTCACGTTCTTGTCCCAGACCAGGACGTAACAATGTGTATAAGACTTGCCTTGTTGTATCTAGTCATTTGTAAGTGAATGTTTGTGAAAGTGAAAAGTTAATTTGTGCAAACGACTGGGGGGATAGAGTCCAGAAGTTGTTTGAAAGTGAAAGTGCTGGAGTGTATGAAGTGTTGTGGTTGTTGAGAGCTCGTATAGCATGTGGAAAGAAGCTCCTCCTCGTTCTCTCTGTGTTGGACTTCAGGGAGTGGAAAGCGCATCCCTGATCGCTGCAGAGAGAACAGTCCATTGTTGGGGTAGCTGAGGCCCTTCACTGTCTTCCTGGCCCTGGTCCAGCACCGTTTGCTGCAGATGGATTGAAGGTCAGGGAGCTTGGTACAGATGATGCGTTAAGCTGATCGAACCACCCTCTGTAGGGCTCGCATGTCCTGCATGGTGCTGTTCCCGGAACAGGTTGAGATGTTTCCCATCAGGATGCTCCCTATGGTGCAGGAGTAGAAGTTCCTGAGCACCTTGGAGGGCAGTCTAAAGTTTCTCAGGCGTCTGAGGTGGTAGAGATGCTGCCGGGCCTTTTTCACCATGGTGTTGATGTGACGGGACCATGACAGGCCCTGCGTGATGTGAACACCGAGGTATCGGAACCTGTCCACTCTCTCCACTGGGCTCCTGTTGATGGCAGGGGTCTGGTAGGTCCTCTCCTGCTTAGTTCTAAAGTCCACTATTAACTCCTTTCTCTTGCTGACGTTCAGGTGGAGATTGTTCCTCTGACATCAGTTCTCCAGACTTGCAACCTCCTCCAGGTAGGCCGTCTTATCGTTGTCAGAGATCAGGCCCACCACGTCAGTGTCGGCAATAGCACAAAAAGATTAATTTAACAATGAATGAGCAAAGAACCCATGTTCCCTCCGTGCTTTTATACTTTGATAGTTCTGCTAGTGTGGTGAATCAAATGACACTTACAATACAAAAATAATTACAATAACTACAGTACAATTAATACACAACAGGCAGCCTAGCAGTTGAAGAAGCGGCCCTGTAATCAGGAGGTTGCCTGTTCGAATCCCGATCCGACAAGGTGCCACAGAGGTGGCACAGAGGTGGCACTGAGCAAAGCACCGTCCCCACACACTGCTCCTGCCTGTCATGGTGCTCACCACTGCTCACCACGGGTGATGGGTTAAAAGCAGAGGACACTGTAAAAAAAACATGTGGCGTGAGAGAGAACAGAGTGTGTAGAAAAACTCTTTCTCCTTCCACACAAAGCACTGTGTTCAACCACTCCAATTTGATGTTACCTGGCAGAAAGAGGCATGGCACAATAGAGGTTAAAAATGAACAGTTTCTAATTTATTAACACCGGTAAATAATTATTGTAGTTACATGTGAATATTGAATGTAAAAAGGTACCAAGGTTACAGAGAAAATAAAAATGAGAAGAAAGAGTAAAGAGGGAGAAGAGAAAGAGAGGGGGAGAGAAAGGCTCAGAAGCCTTCCGGCTTCCGATGGAAAAACCCCTGAGCAAGAAAGCTCAGAGTCCCTTTTCCACATGTGAGCAGACCTTTATACCCCTGGCCTACAGGAAGTTGTCACTGGCCTACAGGAAGTTGTCACTGGTCTACAGGAAGTTGTCATTGACCAATTAGAACCTGTTGTTTCTGATGTCATGCCCCCGGTGCCTCCCATTTGGGGAAGACAAAGAGGGTGGGCGGTCCTGACGGCTGATACTTCACACGTTACCGTCAGACAAAAGGCATGTAAAACAGGGGTGCCGAATCTTCACCCACAACCGTCGACACAGGAATGTCACACCTCCCCCTGCAGATAGCTGTTATGCAACACAAAAGCAGGCTCCCGTGATGTCTATCCTTTCAACACATTTCGTTTGTGCACATTGTGTTGTGCTGCAGTGACGATCACTTCACTCTCACTTTCACTTTCACTATAAATGATATAGGATTGAAAACCTTCGTGATTGATATTGCACATGATAGGTATATTGTACAGTTGTTCAAGGTGCCACTGAGCAAAACACTGTCCCCACACCCTGCTCCCTGGGCACATGTCATGCCTGCCCACTGCTCACTAAGGGTGATGGTTAAAAGAGGAGGACACATTTCGCTGGTTCCTGGCTTTTCTCTCTCTTACTCTATCACTTCTCTTTCCTTTTGATTTGGGTTTTTATGTAACATTGGTACCATAATGTTACATACAATCTTTTCATGTAACAGCAACAATAATCTACCGGTGTTAATAAACTAGAAACTGTTCATTCTTGTAAACTCTATTGTATCATGCCCCCAGGGCACATCTGATGAATTTTTATACAGTGCTTGCTTTTTTACACCAGTTTATGGTCCTTTAATTCTGTATGCCACTTTTTACCTGATAGACATTCATTCATTTAATGAACACTACTATGAACACATAATAGTGTAAAGATCCCATAGATGGATGTCTGTGTGACAGGAAGGAACTCTTTTCTAACTTGACATAGAGGTGGTTGGCAAGGAGCCGTTGTAAGACAGTTCGTGTGTGAAACATGGGTGGGTAGGTCCGATGAGAACATCAGGATATCGTCCAGGTATAGGAAGATGAAGCGGTTGTGAATGCAGATGTTCACCCATGCTTGAAGCACGGTGGGGCTGGACCAGATGGTACATGATGCGTAGATCGAGCTTGGTGATGATACAACAGGACAGGAGGTCGAAAGCCATATTCAGGAGTGGGAGGTGGTAACGAGTTTCCAATAGTCAATGCATAGTTCTTCCCCACAAAAAAGAAGGGGACTTGGAGGAGACGTGGAGGGTCGTATGATACCGCTGGCGAGGGAGGCCTGGATGTATGCATCCATGGCACCTTTGTTCTGGCAGAGAGAGTGAGTAAAGATGGCCCCAGGGTGGAAGTGCCCCGGGGAGGAGCTTGGGTTGAGGGGCATGGCTGAAATTGGTGCATGGCCACCTCAGGAACAGAGGTCAGTTGTGGCTGTGGCTGTGGCTGTGGGCGATGCTTGGGCCGCTTTCGCGGTGGGGAACATGGAGGAAGGATCACCAAATCATCACAAAATGGTTGTGCTGCGGATTTGCAGATCTGTGAACTAAACGTGGAGTTGATTTAACTGGAGGTTGCGTCTGCAGGGATTGTATGTGGGATGTGAGACGATGCCAGGATGGTCTGTTACAGGTCTGGTTTTGTTGCTGCAGGACCTCCTGTCGTTGCATGGTTCGGTGGAGCTGGTGCTGCGTCTCTTGTCTCCGCTGGAGTGCTTGCTGTTGGCTTTGCAGCATGATGAACATCTGGACGAGGCACTGCCTGGTGGTCTGTCAGGGTAGCAGCAGCCGTGACAGTGTCAAATAAAGTTTTTGTGTCCCAATGAATGAGCTGAATAAGTGACTGAGGCAGTGTGAGTCAAATCTGTGATTTATTTTAGTGCAGTCATTTATTTGTGAACATTTTACATTTATAATACTAGGATCAACCAGCTGCAAAGGGATAAACATCTCCTGCAGATGTTTATCTGACTGCAGCTTGGTGGGGCTGTTGTGCGAGAACTTGCTGCCTGTAAGCGCTTCGGGATGAGCGTGGAGCCCACTGTAGTACCCGTTGCTCGTGAGAAAAGTAAGAAAGATAAATTTTTTCACCAAAAGTCTCCAATAACACCGGAAAAAGTCAATAGGTGTATCACTAGTTGCTTTTTTGAAAACAAGTCACTAGAGGGGTCTAATAACTTTCTAATAATAGCGACAAAGTCGCTCAGTCTCAACACTGTTTCCAGGTTCATGAAGCAGGGCCTCAATTAAACCACGACACACTCCAGTGCATACCTAACAGACAGACAGCTCATTCCAACCGAAGTTGCCTTGTTACTCTGTGTTGCAAGTGACGTGAGGGATTCCAGCACTTGCCATAAACAAATGCATGCTGAAATCAAAGTTAAATTGTGCACACTTGTTTATGCTGAATCAATTATTATCTGATCGATTAACAGCACCTGGTATTGAGCTGTATTGAGTGTATTTAATGCTTTAAAATTTGCATTAGGTCGTCAGAGTACAGTAACAGATGAGCGACAGTTCTTAAAAGGTATATTGCTAATTAGTGTTTTTACCTGTGTATGTATAAGAATACTTTGCCATATAGTGGCCATCCTATGTGACAATAAGATTTAAGCTTTGGCCATTTACTAAAAACCAGACCAGTGCTGTGAAATCATTGGACAAATCATTACTGACGTGTAGACTGTAGCTGGAGACCCCATTTGATAGAGAGAGAGAGGTGCTGGAGACTCTGCAGAAGATCCTGGATGCATGGAATCTGTAAATACAGCAGACTCAAATTAACCCTAAGGAGACAAAAACAAAAATGAAAGGGAGTGAGATTAAACACGCCAGACTATTTCAGCTTTTTAAAAGCCCATAAACATACAATTTTCTTAGTCTATAGATACAGATCATGGTTACAACAACAATATAAGTTTGTAAAGCCCAAAATCACAAGCAGTATGTCTCAATGGGTTTTACTGCCACTACAGACCACACCCTTCCAACTTGAATCCTCTCTGGACACAAACTCCCTAGAAAATCCTCATGGAGACAAAATGGAAAAAAGCCTTGATAAGGTGAGACGTTCTGCAAGGCAATTGCCATATAGCAAATAAGGTGGCTATAATTTATTAGTCTTGCTTATGTCTTCTGCAAGTAAAGCATACAGGTCCTTCTCCTCTCTGGCGAGGAAGGAGCTGGAGCTTGTGGAAGAGGTTGAGCGGTACCGGTTAGATATAGTTGGACTCGCCTCGACACATAGCATTGGCTCTGGAACCCAAGTCCTTGAGAGAGGTTGGACACTCTCCTTTGCTGGAGTTGCTCCGGGTGAGAGGCGGAGAGCTTTTTGTTAGCCCCAAGACTCTCAGCCTGTTTGTTGGGGTTTACACACAGGGTAGCTTCCCTGTGCCTTCAGGTCAGGGAATGGGTCCTTTGACCATGTCCCGAAAGCAGTGGGGGACATTGAGTCTGAATGGACCTTGTTCCAGTCTGCAACTGTTGAGGCGGCTGCTGCAATCTGTGGTCGCAAGGTGGCCGGTAACCCCCGTACCCACTGGTGGACACCAGAGGTTAGGGGAGCAGTCAGGCTGAAGGAGGCCTACAGGGCATAGCTGATCTGCCAAGCAGTGTGCAGCAGTGGCAGTGGCCGAGGCAAAATCTGTGAGTGGGAGGGGTTTAGTGAGTCCATGGAGAAAGACTACTGATTGGCTCCAAAGAGGTTTTGGCAAACCATCCGATCCCTTAGGAGAGAAAGGCAGCAACTCGCTCACACTGTTTACAGTGGGGATGGGGAGCTGCTGACATCAACTGGGCTACAGTTGGGCGGTGGATGGAATACTTTGAGGAGCTCCTCAATCCCACCGAAGTGCATTCCAAGGAGGAACCAGGGCTGGGATACCTGGGTGTGGACTGTACCATCTCAGGGGCAGAAGTTGCTGAGGTAATCAAACAGCTACACAGCAGTGGAGCCCCAGTGGTAGATGAGATCTGTCCTGGGTATCTCATGGCTATGGATGTTGTAGGGCTGTCTTGGTTGACACATCTCTGCAAAATTGCGTGAACATTGAGGGCAGTTCCGGTGGAGTGGAAACTCGGGTGGTGGTCCCCGTTTTTAAGAAGGGGGACCAGTGTGTGTGTTAGAACTAAAGGGGGATCACACTCCTCAGCCACCCTGAAAAGATCTACTCCAAGGTATTAGGGAGGAGGGTCCAGTTGATTGTTGAATCTCAGATTGAGGAGGAGCAATGTGTTTTTGTCCTGGCCGTGGAACTGGGATCCACATGTGTTTGTGGATTTGGAGAAGGCTTATGATCGTGCCGCCAGGGGCATCCTATGGGGGGGCACTCCAGTAGTATGGGGTAGATGGCCTTTTCTTAAGGGCCATTCAGACCCGGAAAACAGAGGAAGACGACGACAACTTCGTCAACCAAATGGCCTAGAAGTCTACCAAAGTCTAGAAAAGATTCAACAAAGAAGGAAAAATGATGCTTAAATGTTTCTTCATCTTTCATTGACAAAAATGAGACGAGATATTTATTTCTCTCATTTTATAATGATTGTCATAGCAGGGGGCACCTGGCCACCCCAGTGACTCCACTATAAACACCTACAGCTTCGTTTCCCGCTCTTCAGTAGTGACCTGGCATTGTTAGTGTCACGGGGTGTGACATGACGAAAGAGCGAATGTCGGAGGAGACGTGGAACCAAATCGCGAGATGACACGGGGCAGTGGTGAACTAGCGGTTAAGGAAGCGGCCCCCGTAGTGAGAAGGTTGCTGGTTCGAATTCCGATATGCCAAGGTGCCACTGAGCAAAGCACTGTCCCCACACACTGCTCCCTGAGTGCCATGATAAAGACTTCACCTTCAACCCTGCTGGGTACCTCCACCACCCATGGTCAGGCTATCAGACTGCCACCTTTTAAGAGGTGTGCTGTGCTTGTGCTGGGGCTGGCTCTGCATTAGGAGACATGATGCATGGTTTTGGAAAGGTGACTGGGGTTACCGTGGCATAGATGTAACAATAGATGACAGGCTGTAGAAGAGTCAAGCAGCGCGGGTCAGTTGCACGTCGGATGGGAACAGTCGGTCAGCAACATCTGGGTCAAATAAGTTACAGGCAAGGAGAATCCTAAGTGAATTGTGTGAGACAGGTTCAGTCAGAGTACCTAGCAATCTAAATTGAAAGTGAAAGTGAAGTGATTGTCATTGTGAAACAATGCAGCACAGAATACAATGCACACAACGAAATGTGTCCTCTGCTTTTAACCCATCATTCTTAGTGAAAGTGATTGTAATTGTGATACACAGCACAGCACACGGTGTACACAATGAAATGTGTCCTCTGCCTTTAACCCATCACCATTGGTGAGCAGTGGGCAGCCATGACAGGCACCCGGGGAGCAGTGTTGGGATGGTGCTTAGCTCTGTGGCACCTTGGCTGATCAGAATTCGAACCGGCAACCTTCTGATTATGTGGCCGCTTCCTTAACTGTTAGGCCTCCACTGCCCCAATAATGGTCAACAGGTCTATATACTGGATGCTGAACCCTGCCTTGTACCCTCGTGTGTCCGCGCCCCTTCTGTGGGCCTGGTGGTGGAACGACAGCCGTGAGTAGATTAAAACTAAAATTAAGACAGCCTGGCAAAAAATAGTGTTCTAGTAGTGATAACAACAAAAATGACTAAAGTAGTATACCATGTGCTTTTTGCAAGCCTCGCCGCACCCATTCTCACCTCATTCTACGGAGGAACCATTGAAGGCATCCTGACCAGCTGCATCAATAACTGCAATAACTGCAACGTTTCTGACTGATTGACTGCAAGAGCCTCCAGAGGATAGTGAAGAGAGCTGAGAACATTAATGGGATGCCTCTGAACACATTTCACAAGCGCAGCAAGGCCTGCAGCATTGTGCAGGACCCCTGACATTTCACTTTAATTTCTCACTACCTCACAATGTGCTGCTGTGCTATGGTCATCATTTCATGTCACTATTACTGCCATTATTATCAAGGCATATCATTTACCTGTAAAACCGGGGAGAATAGAGTTAAAACTCTCTCTCTACACACAAAAGCACTATATTCAAACCACTCCAACTTGATGTTACCTGGCAGAAAGAGGCATGGCACAATAGAGGTTAAAAGGATGAGCAGTTTCTAATTTATTAACACCAGTAACATGTTACATCGCAGTTACATGTGAATATTGTATGTAAAAAATTGTTACAGATGTTACAGAGAAAACCAAGATGAAAAGAAAGAGCAGAGGGAGAGAAAGAGAGAGAAGCCATGAAAAAAAATGGTAAAATAGGAAAGACTCAGTTACTGATGGGAAAACTATGGGGCAGTGGTTGCCTAGTGGTTAAGGAAGCGGCCCCGTAATCAGAAGGTTGCCGGTTCAAATCCAGATCTGCCAAGGTACCACTGAAGTGCCACTGAGCAAAGCACCGTCCCCACACACTGCTCCCCGGGCGCCTGTCATGGCTGCCCACTGCTCACTCAGGGTGATGGGTTAAATGCAGAGGACAAATTTCACTGTGTGCACTGTGTGCTGTGCTGCTGTGTATCACGTGTGACAATCACTTCACTTTCACTTTCACTTGCCATTTGACAAAGATACAGAAAACAGAGGTGTTGAATCTCCATGCAAAAGAAAAGCGCAGAAACGTCATGGTCCTGCGATGTCCCATCTTACATACCACATACACTTTATACTAAATACATCCACACACTGATATACTGTCATATTGCTGCTACTTGTCTGCCTGGTTCATCGAGTTTGTCTTGACCTCCACTATTTTATGGGTCAGTGCACAATGTCCTTTGTCAAGTAATAGGCCCCCTGCTATAATAAATACTCAGTATTTATTAGGCTCAACACCTGCCACAAAAGAACAGGAGCTAGCCCCATATATGATATAGCCCCCCATATATGTTATATACGTGGTCACCTTCACATAACAACGGTGGCCAAGATTTCCAAATCAAATTAACATTTAATACATCCAAAAACCTTTAACCAATCACTGAAACAAATGAACAAACAGCGAATCATACTGAAAGGATAGGTAATAAAGACCTGAAGTACGTGTTTGCTGACAGCTCATTTACTGACTCAAATGGTAGAAATGATATGACATTTACATTTACAGCATTTATCAGATGCCCTTATCCAGAGTGACTTACAATCAGTAGTTACAGGGACAGTCCCCCCCGGAGCAAATTCGGGTTAAGTGTCTTAAAATATAATAAAATTTATGAAAGCCTATCAGATCTGGTCTTAGGTCACTGGGAAAACCTGATATTTATTTATTTGTCTGTTTTGTAGCCACGTTGGTCCACTGGAAATCCAGCGTGCCGCCTGAATGCTATCAGACCTTCACAGGAGACAGTACTTCTCAAAAGGAGCTGATTAAAATACAATGATTCATATAACAAGTTAAAATCTTTTGCCGTGTGAATTAATGGATGTATCAATGGCTTCTCAAAAAATAATTTGTCTGAATTCTTACAAAACATACAATGACCCTAAAGTTATTGGGGGCTTTTTTATAGAAGTTTTAGAAATATTTAATAACTGTCCTAAGTTTGTGACTACAGACTGTGGTATAAATTTTTATGTGCACAAGATAATAACTTGTACACACAGGATTATAACTTGTGCACACAGGATCAGGATTTTTTTCCATTTAATTGTACTTGGGCTCTGTAGTAGTGAGCTAGTTGCTTGCAAAAAACAAATGATCTGCCCCTGAACAAACAACTGTGCATATAAAATATTATTTGTCAAATAATATCCTCATAGTTTCCTCATAATTTGCTTGTTAATTACTGCCGACTTTACGAACATTTTTGGATAGTTCTTTGCCGAATAGGATAGGATGTGTATGTTTATGGACTGGGAAGTACTGGCAGTGTCCGGTTAGAAAATGTGTACAATGTAACATCTTAAAAATAGACGCATCTATGGTTGCATTTTAATTGTGGAGCGTAATAAATAATGATACTGTGAGGTTCTGTGATGATGTACTTGTTTCTCTTTTTTTCCCCTTCCCATCCATAGCGCTATGTCCAAGACCAAAGAGTTGAGACCAAGACAAGACCAAGACCAGTCTTGAAAACTACAGCACTAGTCGTACCACATATCAATATGGTCATGACAGAGGACAGAGGACACCACACAGGATGACAGAGCTAAAACTGCATACAAACACTGACAAACAGATTCAGACAGTCTTAGCTTTCACCAGGATTGGGTTGCCCAAGCATATAAAGATGTGCCTGAGACAGTCAGAGCCTGTGTGTGGGCAGCCTTAGCCCTTGCAGAACCCTAGCATGTCACTTTTTATTTAAGGGACCTCATCATGGAAGGGAAGAACAGAACTATGATATGCATGACAGCAGCTGGCAGTGAAGGTAGAAGGGAAGAAGACATTAGCTTGCTCTCCTCTGCTTACCTCATTGGATTGTCTCCAATATGCTTATCACCTCAACAGATCTAGTAACGACAACATAACCCTAACACTCCACACTGACCTTTCACACCTTGAGAAGAGGGATAAAGCATGCACCGGCCAATGGGAGACATAGAAATATTAATTTTGCTACTTTTCTGAAAACAATTTACAACAAATTTTACATTTACAGCATTTACCAGACACCCTTATGCAGAGTGACTTACAATCAGTAGTTACAGGGACAGTCCCCCCCGGAGCAACTTTGGGTTGAGTGTCTTGCTCAAGGACACAATGGTAGTAGGTAGGATTTGAACCTGGGTCTTCTGGTTTATAGGCGAGTGTTTTACCCACTAGGCTACTACCACCCATTTACTGCTAATACATCTAATACATCCATTAATCTTTTCAAACCTGACACATTTTTCTGCCTTGAATGCAAATTAATATCCCATAAATAGCAAGGCAGGTTTATTGTAAGGTCGTCTGGATTCTTGAATTGACAATATATTATAATTTTTCTTTGATACTTGTCCTCACTAGTTTCACAACACAGAGCACATAAAATGAAACCAGTAAGGTGCTTGAGTGATGGCCTGAGGTGCCCTCTTGTGGAAGTTTAGGGAGAGAGAGGGAAATTTAAGTGAAAACATAATTACACAGTTCATACAGAGGTTGCAAAGAGATAGAGTGATGGATTTGTGCTCAGCAGGATGAAACGGGGCTGAGGTGAGATTTCATGATGACAATAAAGCATCTTGACCTCTAACAGATATTCTGAATAATTCTGGTTTTAAGTAGCAGTTACACCCCATTTACCAAAAGATGTGAGCAGCAGTCCCAGTAAACTCTAACTGAGCTCTTTCTTGGAAACATTGAAAATAAATTCATTGTTTTGGTCTGTCTGAGGAGATGAGGAGATATGCAAAAAGCCTCATGATTTTTTGTTATTTATATAGAGAGGCAGATTTGCTTCTGATCCTAGAGGACTGGCAGGAGTGAGGGACATGTTTTAGTGAAGGACATGTGGTGTAAAATACCCACTGCTCAAATTTCTGCTGTGATCAGAGCCTTGCTGATGTCCAGAGCTGCTCACTCATCAAAGTACACAGACGGAAAGGTAAAAAAAAACACAGTAGAAATGGTTTCTAATAGTGACTGCATGGTGCAACAGAATAGGATTAGCAATATGCAGCCACATGCACCTATCCAAACTATTTTCACATTGCACAACCAAACAATAATGTTTAGAACATTACAATATATCAATGTTTTATTGTTGAACACACATGAATGTCATGGACATAATAAAAATCCAGCAGTCTTCTAGTGATTTGGTTTTGGTTACAAAATGAATTATACATATATTACTTATTATTCCGAATATTACTTATTTATTCTGAATATATCACCTTCATTTAAAGTGAACAGCTGTGTCATGGGCAGAATTCGGGGGCATTCTTGGAAGGTGTGGAGCGGCCGGCCAGAGAAGGATGGGAAGCAGTGGGGCAGGGGCGTTTGGACAGCTGCAGGTGACTGGGAGCGGGGGCAAGAGTGAGGATGCTCCTGAGAGCGGGACAGCTCAGGGGAAAGCTCCACAGCAGGAGATAAAACAGAGAAGGGTTTTCCGGCTGCATCTACTTTCAGGTTGATGACTCCTGCAAAGACTCCAGATGGTGTCACAATGTCAATGAAAATGACAATGGCAACCCAATGGTGGTTTTCTCTCATACCTGAATCGTACCTGAATACCCCAAAAGTTAAAACTTTTACTTCTTCCTTAAACACACTTCTATAGAGATCAATGTGTGAAACTAAATGCTGAGGCCTTGTTACATTTACATTTACATTTACATTACATTTTCAGACGCACTTATACAGAGCGACTTACAATTAGTAGTTACAGGGACAGTCCCCAATGGAGACACTCAGGGTTAAGTGTCTTGCTCACGGACACAATGGTAGTAAGTGGGATTTGAACCTGGGTCTTCTGGTTCATAGGCAAGTGTGGTACTCACTTGGCTACTACCACCCTGTTGTTGAGACCCAAGTTATCTGTTTGTTTTTGTATTATATGATTTGTAAAGTAAATGCCAAAATAAATAGTCTAGGCCAGGGGTGGGCAAACAACAGCCCGCAAGCCACATCCGGACCTTTGGTCTTTTTAATCCAGCCCACCAGATTACATGACCTCCTGCGGTAAATGGATGCTAAGGAGGTAAAACAGAAGCAAGCGTCTTGCTGTATTTGTTTGGTTGCACCGGCAAGGAAAGCAATGTCTGGAAAAGTGCCTGTCTGTTTTGATTGGCCCTTGTAATACGCTACACTACCACTAGTATAAAAGCACTTGTCTGTGATGACATCAGCACCGCGACCCTCACTCCCAAGCATCCACTGAAACGGTACCCAGCACCATAACACTTGGTCCCTTCACCCACAATTTAAAACCTATTTTTTGTGCCTGTATGGAACATGTTAATGCTATAAGGATTGTACAAAATAAACTCACATTAAACATTCATTTTATAAAGATTTTATATAAGATTTTATAAATTTCCAGTAAGCAAGAAATATCTGAAAGTCCTTGTGATGAGTGACCATAAAAATACTTTTTTTTTATCTGGAAGGTTTTTTTATTCACAAGGAACCCACATCCCACCACGATTACACAATGCATTGTCAATAGAGAAACTGCAGTTTACTTTGTGAAGTGAAATCATAATCCATTTCCATTAAACCTGACATGCAGTATTCCTAAATTTTATGGTAGATTCTGGGTTTTGGAGTATCAATAAAGTAACTGACTGACCAACTTGTACTGATTAACTAAATGGTTTTAATTTTATTTATAACCTTAACTGTGCATTATGCTAGAAGAAGAAACAGAAATAATCCTAGAAGTCACAATTTCAAATCACATTATAATATGCCCTGTACAGCAATAAGAGCTTGGTCTACAAGAACAGACCTTTTTCTGTAGGGATGGGCCCATAATCACACATTTGCCAAGGCCCAGTGAGCAGTGTGCCCCAGATGTACAAATGCCTTAATGTACTCTATGAAGTGAGCCACACACGTGACCTTTGGCAGTGTATGGGTGAAAAGAGAGAAGTTGGTGTTCTGCCACACAGTAACACATTTTAAATAGGCGAAATCAAGACTAAGAGCCACTCTGGCACTGGTTAGGAGGTCAAATGATGGTGGCTTCCTTTAGCATGCTCCTGTTTCAGAGAGATTAAAGCGGGTTTCCAGCCAAGACCTACCATTACAGATTGAGTTTCTAACTCTGGTCTAAGTGACCAGAGGTATTATGCATCCCTGGGAGAGTATTTTAAATCAAGCTTTCAAAGACAGAAGGAGGATGCAGCACCAAAAGGCAAATCAGTCTTCACATGATCCTACACTGCTAGAGTACTGATATCTACATAAAAAAGTTAATACATGTTATATCACTGAGAAATGTTTATATAAATGTTTGTTATTGAATAAGGTATTAATTTGGTGCAGTGTACTTGTGCACTGAAATAAGTCCTGTGCCTACTAAAACACATCTGCAGAAGTGACCACAGTCATTTATTATGTGATCAATGAGACAAGATGTTGCGGCTCATGTGTTGATAGACAATGTTGCAACCAAGAGATTTTTGTTAAAGGTAATATTTCTGGTCAATTCTTGACAAAATTGATGACAAACAATATTAAATAGATGATGTACACTATTTGCATTCAATATATGTAAAGCACTGAGTCTGCATCCACAATTGTATGGTAGCTTCCTGCTCAAATGGTCAATACTATACAAACACAAACACATAGACAGAGAAATGCAGCAACAAGGCCTCCAGTAATCAGCAAGAACAAGCCGCAGCCATCGGGACCCACCTCTAGTCTCTGCCGGTACTTGGTCTGGTCCAGCTGACTTGCACTCACACTGTCTTGGAGGAGCAGGTGGAGGAGGTTTCACTCTCACTGCAGACAGGCAGCATGTGACCTTTAGCTTTGAGCGGATGAGGGACAGAGAGGAGGAGAGCACCGAGAGCGAGGAAGAATCAGCAAATAGAAAGAGTTGAAGGGGGCAGGGCGAGAAAAATAAAGAATAAATAACGGGCTTGTACTGAAAATGACACAAAGTGAGTCACTGTATGTAAGACATTTGGAGATTGTGGTTGTTACACAAGCCTGAATTTGACATTAAATGCTTTATAGATTTTTCAGGACGTTGCATAATAACTATTAAATTCATTGAATAACTATTGAAATTCATTGAATTTCAAATTTTCATATTTGTACAGCTGGTGGTTGCCTCTAGTAATATGCAAGGAGGCTATGAGACTATTATAATTCAATGATGCTATGTGTTTAAATGTATAGTAGTTATTTAAAATCCTCACTGTAGTTCAGTAAATATTGTTTACATTTACGATATTTAGCAGCAACCTTTTCCAGGGCAACTTACAATCAGTAGTTATAGGGACAGTCCCCCTGGAGACATGCAGGTTAAGTGTCTATCCCAGGGATGTTACTTTGTGGTCTTTTGGTTCATAGGAGAGTGTGTTACTGACCAGGATCTTACCATTAAATATCCTAATTTTTGACTGGGTTCTTTACAGTGTATGACAGTCAAAGGTTAACAATATTAATATTAGAGTTAAAATGTTCCTGTGTAAAATAGTTAAACAGGGAAGGTAGTCGTCAGGAGAAGTTGGTATTATACAGTAATGTCATCGCTCGGAGTTCCGAGACACAGTTGCCGACATGCTTGGAGCTGGATAAAAGAACCGGAGAGGCCTGGCACGATGGAGGGAGACTGAAAGTGAGTAGGAAGAAGTGCATGCAGCAGCACGGGAGGAGAGAGCGTGGAGTGTGGCACCGTGGGGAACGGTGAGATGAACGTTGAGGAGAGATGGCTTGTGTGGACCAGAACAAGGGAGAACAGGAACACAGCTGGCTTGAGGATGGTCCGGTGGAGCGAGAGTCAGTTTCAGGAGGGTCTTGGATGTCGAAGGCTGAGATCGTCGGATTGTCGTGGCCAGAAGAATGGGTCAGGGAGTGCAGAATTATTAGGCAAGTTGTATTTTTGAGGAATAATTTCATTATTGAACAACAACCATGTTCTCAATGAACCCAAAAACTCATTAATATCAAAGCTGAATGTTTTTGGAAGTAGTTTTTAGTTTGTTTTTATTTTTAGCTATTTTAGGGGGATATCTGTGTGTGCAGGTGACTATTACTGTGCATAATTATTAGGCAATGTCACGACTACGGGCTTACGGGGGAAGGAAGGGCAGAGGTCTGGGAATGGGGTTTTATTATTAAACAAACAATAAACACAAATAAAGAATGGCGCGGTGGCCAAAAATGGGAAATAATGGGGAACAACACAAACAAACCTGCAGGTGTGTGGCGATTCCCAGAACTGAAAATTCTGGCCCTTGTAATGGCCCTTGTAACACGTACACATTTGCAATGTCAAGTTCACGAAAATGCCGAAGATTCCGAAGGGGCGGAGATATCCGGCATTTATGCGCCGTCAGGATTGGCCACCGGTGTTGAGCACAGCTGCAGTCAATCCTGACAGGCAACTTAACAAAAAACATATATACCCATTTCAATTATTTATTTTTACCAGTGAAACCAATATAACATCTCCACATTCACAAATATACATTTCTGACATTCAAAAACAAAACAAAAACAAATCAGCGACCAATATAGCCACATTTCTTTGCAAGGACACTCAAAAGAATGCCATCCATGGATTCGGTCAGTGTTTTGATCTGTTCACCATCAACATTGTGTGCAGCAGCAACCACAGCCTCCCAGACACTGTTCAGAGGGGTGTACTGTTTTCCCTCCTTGTAAATCTCACATTTGATGATGGACCACAGGTTCTCAATGGGGTTCAGATCAGGTGAACAAGGAGGCCATGTCATTAGTTTTTCTTCTTTTATACCCTTTCTTGCCAGCCACGCTGTGGAGTACTTGGACGCGTGTGATGGAGCATTGTCCTGCATGAAAATCATGTTTTTCTTGAAGGATGCAGACTTCTTCCTGTACCACTGCTTGAAGAAGGTGTCTTCCAGAAACTGGCAGTAGGACTGGGAGTTGAGCTTGACTCCATCCTCAACCCGAAAAGGCCCCACAAGCTCATCTTTGATGATACCAGCCCAAACCAGTACTCCACCTCCACCTTGCTGGCGTCTGAGTCGGACTGGAGCTATCTGCCCTTTACCAATCCAGCCACGGGCCCATCCATCTGGCCCATCAAGACTCACTCTCATTTCATCAGTCCATAAAACCTTAGAAAAATCAGTCTTGAGATATTTCTTGGCCCAGTCTTGATGTTTCAGCTTGTGTGTCTTGTTCAGTGGTGGTCGTCTTTCAGCCTTTCTTACCTTGGCCATGTCTCTGAGTATTGCACACCTTGTGCTTTTTGGCACTCCAGTGATGTTGCAGCTCTGAAATATGGCCAAACTGGTGGCAAGTGGCATCTTGGCAGCTGCACGCTTGACTTTTCTCAGTTCATGGGCAGTTATTTTGCGCCTTGGTTTTTCCACACGCTTCTTGTGACCCTGTTGACTATTTTGAATGAAACGCTTGATTGTTCGATGATCACGCTTCAGAAGCTTTGCAATTTTAAGAGTGCCTCATCCCTCTGCAAGATATCTCACTATTTTTGACTTTTCTGAGCCTGTCAAGTCCTTCTTTTGACCCATTTTGCCAAAGGAAAGGAAGTTGCCTAATAATTATGCACACCTGATATAGGGTGTTGATGTCATTAGACCACACCCCTTCTCATTACAGAGATGCACATCACCTAATATGCTTAATTGGTAGTAGGCTTTCGAGCCTATACAGCTTGGAGTAAGACAACATGCATGAAGAGGATGATGTGGACAAAATACTCATTTGCCTAATAATTCTGCACTCCCTGTATGGTTTGTGGATGTACAAAACGGTCAGGCAAAAAGTCATTATTTGGAAGACAAGTACTTTTGGTTTTGGAAGGCTCGTGTCAATGAGAATGAATTTACCAATTTTGTTGAGATTGTGTTCTGGAGGCAGACCCCGTTCACTTCTGTTTCCAGGTTGGTAACCCCTTGGTTGATCACGCAACCCCTCAGAGGCAGTAGTGGCCTAGCGGTTAAGGAATCGGCCCCGTGATCAGAAGGTTTCCTGTTCGAATCCCGATCCGCCAAGGTGCCACTGAGGTGCCACTGAGCAAAGCACCGTCCCCACACACTGCTCCCCGGGCACCTGTCATGGCTGGCCACTCAGGGTGATGGGTTAAATGCAGAGGACAAATTTCACTGTGTGCACTGTGTATCACAAGTGTCAATCACTTCACATCACTTCAATTCACAGAAGTGTGGTTGTGATAGGGCCCTCTCCTAGGCCCAGGAACTGAAGGGCCTGGCAAATCGGGATGGTGCGCCATTGGGGATGAGAGGACTTTGCAGAGGTGTGGCACATAGAACACTCCGCTTACGCACATTGGGTGTAAGATGGCCACCTGGTACACCATGGGTTTGACGCGTCGCATCACACGGAAGGGGCCAATGAACCTGGGTCCCAGCCTTCAGCCGT
Organism: Denticeps clupeoides; assembly: GCF_900700375.1. Lineage (NCBI taxonomy): Eukaryota > Metazoa > Chordata > Actinopteri > Clupeiformes > Denticipitidae > Denticeps > Denticeps clupeoides. The sequence continues at coordinate 21,904,454 of NC_041716.1, forward strand.
TGGATGACATTGCCAAAGCCCATGTGGGTTGGAGGCCATTGACCACTTTGAATGGAAAGATTACTGCAGCAACGTACAGAGAAATCCTGCATGAAAACCTGCCCCAGAGCGCTCTTGACCTCAGACTGGGATGACAGTCCTCTTTCAGCAGGACAGCAAACCCAAAGAAAAGATATCAAAGGAGTGATGTCATGAAACAGGGCTTTAATACACAGGTGAACACAATCAGGAAACATAATAACACAGGACTAATATGAAATTCCGGTCTGAACTTCGGACCCGGAGTGGCCCCTGCCGGACCAGATCATGACAATGACCTATTTTAGAAACAACCTAAAAAATGACTAATTACTCACAAAGACTACTCAATTACAGTAATGTGAGTAAATTCTTTCCACCTCTGTTTGTATATTGGAATTCTATTGTCATGCTTCTGGGTTTGTAAGGGAAGGAGTAAGGAGTAAGGGAAGGTAGAAGCTTCACGTGTCATAAAAGTATTATTTATAAAGCAGAAAATAAAACTAGGCATGATGGACAGTTAAGTCAAACACAAAATAACATTTCGGCCTGTGAGTGAATTGTCAGGAAACTATAAACTGAGATGTAACATGCAGTCCAATTCCTATTTGCTGCATGCACTCTTTTAAGGGGCCCTGATCACTTTTGCTTAAATAGCATCAGCTGAGAGTGAACAATCAGGTGCATCAGCTACATGTATATTGCTATTATACATTGATATTCTGTTCCCTGTACCTATAGCACTTTTCTACAATTTCTTTTATTTTTTACCACTTCATCATGAAACACGATAAAAATATGATTACAGATTTGTTGTAGAAGAGGTTTTAGATTTCTTATCATCATCATTGTAGTATATGATGAAACCTGAGGCTCAGCTGCTTTGAAGGCACAGCTCAGTTACATTTGTTTCTGATTCATTGAAATGTATTCAAAATACTAATCAAAGTCTCGGTTCCTCTAGATTACGAAAATCATTGAATGCCATGTGGAGTTGATAGGACTTGCATTTGCATAATATCCAGAACAATGGGACTGCATTGTGTGGTGAGGAATGACCTTCAGCGAGAAAGGTTCATTGCCATTAATACTGAATAAGCATTTTAAACGACAGAGGATACTGAGGTGAACTTGAGTAGCTAAAAGTGAATCATGTTCCTGCCTCACAGCCAAGCTGAGGGGAATCGAGTCCTGGGTGTTCACCTCAGTATCCTCAGCGTCCTGGTGACTCACTGCACTGTGACCTTCACCCCTATAATGTCTCCTGTCTTGGCCAACAGAAACTTTTTAGTGATGCACTTTTGGTGTTGGTTTCAGCTAAGCATTGCTGAATCTCTGGTGTGGGACTGTTTACACTATATACAGAGAGGATTGCACCTTGACATCTTAAAAATAAGACACAGTATCACATTAATTCTGCACAACCCAAATGTGAAATAGTGCGGCAGTTTTAAAATGCAGCAGATGTGTAAGTTACAGATTTTGTGACATTCTTTGAATGTTAAAAATTAAAAAGACTCACAAAACATTGAGAGAGATAAGGAACCAACTCTTATATGAGGCAGTCTAAAACTGACCACCCAGTCATGGCACCATTCACTGTCATGCAGAATATGCCAACCAAACTGCTCCAGCACTATATCCTGACTACATGTTAAATGGTTAAATGAAGGTAAATATCTAAGCACCATTTAATGATCTCCTGATCTTCATCAGCTGCTTTGCCATTAACAAAGAATTATTCAAATAGAGGGCTGAGTGACCCCTGCATTTTAACATATTTTATCTTATTTTATTATATATCTTATTAAAATAATTTAATCTTAATTTAACATTCCATGTTAAATCATTACATTTTCAGACATCTTGTTAAAGATTTCAATGAAACTTGCTGATTTGGTCAAAAATGGAAATTGTGAATTTCTTGGAAATACAATAAGGCAGATTTTAAGATAACAATAATAATAAGGAAGCTCTTCATTAAGAGGGGTTACAAATATAACCCAGCCAGTGAGGTACTTTTGGCTGGGTTCCTAGAAGGGGCATGTATATACAAAAAAGACTGGACCAAGGAAAGACCCCTGAGGAGCTCCATAGAACACTATGTGGAGGTATGTGGTCAACCATAGTAAGGCAGTGCCTGTAATGCCAACCCACTATGTCAATAGAGTCAACAGTGTCACATGTGGCACTATGCTCTAATGTGAACAGTTCATAATTTTCTCTCAAGTCTAGCATGAGGAGCACACTAGTGAGGCTTCAGCGAGGCTGTTTCAGGGAAAAAAAATAGTAAACACACAGAGAATTTTGAACAGAAATTTTGGTCTATAATAACGTCTGTTGATTCAGTCTGAGAAATACTTTTTAGCTGTTGTATCCAAGGTTATATTAGACAACAAGATGATAATTGATGTATGTTGATTGTATATTTCATTGTAAGCCTTTTTTTGTTTTGCTTGATTGATAGAATGATGGACATTTTAAAGCATGTATCAATGTTGCTCATAACAGCCTCTGTCAAATGCTGTAATGTAGATATAAGTCCTAAAGTAGCAGATTTGTTTATTTGATGATTCAATTGAATATTAAGTACTTTTGGTTCTTTTTTAATGTGAAATAGGCCTACTAGATTCACGTTCACTTTATATTTAATGCAAGACAAGCAACATGAGGGCACTAGGGGGCGATGTAGGCAACACTTTACAGCTTCTGCTTTGAATCCTGTCTTTTTACTCTTAGTGTTTTCCTTCATAAAACAAACAGATGTCATAAAGAAAAATTGAATTGAATGGAAAATGTCCATTAACAGATACAAAAAAGTGCATCAAAACAGAATTGTTGTAGTGATTGTGTGTAAAATGTCATATTGGCTGTCCTGCAGTGTCACAAGGATCAACATATTTCAACTAAGATCCATGGATGTATGACAGCTGAAGAGAGAAATGTAAATTCTGGCTGAATCCCAAATGGAAGACAAGCAGCTTTATTAAGCAGCCACTTGTCCCAGTTTAAATCATACATTTTCTGTTACGGAAATTTTCTTAACAGAACACATTGAGAATGCGTGATTTTCATATAGGGACGTAGGGACTTTCTGCAATGAGATTATATTGCTATTTTTCACTAAACAAACATTTATTAATTTCTGTGCACATAAAAAGATCTATTTTCTAAAAATATCCAGGTAACTTCACAAGGATGGGGATTATTCAAAAACACTGAAAATTTCATGACTGTGCCAACAGATCTATGTGCATTGAATTCAAACAATCCATGGTAAGCAAATCTTCTCAAACAATACATATTTCTTGCCCATTGTAAAGACAATGCCAGTGTAAATGCAAGAAGACAAAGAACCAATCCCTTTTGTCAACTAATTACTCTCTCAGCTATTCTTTCCCACATATATTTCATCATATGATAAAGGTTTTCTCTAGTCTTTTAAAAAACCCATATGCAAGTACATTTACATTTACAGCATTTATCAGACACCCTTATCCATAGCGACTTACAATCAGTAGTTACAGGGACAGTCCCCCCATGGAGCAACTTAGGGTTAAGTGTCTTGCTCAGGGAGTCAATGGTAGTGGGATTTGAACCTGGGTCTTCTGGTTCTTAGGCGAGACATCCCTCAACATTGCTCCCCCTCACCATATCAGACAGCCCGGTGTCTATTGTGGAGACTTTCATGTTCCTGGGCACCACCATTTCTCAGGACCTGAAGTGGGAGACCAACATCTCCTCCATCCTCAAAATGACCCTGTGTCATGATCCGGTCCGAAAGGGGTTACTCGTTAGTTTCACTGTCGTCATGTGAAATGTTCCCTAATCATTTTCACCTGTGTCTAATGTCTAATGCCCTGTTCGTTTCTGTTCGCCCGTCGGGTCTTTGATATGTTACATGTTCACCAAAGTCTCGGATGTCTCCCCTGTCCTGTTCTGCACCATTAAACCCCTGTATCGTGACGTCATGTGATTGTGTCCTTCTTCCTCGTCATCTCTTCGTCCTCCTCTCTGTTCACCTGCCTCATCATGCCTGAAGGTTGTGACACCCAGCAGAGGATGTACTTCCTGAGGCAACTGAGGCAACTGTGGAAGACTGAAGTACAGTCTTCCACAGAAGCTGCTGATCCAGTTCTACACTGCGGTCATTGAGTCTGTCCTGTGCTCCTCCATCACCGCCTGGTATGGAGCAGCAACTAAAAGAGACAGGATCAGACTGCAGCGGACTGTACGGACAGCAGAAAGGATCACCATCCAGGACCTGTACCTCTCCAGATCCAGGAAAAGGGCAGGGAAAATCACCTCAGATCCCTCACACCCTGGACACAGACTTTTGTACCTGCTGCCCTCTGGCAGACCTTATAGAAGCCTGCAGACCAGGACCAGCTTCTTCCCCCTCGCCATCTCCCTCCTAAACAGCTGAACTGTCACACTTCTTTAGCATTGCACACTCTTGTGTACTCATGTACACTCTTTGAATACATTCTGTAATATCTGTATTTTCTGTTTAGAAGATTTAGATTGTCTAATATATTGTACTGTTTGTTGTTCATTTATACACACTTATAGACCTATGTGCATTAATACATAAGTTTATATTCAGTATATATATTTATAAACAGTATAAATTTGTACAAATAACATTTATACACATCCTTCTACATTATTGTTATTGTTGTTTTCTTTTATACTGTACTTGAGAGACACCATCTACCGGAACTTGTATGTGCTTGCACATACTTGGCCAATAAATGCGATTATGATTACAAGGACAAGGATGTCCCCCTGCCTGCAGAGCAATCTCAACCCGAGCTAACAGCAGAAGAGTGTGCCTCATGCCCCTCAGTCAGTGGTCCCTGCCACCGCACACCACAGACTCAATGACTGCACCTGACTAGATTCCGAACCAGGCTATAAAAAGCATGCATCACTGTCTATGGTTTTTCTTCAGTGGAATTCAAGGGAGTGGCGAACAAAGGATGGGCCCACATGCCCCCCATGGAGGCTTCCATAGCGAACCCCCAAGTCTTTGGTGCAGTCATGCACGAAAAGAGCCAGACAGAGCTGGAGGAGGACATGTCTACGTCTCTTCAGACTGGTGGACGCAATCTGGACCAAGATCCGCAAAGTCACCAATCTGATTGGAGGCGATTCAACCTTATTAAAGAGCATGAATTAATCAAATTAATCTTGTCGTCAAATCAATGTACTTGCACTTTGGATCCGATTCCAACAAGGTTCCTTAAGCAAATAGCACCCGATATGATAAATTCTACCCTAAAAATTGTTAACTCGTCGCTTAGCACCGGCCACGTACCAACATCATTCAAGGTAGCAGTCATTAGGCCCCTGATTAAAAAGCCGGATCTTGATCGCAGTCAGCTTTTAAATTATAGACCGATATCAGTGGATGCTCACCAACTTTCTCCTGTTAAACCCTGACAAGACAGAAGCGCTTGTACTTGGGCCTCAAGCAGCCAGGCATAAGATGGCTGACTACATCATAACCCTGGATAGCCTTTCTATTTCACCAAGTATTGAAGTAAAGGATCTAGGTGTCATCATTGATGCAGGTCTCTCATTCAATTCGCACGTATATAATGTCACTAGTATAGCATTCTTTCACCTTAGAAATATTGCAAAAATAAGAAATATCATTTCAATGCATGATGCAGAAAAGTTGGTCCATGCATTACATCAAGGTTAGATTACTGCAATGCATTACTGTCTGGATGCTCTAGTAGGTGCATGAGTAAACTCCAGCTAGTTCAGAATGCTGCAGCCAGAGTTCTAACTAGAACTAGGAAATTTGACCACATCACCCCAGTCTTAAAATCACTGCACTGGTTACCCATCAAATTTAGGATTGACTACAAAATCCTACTTTTGACCTATAAAGCTCTAAATGGTCTCGCCCCGCAATATCTGAGTGAACTTTTGGTTCTTTACGAACCGCCACGCCCCTTCAATCAATGGGTGCAGGGTCACTACTGGTACCAAAGGTGCAGAAGGTCACAGCTGGGAGCAGATCCTTCTCCTATAGAGCTCCGCAGTTGTGGAACAGCTTGCCTGTCAGTGTCCGGGATTCAGACACAGTCTCAGTGTTTAAATCCAATCTCAAAACCTATCTGTTTTCTCTGGCTTTTTGCTAAAGTCCTAGACCCTCATTTCACTTCACTTTGACGCAGTGTCAATTATAAAGTCCAGTTTATCAAAGAGTCCCCCTGTTAGACACAGACAAAGTTAAATTCACCCTAGTTAGGCTGTCCTAGTTAGGGTACCGGGCCACTGTAGCACCAATATACCACTATAACCACATATTTCAGTATCGGTCGTACAGTGCAACCGTCTGCCGCTGCTTCTGTTTGTTTTTCTCCAAGACACGGAATCAAGCACACAGACTACTGGCAGACCCCAGTGAAGAGGCCAGCAAATAAATCCTGGTTCCTGACAACTACTAAACAAGGACATACCATGAAACAAACCAGAGGGTCACCACAGCCACCACCGTTACAACTACAGCTTCAGGGATCTTCAAATGGACCAGTAACATCATTATGGACACGTAATCTAGACCATGACACTGACTACATCCTGGACTTCTCCAACCCTACAACTGTAGGACTTATTATTATATCATCCCCAACCCTGCACTGACACCATTTGCAGGCTCACTCTACCCTGGAAGGGGGTCCATCTCTCTATCACTCCTTCCCAAGGTTTCTTCCTTTCGTTTTTTTCTCTCTCCCAGAGTTTTTTTTTTGTGTGTGGAGTTTTTCCTTGTGTGCAGAAGGGTCAAGGCACACCTTCTCAGGCCACGCACAGACATGCAGAACCGATTGCTAAAACATGGAGGCAACGTCCATTTAACCCTGATCCTGTGCCATCTGCCACTGGTCTGCAGGGTAGGAGGAAGAGGCAGACGGCATAATGTCCACATTGAGACAAGCCTGTTTTGAGGAATATTGGTGCCTCAGGCTCCCCGTTTATACTTCCCAATGTCATACAAGCCCACTTTATGGGTAAATTTTCTGTTCATGGACTACGCCTAGGACTAGGCTACATGAATACATGAACAGAAACTGATCCAAAACGTCTCAATTAACCTCAGATTAACGTTCAAGTAACAGGCATTATTAATTAAAATACTTGCTTTGAAATAAAATGACAAATTACTCACAAAAACTACTCAGTTACAGTAACATGAGTAAATGCACTGCACTGGGCTTACTGTTTAGGAGGGAATTTCAGCATTGGGTCTCTGTTTTCAATCTCTGGCTGTCTTGCCACTTAAACCAGTGGTGGGCACGAGGCTTTAATGTTCTTTTACACTGAGACCCTGGAGTGTGTTCATGGTGGGAACCCCAATGGGCGTAGTGGCACAAAGTAGTGACCAGGAATGCTTATTCCAGGGATGCTTCTTCACATTGATTCTGATAGTGCCGTCCTGGACCATTGGCCATCATTGGTGGAGATAGTTCAGCTGCTTTATGCACCATGGCGTCTCATCAGCTGATCAGTGCAGACTGTGCGGCTCTGAATCACAAACCTGGTGTACAATGAATTGAGAGCATCAGGAAGAGAGGCATCGATATTGAGCAATTCCGCAATTGAAAAAAACTTTGGCTTGCCAGTCAGTGTTCGGGACTCAGACACAGTCTTAGTGTTTAAATCTACTTTACTTTTACTTTACTTTACTTGGCAGATGCTTTTATCCAAAGCAACTTACGAGGAGAAGACACCAGCAATTCTCATTCTGTTTCAATAGATTGTGAGTTACAAAATTAAGAGCCCTGATAAGGCCTAACTAATAGAATAGAACATGGGGAATTGTTAAGTGCTAGATTGGCCGTCGCAGGACCATGCTTTTGTCTTGCATAGCGGCCATCGCAGGACCATGCTTTTGTTTTACATAGCGGCCATCTACAAGTAGAAATGTGACATTCCTGTGTCAATTGTTGTGCATGAAGATTCAACACCTCTGTTTTTCATGCCTTTTTCATGCCCCTTTACTCTTTCTTCTCATTTTTATTTTCTCTGTAACCTTGGTACCTTTTTGCATTCAATATTCACATGTAACTACAATAATTATTTACCGGTGTTAAGAAATTAGAAACTGTTTTTAACCTCTATTGTCCCATGCCTCTTTCTGCCAGGTAACATCAAGTTGGAGTGGTTGAATACAGTGCTGTTGTGTGGAGGGAGTTTTTCTACACTCTGTTCTCTCACCCCACCACACGGTCTTTTTACAACGATTATTATTATAATTATTTTGAGAGTATGTGTGCGTGTGTCTGTGAGTGTTAGACTCATTTGAAATACTTTTTAAACAAGTGAGTTTATAGGACACTTTTAGGTTCTATCACTGCCAAAAACACATTGGTTACACTACTTTATCTTATGTTTTCCATGTGGTATGCACATCTAGCCATCCAGACCTCACCATGCACAGCATCAGAACTGGCGATACCCCCACATTAAACTGTGACCTTACTCCACATCACCTGCCACTCAAGCCATATTACAGCAGGAAGTTGCCATGCTCTTGGAACATGGCATTATTGAGGAATCAGACTGTCGCCCTAACGCAGTCACAATTAAAAACTCACACCCACTACCTAGAATAGATGACACTCTGGACTGCTTGGCTGGAGCTCACATATTCAGCACATTTGATCTCACTGCCGGATATTGGCAGATTCCTCTTGATCCTCAGGACAAGCATAAAACAGCCTTCTCTATGGGTTCAGGACTGTACCTTTTCCATGTGATGCATATAGGCATCACAAATGCCCCCCCTAGCTTTCAATGGCTGATGGAACAGGTACTACGAGGTTTACACAGGAATGTTTGTTTAATCTACTTGGATGACATCATTGTCTTCAGTAAAGGTGAAGGTATTCATCCTGACCCCTCTAACACAGACAAAGTAGCGAATTGGCCTCAACCTGTATGTCCAACTCAGCTCAGAGCATTTGTCAGACTCTGTTCCTACTACAGGCGATTCATAAAGCACTTGGAAAACCCTTGCACCATCTCACACTCAAAGGAGTGCATTCATATCAGTTGATACAGATTACTCTTTCCGACTTCTGAAGATAGCCTTGACTTCCTAGCTTGTCTGTACCATTTCTTTTGCACACTGACGACTCTTCATGCTATTGGTTCAGTTCTTTCTCAACTGAAAGATGGCAAGAAACATGTTATTGCTTACGCCAGCCACATACTTTTAGAATCAGAGAAGAAATGGTCTACTTCTGACCGTGAACTATGTGTTGTAGTATGGTCTTTCAGACACTTCCAACATTATTTGGCCAACAATCCGCTCACCATTATCACAGACCACAATCCTCTAGTGGGACTTAATAAGATATCATTTGATTAAGATCCTACTGGCAGGCACGCACATTGGGCTGTGGAATTGGACATCTATTACTGGCACATTGTATATCGTTGTGACACCAAGCATCAGAATGTAGACCCCATGTCTCGGCGACCCCCAGATATGTATGTTGGTTTTGTCTGGTTGGTATACCTGCTATACTAACCTGGTGCACATCAATGCAGACTTGAACATAGCAGAGGCTCTAAGGACAGATCCTGACTTGGCCACAGCTCTCTAATGGGTAGAGAGTTGACACCAGCAGTTGGTACATGCTTCTGCTTCTGCTTTCAGGGACACAATGCTTATACTATGACCGCCGACTAAACTATGCCCCCTACAACCCTGGTCAATTGGTCTTGATGACCCAAACTGGCCCCAACTGGGGACTAGCCCATTCGAGGTGGTACGTACAATTCATCTGCCCAAAAACCCCCTCCCTGTTGACATTCAGATCCGGAGCTTGATGACCCAAGCTCCGGATCTGACCCAAACTGGATGACCCAAACCGGTTCCATGGGGGACTAGCCCATTCAAGGTGGTACGTACAATTCATCTGCCTGAAAACCCCCTCCATGTTGACATTCAGATCCGGAGCTTATTGAATCCTTCAGCCAAGCTTAGGAATGTCCATTACAACTGACTTAACCCTTAGATTCCTGGACAAACCTATGATCCTTCAGGAACAGCATTGGACAAACCTTCCATACCAGCTACTTTACCAGAACTGGTGCCATGTGTACTGCAGCCTGTACCTCCTTCACCACGTCAGCAGGCACTGACCTTGATGCCCAACTCATCTTCCTCACAACAGACCTGGAGATGGTGCTGACATGGTGGTGTGCTCCGCACCACATCTGCCCATGGTGACTACCAGACCCTCTGCTTCCCAAAGTAGGAGTGGCCCTCCTGCAGCGCGGACTTTACCACCATGCCAGCAACACACACCACGTCGTCTGCAGGATTTTGTGTTAAAATGAATGTAAAAAATTGTGTTCTAATCCAAGTGTACCATTGTTATGGATTAGTTCCTTTGTTACGTACAATGCCATTAATAATATTTTCCCCAGTAACAGATTCCGCGGGAAGGCATGGCGGCCCCGGTCCCTCGGCCTGGCTCCCCGGCATGGTCAGGCGTGGCGGCCCTGGTCCCTCGGCCTGGCTCTCCGGCGACTGTTCCAGGCACCCCAGGCTGGTGCCTTCTGGCACTATGCAGCCCCTCTCGCTGCACGGTCCTGGTGCCAAGGGGGGGGCATTGCCAGACCATCCGGCTAGCCCCTTCTGCGTCCGTTGGGACAAGCAGGCCCTCTTCCTGCCTGTCCCAGCTGGGTCCTCATGCCTACCCGGGGGCTCTATGGCGCTCCACCCCTCTGGAGGCGGACGCAGGCCCATGCCTGGCCCGCCCTCCTCACCGGCTACCGGAAGATGCAGCTCAATCGCTTCCCCACCTACCCTCCCCTCAGGAGGAGCCCCCAACCCGAACTGCACCCCCCCAAAAAATTCTTTGGGGGAGCACCCCCCCCGGCTGGACTTAGGGGTACCTTGGGGCTCGTCCACCTCACCTTGGACTGGCGCAGTCAGGTTGGGAACTCCCTCCCTGGGTTTCGGCTCTGCTGCTGGGTCGCCATCTGGTGGACATAAAGAGGGGAAGTGGGGGCGACATACGGACACATATGCCACGCACACACACACAGACAGAGACAGACAGAAGAGAGGGTCGTCTGGCTCCCTCTCTGGGCTCTCCGGGACCTCCTCAGGGGGCACAGCCAGGATCTCGAGAGGAGCGACCTTCTCGTCGCCCACCAGTGCTGGGTCTTCTTGCCCCGGATCCTGACTGGCGCTGGATGTGGTGGAGGGGCAGAGTTCGATCCCTGGCTCAGGCCGATCAAACTCCGCCCTCAGTCTCTGCTGGAAGTCCCGAAAACTCCTTCTGTCGGTCTCTCCCTGCTGCCTGAGGGCTGTGCCCCAGCCCCATGCTGATCCAGTCAGACACGTGAGGATGGTGGTGATCTCATTTGTGTCTGCTGCCCCACTGCAGGGTCCCGGGACCCTTGGGCTGTCCCATACGGGGCTGGGCTCGTTGGTGGAGATGGTGGTAAGTGTGTGGCGTGGGGGGTGGTGGACGTCTTCTCCAGCATGCGGGGGCGCGTGTGATGCGCTGCCGTTCAGCTGGGGAACGTCCGGGCAGAGGGAAGGCGGGTTGGCGACCGGAGCTGGAAGGGCGTCTTCCCTGTGAGGTAGTTCTGGCAGTGCAGTTGCTGGCTGGCGACCTCCTGTCGCCCTGTTCCACCAGCTTACCCCCGCATCGCTGTCCTCCTCCTCACTGTTGTCGCACCTCTGGGACTGACGTGGGTTTCCACGAACCTCGCGACGATCATGGACGCGCGTGCTGGGTGGAGCCATCCCGGCCCCAACTGCCCAATGAAAATCCACGTCATTGTCGCTCACGTCATCCGTGTCCTCCCACTGGTGACTCCGAGGGTCGTCCACCCTGCGGACATCCTGGACCCAGGGTGCGATCAACTCCCATGGGCAGTACTCTGGCCATTCGGGCTGGAGCCTGCCCACCTCCTCGCAGGAGGGACCCCGCCGTTGTCGCTTCTCACCCCCCTGGAAGTGACGTGGGTCCCCACAGACCTTGCGACGATCATGGACAGGCACGATGGGCGGAGCCCAACTCTCGTCTCCCGTGCTTTCGTCGTCGTCCGTGTCGTCCCAGTCCACGGGGAGCCTTGCCAGCAGAGCGCAGAGTTCTTGGCTCGACATGGCAAAGATCGTGGGGGTCGCATCCTCTGCGCTCGCTGCCCACTTCCTCACTGCTGCCGACGCCAACGTCCTCGCTCCGGCCACTCACCCGCCGACGTTGTCGCTTCCGGGTTTCTCGGAGTTTCCCGGGGGTGACGTCATCACGCGGCGCCGCGTACCACGGCTTCTCGGGGAGAAAACGCTCCACCAGAACGGGCGGCGCATCTCTCCCCTGGCGTCCGCGTTCGCCGCGCCGGGCTGCATCCTTCACGGCGCTTTTTTGCCTCTGCTTCTTACCTCTGCGCTTTTGGGGAGGTCTCCAGCATTCTGTCACGACTACGGAATTACGAGGGAAGAAAGCGCAGAGGTCTGACATACTGGGAAGGGGTTTTTATTATAACAATAAACAATAAACACAAATAAAGACTGGCGCGGTGGCCGAAAACGATTTAACTTAAATAAAGAACACAAACTAACCCATAGGCGTGTGGCAATCGGCAGAACTCAAATTACAAACATGCACACTGTTGCCAAATGAAGTTCCCGAAAATGCCGGAGACCTGGAAGGGGCGGAAACATCCGGCATTTAAGCGCTGTCAGGATTGGCCACCGGTGTTCAGCACAGCTGCAGTCAATCCTGACAATATTACATAATGTTCACATAGCACGTCCTTAGCATGGTGGGAAGTGAAAGTGAAGTGAAAGTGAAGTGATTGTGACATGTAGCACAGCACACGGTGCACACAGTGAAATTTGTCCTCTGCATTTATCCCATCACCCGGAGTGAGCAGTGGGCAGCAATGACAGACGCCAGGGGAGCAGTGCGTGGGGATGGTGCTTTGCTCAGGGGCACCTCAGTGGCACCTTGGCAGATCAGGATTCGAACCGGCAACCTCCTGATTATGGGAGGTTCCTTAACCGCTAGGCCCCACTGTAAGCTGTAAACAGATACAAAAAACAAATACGAAGGTCTGCACTTTACTGCCACAACATCCATTAGCAATGAGCAGTGTTTGGATCCTATGTTGATGTAGACAGTGGATGCTCACCAACTTTCTTCTGTTAAACCCTGATAAGACAAAAGCTCTCGTACTTGGCTCTCAATCAGCCAGGCATAAGCTGTCTGACTATATTATAACTCTGGATAGCTTTTCTATCTCACCAAGTACTGAAGTAAAGGATTTAGGTGTCCTCATTGATGCAGGTCTCTCATTCGATTTGCATGTAGATAATATCACTAAGATAACATTCTTTCACCTTAGAAATATTGCAAAAATTAGAAATATCATCTCAATGCACAATGCAGAGAAGTTGGTCCATGCCTTTATTACATCAAGGCTAGATTACTGCAACACATTGCTGTCTGGATGCTTTAGTAGGTGCATGAGTAAACACCAGCCAGCTCAGAATGCTGCATCACCCTGGGCACATCACCCTGGTCTTACAATCACTGCACTGACTACAAAATCCTACTTTTGATCTATAAAGCTCTAAATGGTCTCGCCCTGCAGTACCTGACTAAACGTTTAGTTATTTAAGACCCGCCACATGCCCTGATTACACGCCCATCAACGGGTGTGGGGTCACTACTGGTACCCAAATTACAGAAGGTTACAGCTGGGAGCAGATCCTTCTCCTATAGAGCTCCGCAGTTGTGGAACGGCTTGCCTGTCAGTGTCCGGGACTCAGACACAGTCTCAGTGTTTAAATTCAATCTCAAAACTGTTTTCTCTGGCTTTGTGTTAAAGTCCTAGACACTCATTTCACTTCACTTTGACACAGTGTCAATTATAAAGTCCACTTTATCACACAGTCACCCTGTTAAGCACAGACAGTGTTAAATTCAGCCTAGTTAGGCTGTCCTAGTTAGGATACTGGGCCACTGTAGCACAAATATACCACTGTAACTACATATTTCTGTATCGGTCGTACAGTGCCGTCATCTGCCGCTGCTTCTGTTTGTTTTCTCCGAGACACGGAATCAAGCACCCAGACTACATGCAGACTCCAGTGAAGAGACCAGCAGATGAATCCTGGTTCCTGACAACTGCAAAACGAGGACATAGCATGAAACGAACCAGAGGGTCACCACAGCCTTCCCAAGGTTTCTTTCTTTCTTGTTTTCTCTCTCCTAGAGTTTTTCCTTGTGTGCAGAAGGGTCAAGTTTAAGAAATAAATGTTGCTGTTGTTGTTGATGTAGACACACAGGCTGATATCACATGTTTTTCCAGATCTGCTAGTGTCACTAGTGAGTTTCGGCCTCCATTCTTCAGTCACAGAAAAGGCTAAAGACACATAAAGTAGGGCAGTGGTGGCCTAGCGTTTAAGGAAGCGGCCCCGTAATCAGAAGGTTGCTGGTTCAAATCCCGATCCGCCAAGGTGCCACTGAGGTGCCACACACTACTCCCTGGGCGCCTGTCATGGCTGCCCACTGCTCACTCAGGGTGATGGATAAATGCAGAGGACAAATTTCACTGTG